>NC_133836.1:9819814-10121508 GCF_047830755.1 Zonotrichia albicollis | reverse complement strand
GAACGTGGCACAGACCTCGCTCAAAGCCTAATTGAAAGAAATCACAGCACATTAAAGGGAGTTCAGGTCAAATCAATACCAAAGTGCTGGGGAGGGGGAGCAGGGGGAGCAGGGCAGTGCCAGCTCTGCAGACAGAGCACAGGCTGTGTCCAGGGGCTCCACTGCCTGCTTTTCCACCATGAGCAGGCAAGGTGAGACCCCTGTTCCCTGCTCTGTGCAGGACAAACCCAGCAGCAACACAAGCTGAGGGCTGGCTATGGCAGCCAGCAGTGGGGAGGGAGCCACAGGTCCCTAGGATCCTGCTTTTTAGTTTCCATTAATCAGGGATGGATGTGCCCTGGGTGGCATTCACAGCCCAGAGAGCAGGCAGCCAGCACTTTGGGCCACTGCAAAATTAACCCACCCATCCCCATGGCACAGCTCCTGTGCCCAGAGCCCTTGGGGGGACAGGGAAATTGGGGCTCTGGGTGGAAAAAAGCACTTGTGGTGAACTCCTGAGGCAATGGGGGAGTAACTACTACCACAAGGCAGCACAGAGCAGGAGCTAAACCTTCCACTGGCACGTGCTGCCAGCGCTGTGCCTTTGGCTCTGGCCCTGCAGGTGCAGAGATGCTCCACACTCACAGGGAGGGCAGGGATAGAGACAGGGACCCTGGAATCACCAAAACATTCAAAACCCCTCCAAAAGGTAAAGGTGAGGGATAACCATGGAGGCTGTCCCACACACAGGGAAGGGCAGGTGACACATGACAAGTTTTGTTGCTTTGGGGTCTTATCGTCTGTAAGTTGCCAGTCTTGGAATTTTCTGGAGAATAAAAACCCCATCCCTTCAAAGGAAGTGCTGAAGCCAGTTGTCTTGCTTGTCCCCATCATGACAATCCTGACCAGGCTCTGATCAGAGCAGGGGGGTCTGAAGAGGGCAAATGCTTCATAGGAAATAAGTTCTCTGAGTTAAAGCATCAGCCTCAGGAGTAGATCTGCCCAAATCCCAAACTGCCTCCTGCATCCAGCCATCCATCCATGTCCATGCCCTGGCAGAGCAGGGTTGCTCTGCTGGCTGCAGCTGATGGAGCAGTGGAGAATGACTTCTGTTATATTTACATGCTCTTACAGATTGGTGTTACGCTTGCACAGCTTTTGTGGGCAGGGGATTGTAGGGCAGCTCCAGCTGACCCACAGATTAATGCAGCAGGAGCTCTTTAACTGTGAAATCTCTCTTAATGCAAAAATATTTCTCTTGCTGGGCAGTAGCTAATTCTTCATCCTGATGGTAATGTAGCTCAAATCCCAGCCTCCTGCCCCACTCTGCTCCAGTCACCCTCCAACACACGTGGGCACAGAGATAAATCCAATACAACCAGCCCACTGCCAAAGTGCCACCAAGTTGCTGCTGGAATTTGATGTTTGTGGCAGTGCAAAGGCACAGAGGTTGTGATGCCTGAAATGTGCTGGTGTTTGATGCGGGCTGATGGGTTTCGTTTTGTCATTGTTGCCTGTGGGTCTCAGAGCATTTCAGCCACCCGGTGGGCTGTGAGATGGGCACCTGGAACCCAGCAGGAGAAAGCCCCCACAGCCCATTCCAGCAAGTGACAGAGAGAAGAGCAGCCCCACAGGCAGCAGGACCCTGCCCACAGTGTCCCCCCCGCCCACCCAGGGGTGAACAAGGAGATGCCCCAGCTGGGGCTGGGCAGCAGCTGCTTCTTCTCCCATTAATGACAATTCATAAATTAAACACGCAGAGTTAAACGGGTCACCAGTGGAGCCCCAGCCTCGCTGCCTCCAGACCAGAGACTCATTTCAGCCCGCCTCAAACACCAGCAGTTTTTAATAGAGTTTATTTTGCCACTTGCATTATTTTTTGTAAGCCCTTCCTGCAGTCCCTGCTGCGTTGGCAGGGAGCGCGTTCCCGCCGCGTGCGAAAGAAACGGCTATTTTTAAACTGCCCGTGTTTGTCAGCGCTTCCAGCTCGAGTGCCTGCTGGAGAAGCCAGTTCTGCAGCACCCGGTGTCCCACAGAGGGCCAAGTGCCCTTTGCCAGGAGATGGTGGCACAGACGTGGGCACTGTGCCCAGCCATGCTGCCGGGGGTGATGGTCCAGCCACGCATCCCTGGCACACACCAAAGCCTGTTTGGGATGCTGCGCTGCTGGGACCCACCAGTGCCACCAGATTTCAGCATCACAACCTCTGTGCCTCTGCAGACACCTCTGAAATCATCAAGCAAGGCTGCAAACACAAGCTGGCTCCCTTTCTCGCTGCCCTTTGCCGGGAAATGCCAATCCAGGCATCAAACCCTGGCCTGTTTTCCAGCTGGTGGCACCACCAGGGATTTGGGGCCAGAGGAGGACCCAAGGGAGTGAGAGCTGTGTGTGGGTCACAGGGAAGAGCTGTGGGTCACAGACCCAGTCTCAGAGAGCCTCTGAGGGCTCATGCCAGAGCAGGGGCTGTGGCAAAAGCCCTGGCACCCTCTGCACTGAAACACTGGTGGGATTTTCTGGCCTGGGCCAGGCTTTGCAGTGATGAAGAGGTTTCAGTGCCCACAGGTAGAAAATGAAAAAATAAATGAAAAAAAATAGGGAGAGAAAAGGAGAGGGTGGTCATGCATGAAATTATTTCATTTTAGTGACACAGGGGGTGCATTTGATAAGTCCAACTTATAGAGAAATGGAGGTGTGGAAAGGTACAGCCACCAGCCATGGAGATGTGGGAAGGGGTAGGAATGCCAAGGAAATCTCCCAAGCCCGGGGAGCCTGGTGAGAGAAGGGACCCCTGACACATCACAGAGGCTCTTTCTGGGGACAGGCTGCAGCAGGACAGGCTGTCCCAGACGATGGGGACAGGATGGTGACAGCAAGGAGACATGAGCAGCCACAGGACCTGGTGCTGAGCAGAAGCTCCTTAGCAATCCCTGTCATCAAGGTCATCACTGCTATTTATTATTTAGGGCCTCACAGCCCTAAATATTCATTAGCAGGACTTGGTGGGAGGGGTGTGAACACGTGCATGGGGTTCAAGTATCCTGCTCTCCTGCCTCTCCAGGGATGGGGACTGGCTGGAGCTGGTGCTGCTACCTGAGCCAGGCAAGGATGAACCCCAGCCCTGCAAGACCCTAAACTGTCATATTTCACCCTGGCCTGGTTCTCCACATCCATGAAACATCCTCACATGAGTGTGGGGCTGCTGCTGGGGCAGGGAGGGACCCCATGGTCAGCACAGACCCCACCAGTGCTCCCCTCACAGCATCTGCAGACAGGGAGCTGCCTGGCAGCCAGGCCAGTGTCTCCAGCGGGTTTGATCAAGGGTGAAATCAAATATTTCTACAAAACCATCCTCCAGCCAGCCAGTGGAATTGCCCTCCCTTTTGCTGCCTTCCACCTGATTTCATCCCTCATCTAAAGAGATTGCATACGGTGCTTCCCTGGCACAGCAGGGACACCACGGGCTCCCCCCTGGCCAGAGGTGGGGCAGCAGCAAATCCCGGATTTAGGGAGACCCTCATCCCGTGCTTCCTCAGCAGCTGCTGTGGCCCCTCAGCAGCAGGGCCAGGTTGTGCCGTGTTCTTGCTGGTGACTGTGGGAGCAGGACCCATGGTTTGGGCCCCAAGCAAAGCTCAGCAAAGCTCTCAAGTGGACTTTTACAGGTGAGAAATTACCTGTCCCCAAAATCACAGCGCTTCCCAGCAGGGTCACGGTGCCCAGCACCAGCCCAGAGCAGAGGCAGATGGAAAGGAGGAGGATGAGGATGACGAAGGCTCTGCGAGCAGCAGGGAGTGGGTCCTGCGGGCATTCCCAGCTCTTCCCCTCGCTGAGCCGCCCCCAGCCCCCCGGCAGTTCCGAGCTGCCTAATTAGCTCTGCCTGCTCCCAGCGCCGTCCAGCTGGAGCCGGAGGGCAGGGGCACACAAAAGCCTCGCTATTGACAGCCCCTCCGAGGAAGGGGCTTTTCTTCTCCCCCTCGCTTTTCTTTTCAAGCCCCTCTCCCCCCTCCTTGGGCCGGGGCCACGGGCTCATTAGCACTGGGGCTCGCAGGATGGAGCAGCAGATGGCAGCCAGGCGGCCCCGCGGAACAGATGCCCGGCCAGCCAGGGGAGATTAACGGGGCTGGGGGGCAGCGGCACGGCAGGGCTGTCGGCGGGGCTCCCTCCCGGCCAGCACACCCCACATCCCTGCCGAGGATGGGGGCGCACGCTGGGGAATCGCGGCCGCCAAAGGGAGCCAGAGGCTGGGATGGCCAAAAGTGGCTGCAGAGGCCACAGGAGATCCGCAGCTGCTTCGTGCACCCTCGGAGGATACCGAGACCTCCGGCACTGCGGTGCCCTGGCTGCTCCTGCCGTGTCCCAGGGCAGCGGGTGACACGGCACCCTTGTCCCAGCAGCACCCAGGACACGGCACCCTTGTCCCAGACTCCTCTCCAAGATCACCCGCGACGGCAAACTACGGCTTAATCGCACCTCAGCAGCACATCCCTCCCCCTCCGCGCACGGCGCATCCCGGGGGATTAAGGGTTAAAGCACAAATCCCCAGCGCTGCCCTGATGTGACCCACTTAGACCATCTGGCACGGAGGGATGCAGGAGCCTCCTCTGTCTCAGCGGCTGCCCCGGGAGCTGACACCAGCACCCGCAGGCCCAAACGTGGATTTTGGCTGAGTTTCTGGAGACAGGGCAGCTCATGCCAACAGTACCGTGGCTGGCAGTGTGGCAGCAGAGAACTAAACCACCCCCTGAATCATCCCACAAGCCCTCACGCTCCCACCAGCTCCAGTTCCTGGGGCACCCTGGAGCATCTCCTGCCTGGATGTCCCCAGGTCCCGGCACTGGTGCTGATGGAATTCTCAGCAGTGCTGGAGCAGTCGGGCTTCCAGGTGGGACAGGGCTCCCAGCCCCGTGCTGTGCCCGAGGTCACGGCCAGGGAAGAGATGCAGACAAAAGCCCAGCCCAGAGGGAGGGAAGCTGATCCTGCTCTGGGGCTGGGGGACAGCATGGTGTTCATACCCATCCCCAGAGGCTGGTGGCACCTTAACACAGCAGGTTTTAGAAGCATTTTCACTTCACCAGAGCCAAAGCCCCATCCTCATGGCCCAGTGAGAGACACTGAGGGCAGCCTGGTTTGGCAGAGGGGCTCAGGCAGGGTAGGTGGTCCCTGTCCCAGACCCCATCCCTCCCCAGCACACTGGGCACAAAACCCTCTCAAATCACAGCGGGATTTTGCACATCCTGGAGCAGTTCCCCTGCAAAGGCAGGCTCTGGGTCAGCCTCAGCCTCTCCTCACCACACAGCTCCTCACCCTCAGCTGCACAGCAGAGCCCCACCAAGCCCTGTGTGGGGAAAGGTTAATTGGAAAAGCCCCTTTCCCCATCACCTCGGTTTTCCCTTTCACTCTGCAAACTGGTCAATAATCCATTTACTTTGGCAGAGCTCTGCTCTGGGCACAAAGCTGTCTGGGGGGCTGGATTCCATGCCCCCCCAGCCCCAGCAGGAGGGAAGGTATTAATGCACTCTTTTGTTCCAGGATGAACCGTGGGTTTAGCAAAGCTTTAACCCTCCCAACCTCCAAGACAGCTTGATGGAAATTTAGATGGAAGATGCTTTACCTGCAGAAGCAGCAGGAAGGGAGTGGTGAGGGATGGGGCAAGGGGAAAAAGCATCACTGTCTGTCCAGGTAACCCCATTGCTGCCCCACAAGGATGCAGGATTGGGCCCTTAGCCATTCTCAGGGCACCCTGCAGGATGCTTTGGGCTATGGACACTGTGGGGGAATCCCTGGCAGGACCCCCATGGTGCAGCTGAGCCCCTTGACACTCCACAAGGGCACAGGAAAACTGATGGGAGGTGGGCAGTGCTGGCCTAGAAACCATGGCAGCGTCTCCACTGCTGTGGGAAGCACGGGGCCGGATCCAGGGCAGGGTGTTTGCAGGGGACCAGCTGTCAAGTGTGGGAGAAAACAGCAATCCAGATGGTCATCTTAATATTTCATTTGGCTAACTGGTTTCCCCATCTCCTCTCTGGCACCACAGTCATTTGCTCTTAAATTAGTTGGGAGTATCGTCAGGGAAGGGAGGCTGGTCCAAGCAGTGGCGCAGCGAAACCTTCCGGAAAAACAAACCCAGAGCAGAGCCAGGCACGGAGACCACTACAACAGGAGCTGCTGTGAGCCCTGGGTCTGTTCTCTCCATAGACAGAGAGCAGAAGCTTGGCTCTGGCTACTGCTGGACCAGGAGCCTAGGGCCAGCTTGGGGACATCACCGTGCAGCCAAAGGAGCCGCTGCAAAGCCCCTGGGGGTGTGAGATGTGGCACTCAGAGGTGTGATCCTGCCCAGACGGCAGCTCGGGCTCCTGGCAGAGCCCCATGGGACGCGAGCCGAGCCGGCAGCACGGATGAGAAGAGCTGGGAACTGCAGCATCTCTGTCCCTGCAGCATCTCTGTCCCCGCAGCTTTGGTGGCAGCCCCTGGAGCGGCTGAGCCCCTCCGTGCCCGGGCAGGGCGAGCACAGCGAGTGCCCCGCGGAGCCTGGCTGGGCTGGCCCCGCTCTGTGCAGCTGCCACAGCCCTGGAACAGCCCCGGGCCGGCAGGACACACCGCCAGCGGACAAAAGGAGCCGGGCTGCACTGACCGGACAGCGGAGCACAGCCCAGAGTGGGCACCTGGGTCTGCTGGTGCCCACCACAAACCACAGCAAAGCCGGGCTGGCTCTGCTCTGTGCCCAGAGCTCTGCACTGTTTCACTGCCACCGGAGCTGTCACTGCCAACAGCACGGAGCGGTGCTCACATTTGGGAACTTTTTAATGGATCTGCAAACACCCCGAGCCACGGTGCTCAGCCCCACCACGACGTCTGTGCCATCCAAACTGCTGGCTAGATAGAGCCAGGCAGCATTCCTGGCACCCAGGCTGGCTGTATTTCCACAAAATCTGAATTTGTTGCCTTATTACATCTCCAACTGCAAGATATTTAAGCTCACTGAGGAACCTCCAGGCAGGAGTGTGAGTGTGAGCCAGCCCTCAGCCCTTCAAGTGCCGACCCTACCCGATGCACGGATGGAGAAAAACACAGAGGTTCCCCTCTGCCACAAAGGCTGAAGCCCTGCAAACACTGCCTGTGGAAACAGGAGTTGCTCTTCTCAACTGGAGGCTGAACCCATGCCTTTCCCATTTTCCCACCTAGATTAATGGAAATCAGAGAGGTTGGAAACATTCATGCTCAGCAGCTGGGCTGCAGGGCAGAAGGGACCCCCATCCCCACTGTGCTGTGGCTCACAGCCTCCACTGGCACGGGAAGCATCTGAAAAGGCTCATTTCAAAGGATCTCTCTCCTCCCTAGGACAGGCTGAGCGCCCAGCACCCAGCCTCCTGCAGACTGAGCCCCTCTCCCCTACAGACACAGCACCTCCACGAACTTTGGCTGGTTCCCCACAGCAGCTGGGCAGGACCCGGCAGAGGAAAAACAGAGCAAAGAGAGAGGAGAGCCAGCAAAAGAGTCCTTTGTTTATAAAAGCAGCACAAATAGGATATTATTAAAAAATACTGTGACAATCAGCAAAATAAAGGTGGTCTAAATTAGAGTGTGCATGGCTGTGAGGAAGCCACACGGACCTTTGCCTGGCAGAGAGGCTCAAGGGGTACCTGCAGCCCCCTCGCCTCTTTTCACAGGTTTCTCTGTTGCTCAGCCTCTGTCAAACATGGGGGCATTCACTTTGCTGGAGCAGGAGGACAGAACAGGTGCTGGGTGAGGGAAGTCAAGGCTGCTTGGCTGTGGGACGTGGGGGACACCATCCCCAGAGCTGTCCCTGTCCATGGCAGCGACCAGGCTGCTTGCACTGTGTGTCGCTGGGGGTCACCAGCTTCCCCTCGGTGACAAGGCAGGGTCCAGCCCTAGGGGCTGTTTCTCTCCCCAAGCTTCACCTTCCCAAGGGTCCGAGGTGAAGGGCTGACACAGAGACAAGGCCACCAGCAGGACACACACCCCAGGGCTCTGCACAACGGGGATGGAGCTGGTCACACTTTCCAGCTAATGCCCCTCACCACTCTGTAGCCCGGCTAGAGCTTTGCAGACCCTCACCCTACTCCCAGGCTCCAAAGTTTCCCAAACCTGCTCAGCTCTGGAGCACAGCAGCTGCCCAGGGAGGGGGCTCAGCCAGCCAGCACCCCCAGCCTCAGCCATGGGGAGGGTGCCCCGGCTCCTCCAGCCACCAACAGCTGGTGGCAGGGAGACACGCTCAGGACTCTCCTTACGGTGGGAAGAGGACTAGAGATGGAGAAGGACGCAGGATCTCCCAGACCCCCCTCCCCTGCCCCGGCAGCCCTTACCTGGGCAGCGGCTTGCGGGCGGTGATACTGGCCACGATGATGCTCTCGGGTCGCGGCGTGGCCACGGCTTTGAAGGTGCCTCTCCAGAACTTCTCGAAGAGCTGCTTCTCTCCCTGCTGCACGCCGGCCATGGCCCCGCACCCACGGGCAGCCCCGCCGCTGTCCGCGGTGCTGAGCGCTACATGGCCCGCAGCCCGGCCCGCTGCGGGGAGTGCGGCCCCGGCCGCCCCCGCCTCCCGTTTTGTGCCGGCGGGGCGGGCAGAGGGGCCGGGCCCGCCGCCGTCCCCTCCCCGGCACCGCCCCCGCCGCGGCTGCGCCCGGAGCGACGGAGGCAGCGCGGGGAGGGGGCGGCTCCGGGGCACCCGCGACCCCCTCCGGCCGCGCCCGCTCCCCCGCCTTGGTGAATCCTGGGGGGGTTCCACCCCCTCGCAGCCCCCAGGACCGTCCGTGCGTCCTCGCCATCATTTCCTTCTCCAGCCGAGAGGCCGCTGCCAGCTCGCTGCGGGATCACCGCTGCGCTTTGCCCTTTGCGGGGCACGGAGCCTCCCGGGCACAGAGAGTCCCCGGGCCCCGCACAGGCTCCCAGGAGCCTCCGTGTTTGCCCAGTCCCGACCAGACACAAGAAAGGGAGAGCCTGGAGCTGAGGGAGAAAGCAGCAGGAGGCTGTAGAGACCGCTCTGTAACTCGTCCATAACCGAGACCCAAATGGGACAGAGAATTCGAAATACAACCGCTTTTCCGCCCCTCTCCACCTCCCTTCCCATTCCACTGGGCAGGGGCAGGGATGGAGCGTGCAGTTCCTCGGCTCCAGCGCAGTGCCAGGCTGGGAATCCCACAGTGGGGTCCCAGCCAGCACAGAAAACAATTCCTCTCCTTCCAGGCAGGATTTGACCCGCCAGGAGCGGACGCGTGGGGAGGGAAGAAGAGCTGGGGCGGTGCAAGTGCAGGGCTGCGATTTCCCCCAGCCTCTGCGCTGAGTACAATGAAAACGTCTTTAGGAGAAAACGTTTCTTCTACCACATGCTTTGAAGCGCAAGTAAGAGCTGGTGACCTTGGATGAATGAGACTGTCTCTATTGTGCCTCAGAAACCCGCACGATGCGCTTATGTAAGCGGCGGGGGGATAATGGAGCCGGGAACAATAGGCGGTGGGAGCCGGAGAAGAAGGAAAATCATGGGGAAACTTAATCGCTTCTTACAACACCAGCAGAAGGCTCGTTCTGGCGGCGTGGTTTGCCAGCTCCTCTTCGCGTGCCCCGTCCGTGCCGGGGTCAGCAGCGCTGGCACACGCGGGCCGGGCTTTGTGCCGCGGCTGGACGGGGATGCTGGGGAAGGGCAGCAGCGAGAGCGGGCACGCATCCAGCAGGGCTTGGAGAAACACTGTCAGCGCTGCCAAACAATGCCTGAAAACCCCACGGGGAAGGACAGCGCTCAGGCACGGCGCAGAGATGCTCGCTGGGAGAGTGTTATCCCCCGGGAAGCCGCCCAAGGGAAAGGCCGGCTCGGAGCTGTGCTCCAGCACAGGGCACGCTGTACATGCCGGGGGCAGGTGTCAGAGCGGGGATGCTCCAGGGACAGTCACAGCAAAGGGCAGACGGAGCAGCAGAAAGGGTCTGAGGGGGTTAGAGCTGCCAGGCTGTGAAAGCACGGCTGGGGAGGGCACACACAGCAGCCCCAGCACAGCCACCAGGGCCCAGAGCTCCTCTCCTGCAGCTGGGCAGGGACAGGGACTCCCCACCCGAGCAAATCCAACCTCGGCTTTCCTCTGGCCCTGCCAGTCATTCCCACAGAACACAGGCTGCTCATTAGGAACCTGTGTCCCCTTCAGAGCACATTAAACTCAATAAATGGAGATCAGGTGTTAAGTACACACACTCCCCAACCTTGCTCTGATTTGTTGGTGAGTGACACAAACGTGGGGTGAGGATCAGGCAGGAGCCCCAGCGGCACTGTCAGCCCCAACCCTCCTCTGGTGCCTCATTAACCACACACCCTGCCAGGCATCACCATCCCCTGGGCTTTGCAGGATGAGCCCAGCCACCTCCAGCTGCACTCCGGGGCACTTCACCCCTTCCACCAGCACTCTCTTGGATCACCCTGACATTTAATCCCAAATAAAAAGAATAATAAATGTTTGCACTATTAAATTAGCAGCACGGGTGGTGTGTGGGCAGGAGGAAGGCTGCCATCACTACAAGAGCCTCTCTCCTGGCGCACCTTGTGGAGACATCAGTGAGCCAATTAAGCAATTGGCTCGGTTAACGGAGGCTCCCAGGAACAGACTCCCCTGCTATAGAATAACTGCGCAGTAATAAATTGTCTCATAAATAAACAGCCTGAGAAAGCATTACAAGATAGCCAGGAAAAGCACTATATCACGAGCAGAAAGGATGCTGTGTGCATCTGGTGTGTCTGTTAACCATGGAGCTGGTGTCCCTCTGGGGGCTGTGGGGCTGCTCCCATGGGGTGGGCATGGCCGCACCATCCCTGGAGCCCCTGCAGGTGCTGCCTGCCCTGTGGGAGCACCGTGTGCCAGCAGCACAGAGCCCTCAGTTAGTCACCCCTGGGAGCGCCATAAATGCCAGCCTGGGTTATTTACAGCTGCAGCAGTAGCGTGGGGCTCTGCCAGGTTCAAATGCTTGCTATAAACTGTAGCAGAGCGAGTGAGTCCTGGGATGGGAACAGGGAAACTAGGGCTTGAAGGATAATTGCACTTTTTCCTCTTAATCAGGACCTATTAATAAAATATAATATATAAACTTCTTCTTTAAAGAGCTCTTTTCTCATTATTTGGGGTTTTTTGAGTGACACAAAGCGCTTCCCCCCTGTGCACAGGGTGCTGCAGACCAGGCTCTCCCCAAGGCTGCTGGCCCCCAGCCCTGCTGCCACACCTGGCTCTGCAGCCCTACAACCCCCTGTACCCCACAATTAAACACCCAGAACACTCCTGACCTCCCAAACCTCCCCTCAGCATCCAAACCCCCCTGGGAAATGTGAGAGGGACCCACGGGCTCAGGGACAGAGGAACTCCAGCCATGCCTTCTCCTGCATTTCCCTCTTCCACATTTAAAGGGCCCCGTGCCCTCATCCCTTCCCACACACAGGCTTTGATTTTGAGGATGTGGAGAGAAGAGGGGGGTCCCTGCTCTGGTGAACACCCACTGTGGTTGTTGGGCTGCTGCTGAGGAGGACAAGCCCAAGGGAAGCAGGGATCAGCAGGAAGGAGTTGTGTGTGTGCAGGAGGCACCCCAAGGGAGGGAAAGGAGAAAATGTGTTTAGCAAGGATTAAGTTTTAATCTGTTCCCCCTAGTAGGGAGAAGAAAGCTGGGCTTGTCCTGGAGCTACATAAATATTTTTCTATAAATGTTGAGCGTTGTTTTGGTTTGGTTTTCCTTCTTATTTGGCTTGTACCCAGTGGGAAGAGCCAGAACCTGGTTGTGCTCAATCCACCCCATTCCCACCTCCCCGTGCCATTGGCATGGCACCACTCCACCCATTCCCCAAAACGATTAACTGGGAGGGCAGAAAGTCACTAATTATCTCTGGAAGTATTCATTACATCAAGAGTCAATAAACAAAGGCTGTGAGTGCCCTCTGCTCGTGGCACTCCAGAAGCACCTACCAATTATTCCCTGGGCTCTGCCCTGCTGCCAGGAGGGGGGTCCTGCAAGACACTGCCTGCTTTGGCCAGGGAGGAGGAGGAGGAGGGATCCAAGCTGGTTTTCCCAAGAAAGGAGTGAGTGAGGAGTGGCCTGCAGGGTGAAGAAGCAGCAACAGCCCCAGGACAATGTGCACTGTGTGCCAAGCTGGGAACAACCCTCAGATGGTGGCAGGACGCTGCTGCTGGAGCACCTTTAGCCTGGCAAATGCATTTTGCAGAATCAAACTGTGGCAAGAGGGAATTCACCACTTTTCTAGGTGTAAATACCTGGTTTATGGCCTTTTTCCCTGCAAGGCTCCTGGCTGACCCCTCAGGGCAGAGCCCAGCACCCAGCTGTCCCACTCTGCCCATCCCTATATTCAGGTGCATCCAAGGTCAAGGTTCTCTCTCTCTTTTTTTTTTAAAGCAATTTCCACCCACAGAAAACCCAGGAGTGCCCATGGCCCTGGGCAGCTGCAAGGCTGTGCTGGCCCCTTGGGCACAGGCTGGTGGCAGTGACCACCCTATCCCCTCCCTTCATCACCCTCCCCAGGTTTCTCCAGCTGCAGCTTTCCCTGCAGAGGGCCAAGGCTGTGGCTGCACCCACTGCCCTCAAGGGCCATCCATCAGTGAGCAGCTCAGGAGCTTCAGGATGCTGGGCCTGGTGCGAGGGGGCTGCTGGGGCTGATATTGGGATGAAGACCCTTGTTTGAGTTGATAAAGGATGGGGATGCCCATGTCCCCTCCATCAGCACTGGCCCCACTGTGCCTGTGCAGGAAAGAGGGAAACCTGTGGGGTTTGAGTGTGAGAAACCACGATGGGAGTGGCACCAGCACAGGGTGGGACACCCCGAGCCAGCCCCTGGATCTCAGGATGTCTCCCCATCAGCTCCAGGTGGACACTGGATGCCTCTCCATCATCTCCAGGGGGACAGCAGGGACCTGCCCAGCCTGTGTTGCCCTCCCCAGGACCAGGTGTGTCCCCATCCCCAGGACCAGTGTGTCCCACCCTGGCTTTCAGTGCTGGCCTCTGTGGAAGCAGCTGGCTTCTCTGTGGGCAGGAGGGGGCTCTGCAGCTCACTTGCCCACACGTCTGCTCCAACAAAAGCCTTTTTCCCTCGCTGCTTACCCAGTGAAGCCACCCGGCCCAGATATTTAGGCAGAAGGAGAAAAAAGGGTGCAGGGACAGGCGCTGTGAGCAAAGCCGCCGGGAAGAGCAGAATGAGAGAGCAGGAGCAGAGGGAGGCAGGGAAGCCAGGCAGCCAGGCCATGTCCTTTTCTTCCCTGTGGCTCTAAAAAAGCTCCAGACTGGAAAAGGGGATGGAGGCTTGGAGCTGAAAATATGATTTTTCCCCTGTGAGCGGCAGTGGCTGTGGAGGCGAGCCGGCCCCAGGGATCCTGCAGCAAAGCTGTGCAGCCGCTGCTCCCTCAGTGCCACTGCTGAGAGGTCAGACAGGGCTGGCACAGGGGGACAGAGGGGACAGAGCCTGCAGCCACGTGTGCCCGAGCAGAAGAGACAGGGCCTGGCTTTGCAAAGCTCCTCGCTGGGCTGTGGGGGGCACAGGCAGCCCCTGAGTGCAGGCAGAGGGTCCCAGAGCCCCAAGGATGATCCCCCCGGAGCTGGGGAGGCTGCTGGGCTCTCTGTGCCCTCCCTGCTGGCAATTGGCAGCCTCCAATCACACGGACAGCACCGATGGCTGTTGCAGGAATCACTGGCAGCTCTGCCAGGTCCCAGCCTCAGCTCGGCTCTGGCTGCAGGGGGCAGGTTGGGGATGCTCAGCACAAGTTGGGGATGCAGAGAGGGAGGGCAGCAGGCTTTGGCCTCCGGACTGGGAATGCTGGAAGGGGTTAGACTCAGGATGTGCATCCTCCTCCAAGCCAGCACTGAGATGTTTCCATTCCTGGCTCAGTCCTGCTTCCCTTTCTCCAGCACCTCCCTGCACTGAACCAAGTCAGGGGCAGGAGAAGGTCTGAATTCCCCAAACTGCTTGAGCTCACCCTTCACCCTTCCTTGGCCACCCCTTGCACAAAAAACCATCTCCCTGGGGAAGATGAGATCTGGGTAAGGTGGGAGAGAGACAAGGGGCAAAATCCCCACCCTGTCACTTGGGATTCAGATCTTAAAACTCATTTCATGAGCCCCTAGGAAGATGCTGCCCAAGACCAAAGGTATTTAACCAAATCTGCCTGGGGAACACTGATGGGACAAGTGGTTGACCCCATGCAATCACCTCTCAGTGAATTATTTTTTCCTGGATTTTTTCCCCCTCTGGATTACTGTGCTGGGGCAGGGGAGGCAATGGACAGAGGAGCCTCCTCAGCCCCTGCCATGCCAGGCTGCCCACACCACAGGGGGATGGAGCAGGAGGGAGCAAAGTGCTGCATTTTGGCTTTTATAGACTATTACTGATAATGGAGAAGAACAAAAAGGCTTTAAAATAAAGCACTCGAGGGCGTCAGCCTAAGCGTTAAATAGGCTTCTGCTAAAATGCTGCTTCCACTGAAAAAGCTCCCTGATTTGGATTGCAGGCATTACCCTGCTTGGGAGAAAGCTCTGATAAAGCCAGGGACAGGCAGCCCCATCCTGGGAAAGGGGCTCTGGTGCTTCTCCTGAGGGTGGCATTGCTCCCAGCTGGCATTCAGGGTGCTCCTTGCTCAGATCACTGCCACCCATGCAGAGGTGCCCCAGGAGAACCCAAAATTTCAGGCTTTCCACCCATGTGGGGAGCAGCACTGCCCCTGTAAAACACACAGAGCATTTTGCAGTGTTAATGGGCAGCACAACTGCTAATGTGTAAACTTTTACTGCTCTGGAGGGTAAACAGAGAGTTTGGGGAGCAGACACTTCCCATTAAGATGCACTAATGAAACGTGAAAATGTTTTAGCGTGCTGTAATTTTATATATTTTTTGAGAGCAGCTGCAGTGCTGTTCCATTTGTGGCTAATTTAAGCACAATTAAACCAGGCTAAATTACAGCCAAGTAACTGCAGGAACTGATGTGACAAGGGACGTGTCCAGGGGCCCCAAATCTTGCTGACCTTGCTGTCACCGTTCAGGCTGCTCTGCAGGCTGGGTCAAGAGCTGACAGCTCCTGGAGCTCGCCCAAAGGTCACAGCAGATCCCTGAGGACAGTGGGATCTTCAGCCAGGGTGGGAAGTGCTCCAGAGCTGTTGTGGGGATATCTGGGTGTGCCTGGATCTTGGAAAGGTCCTCTTCCCTCTTGGTGGGAGCTTGGATGAGCCCAGGGCTGTAGCAAACCCTTCCTGCTTGGCCAGAGAGCCCCAATCCCCCTTGCAGCAGCCCTGATGTCCTTCCTGGGACATCTCCTCAGCCCCCAATTACCTGGGGGATGCTGAGGCTGCATCCCACACCTCAGCCCAGCTGCCTCGTGGGGAGTCTGATTCACCTCAGGAAAAACAAAACCAAAAAACCCAAAAATCTGTTTTTTCTGGAGAATGAAAAGAGCATTTCCTTTTGGGTAAAGGGAGGAATTGAATACCTAGAGGCTGTGTTGTGCCTGCTGGTATCATCCTGAGCTGCTGGCTGCACTGCTGGCTGCACAGGCAGCAGGGATGGAGTCCCACAGCCTCGGGTCCTGCATGCTTTAGGGTGCCTGTTCCCAGCAGTTTGGGGGTGCTTTTTACTGCTCTGGGTAGCTGAGGGTGGCCCTGCCCAGTGAGGATTGCTCTGAGGGTTTCAAAAGCACCAGCAGCCAGCTCAGGGCTCCTGCAGCCCCCGGCACAGGAACTGCTGCTCTCCCAAGGGCTTTTCCAGTTGATTTAGGCAATTGCTGTAAATCCCCTGTGGCCACTGCTTTCCAGCTGAGCCAGGTTAGACCAAATTCAGCTCAGGGAGAGCAGGGCTGACGTCCTCCCACAGCCTTTAGGGATGCTCCGGGTGCCTAGGGGCACCGTGTCCCTGCAGATCTGTCCCCCACCTCCTGTCCCCATGGCACATGGGCAGGCTTGGCACAGGAACAGCACGGCCAGGATTGTCCTACCCAGCCTTGCCGCAGGAGTCACACTCCCCTTTCATCTCCTCGGTGCCTCTCCCCAACCCCTGGGGCAGAGGGAACGCCACCCACTGCCCCTCAGACAGCCAAGGATGCAGGGGAAGGTGACTCCGTGCCCCAGTGCCTTAACACCCAGCCGGGGTGGATGACAGCAGAGCCACCCACAGCCCCCTCTGCTCTGCTGCTCTAAAAAGCCCCGTTAACCAGGCCACGCCTCATCAGCTCCAATTAGCGGGCAGGTCGTTCCTGAGCCTCAGGCAGCTCCATCACCCGCGGCCCGTGAGCCTCGGCATCCCCCGGTGCTGCTGGTCCAGCGCCCGGCAGGAACGGACCCCATGGATCCCATAGATCCCGTGGATGGATCCCACAGATCCCGTGGATGGATCCCATAGATGGATCCCACAGATCCCGTGGATGGATCCCATGGATCCCAAGATCCCAGCTCTGGATAAGGCTGCAGCCAGTCCAAACCTCCCAAGCGCGGCCGCCAGCTCCGCTCTAATTAATCCAATTACAACACTGCGTTGGCGGCGCAACCGGTGGATTAATTGCGGTTCGTTCCAGGTAGATGGAGGCGGAAACGCTCAAAGTGGCTTTTTGTTTGCTGTTAACTGTGCCAAGCCCGGCCTCCAAGAGCTGGGGAGGAAGGAGTCCTGGCGCCAGCATCATCCTCGGTGGGACAGCGAGGAGCTGGGTGCCTGCAGAGCCCCTGCACTGATCGCACAAACAAATTCTTGCCTAAAAAAACAAAGATTCGGGAGATGAAGGTGGGAGCAGGAGTGTGAAGTAAAAGGCTGCTTGCTCTCAGACCTGTGTGTGTATATATATATATAGGTATATTTAATAGAATAAAAAGGAGATTATTGGAAACAACTGATTGTTCAGACTGTCAAAGAGATGAAAGTGTCAGGAGTAAACAGATGCCGGTCACGATTCAGCGCTCATTAAGGCAGGAGAAGGATTCATTTCATATGCATGATTAACTCCTGGCCACTGATGATTTACACAGCAGATGATCAAAGGAGAATTAATTATTGCACAAATCGGGCTGCTGCCAGCCCGGCCCCTGTCCCTGTCGGCGCTGCCGGTGGCACAGCCCGTGGTCCCCAAACCCAGGACAGCCCTGGCCACCGCTGCCCCAGGCCGTGCCTGGCCCAGCCGGGAGCTGTTTGCCCCCACAGTTCTCAGCTCTCGCCCCCATTTCACTGCCCAGCACCCCCAGGCACCGTGAGCATCACTGGGGATGTCCAGCTCACCAGCACGCAGCCCGACCATCCCCTCCCCGCTATCAGCAATTAACCCAGGGAAGGTATCTCTGCACTTGACACCTTTTCTTCCCTTTGTGATTGAGTCTCTCTCCGTTACAAATCCAAGCTGTAATTAAAGGAAGGAACTCCACTCCCTTCACCTGATTTATTTTTTAACACCGTCCCCTTTTGATCTCGTTTCTCTCTTAATTAAATTACGAGCCGTGAATAAACACCACTACCAAAGCTGCTCTGCCTCACTCACTTCCCTCCTCCGAGAAGAATCGCCAGGAGTGACAGGCGAAGAGCAGCTCTGCTCCTGCTGGGATTCCATGAGAGCACAGGGGCTGCATCCTGCTGGGCTCACGGAGAGGAAACATGAACCCCGGGCCCAGGTGTGGAGCAGGGAGCGATGCTGTGGGATGATTTCACAGCCAGTTTGGGCCCTGGCAGGTGATGGAGGACATGGGGCAGCTGGAGGGGCATCACCCTTCTGCCTGTGCCCCCTCTCAGGGATGGGAAACCTGCTGGAAACAGGGCCCTGATGGGATGGTGCATCTTTGGGAACGGCGGGCTGTGAGCCCACAGAGGCCCTGGAGGGATGGTCCATCTTTGGGAACGGCGGGCTGTGAGCCCACAGAGGCCCTGCAGCCCCCACTGGCTCCAGGATCTCAGCATCCCTGGCAGGTGTGGTGCTAAAGATCCCTCGATCCCGCATCCCTCCTGCACCACGGCATCCCCTGCCCTCCAGGCCTGCTCCCCGCACCTCCCCTCCCAGCTCTGCGGCCAGCACTAAGGGACACTCGGATGTCACCGCCTGACCCGGAGAGCCCCCCCAGCACCCGTCCCTGCGGTGCGGGAGGGCCGGCAATGCCGCGTGTCCCCAGGAGCAGAGTGGCACCGTGACCCCCTCCGTGCAGACTGGGGGCTGACAGAGCTTTTAATGGGGGATAATGGTGGTCTGTACTTAAGTGCACCGTTCTGTTGGCTCATGACTGCAGCAGCACCGGGACAGCAGGGATAAATCAGAGAGGGCTCCCAGGGGCTTTATCCCTGCGGACAGCCCAGAGGGAGGGCAGGGGAGGCGGCAGAGCCACCTCTGCCTCATCCCCTCATTGAGTGCAAATGAGCCTGATGCCAATTTAATGAACTGCTGATGACTATCGCCTTTATTTTTAAATCTGAATTCCCGCAGGAGTCACCTTCAGCAGGGAAGCAGCCCCTCCCCAGCGGCGGCAGCGGGGTTTGATTGCCTGTAGCTGATTAGCAATTACGCTTCAGGGTAAATAGCATCACCCTGGGCTGGGCACGGGGTGATGATGGCACATTCTGGGGTCCCTGCAGGGATGCGACCCTCGGGGGCCACAGGCAGCTCCCGGCTGGAGGGGACAGTCCCTCACATCATTGTCTTCCCAAAGACTGGGGAGGCTCTGTGTGATGGGCTGAGCTCGCCACCTTTCCCTCCCCCAGGACAAGTCTCTCCTGCTGCCGCCGAGCTGGTACTTAGAGGCATTTATGAATTGTGTCTTTAATACGGCGCTGGAATATTTGCCCCATAAATTCTTAAGATCAGATTTATGGATGAGCTATTGCTGACATCACAAACTATTAATAAATCGGTTAAACCTACAGAGAAGATTGTCTTCCCCCCCTGGCACAATAAGCACATAAAAAGGGCCGTGAGGCAGCACAGCAGCTGCGGGCGGTGCTGCCTGGCCAGGGGCACAGGGGCCATGTGCTGTGTGTCCCCAGGGCCACCTGCCCTGCCCTGGAGGCCACCAGCCATCCCTCCCCGTGGGCTGATCCCGCCCGGGGCTGATCCCGCTGCTCAAAGGCAGGATCCAGCACATCCCCGTTTCCCCAGGCAGAGGGGCCGCAGGGAATTGCAGGCAGAGTCAGACACTCCGGAGGGTGGCAGGGACACAGAGGACGCCGCTCCTAGCGCGCTGCCTCCCTGCTCAGGAGAGGAGCTATTTGCAGAGCGAGCGCGCAGCTATTTCGGGGAGAGGCTTCATTGAGAAAAGCCATCTGGAGAGAGGCGGCAGCGGAGCCGCGGCGCCGGGAGCAGCTGGCCCCGCAGCTCCGCGATCCGCTGCGTTCCCGGGGCTCTGATGCACAGGGAAAATGCGGAGTCTTTCCTCATTCCCAGCCGCGTCAACTGGCTGGATATTGGGATGTTTTGTCCTCAGTTCAGAGCCAGAGAAACCTGGTGGTTTTATCCTCACTCCCACCCTTGGCAGGGCTGTTCCCACGCTGGGGAGATGCTCAACCTTCCTATGCCTAAAATTTAGGCAGACAAGACCTGGAGACACCGTAAGACCGGCTCCTGGTGCCATCATGGGTGATAGGAAATGTGGGATGGAGCCCCACACCAGCTCCTGGAATGGGGGTACCCTGTGAGACCCTCTTCCTGAAGAGAAAGGGGCTGTGGAGAGCAGTGGCAGGAGGAAATCCCACTGCTGGGAGCAGGTGCCTGGCTCTGACCCCAGTGCAGTGGCCCCACATCCAGCCTGTGCCCCCCAGCGCCACCAAGCACGAGGAGCTCTCCACCAGAGTCAGGACATGGCCCCAGGAGCACAGGGGGAGATAAACAAACACAAACGCAATATTTTCTTCCGCCACCAAGTTTCCATCAGTGCTGGCTGGCTGGGTTTGATTAAACCTCTCATTTATTACATTTTGCAATATAGTTTCACTACCAGATTAAGCGCACATCAAACCCACGGGAAGGGTCCCAGCACTCCCAGTCCCCAGAGCAGTGCAAGGCATGGCAGGGTGGCCTGGGGGGACAGAGGGACACAGGCTGGCTCTCCAGCAGCTTTTGTGCAGCTGGGAGTGCAGCTCTGTGTGGGTGGATTCCCTGGGGATGGCAGGCAGGGGGATCTGTGCAGCTGGAAAAGGCCCAGAGAGCACTGCAGACCCTCCTACAGCAGTGGGCTCACTGAGACATGTCACCTGCTGAAGGGACACCCACGGGCCGCTGAGCTGGACTGTCCCTGTGCAGCAGCTCTCCATGGGTGCCAGGGTGATGCAGTCCCATCCTGATCCAGCTCTGAGGAAGAACTGCTGCAGTCCAGAGCCATCTCCACGGGGCAGTTTCACCATTCGGGCTCTCAGCTCTCTGCCTGCTGCCCTTGGAGGAGCTGGCTGCTCAAATCCCCTCCAGCACTGCAGCTGCCGGGCTGTGCAGCCTCTCCTGACACCAGCCCCGCTGCCGGGCACTTGAAAAGCCTCTGAGTAAAAGAAATTAATAACAAAGTGAATTGCACTCGAATGCAGCTTCTGCAGAGATAAAGCAGTGGCAGGGGAGCGGTGGAGCGTGAGGGAGGAGTTTAACCTCCCCTCCCCACAAGCCGAGGCAGTGATGGATGATGGCATTATCACAAAACCAGGTCAGATTAAGACCAAAACAAGCTGAGATCCACCAGGCTTCCTGCTGGGGTCCTCACCGGCGGGGCTGGGTGTCAGAAGGCTGATGTCAAATGATTGATTCCTGAGCAGGCTGGCTTTCCTTCCCAGCCCTGTGATTGGGAGCTGGGAGGGCTGGAGCTGCCTCCTGACACCGGTGGGGTTCTGGTGGGTCTCACCCAGCAGCCAGCGATCGATGCTCACCCCCGAGCCGGCTGCCTCCAGGCTGGGCGTGTTTGTTTGCTGTGTGATGGACAGATTCGGGAAAACTGCATCCTGAAAGCTCTATGGCCTCGTCTGGAGGCTGTGGGGCTTTCACCCCCAGCCTTTGCCAGATCAATGCAGCAGCAGATCAGCCCACCACGGAGCTGCCCTCGATCTTGACAAGCACAGAGAAGGGAAAAATGTATTGTAAAAAGATGCAGGTTTACAAGGGCACAACTCACTGTGTGCCCTATGAGCAGGAATGAGAGACTGGAACAGAGTAGGAACATCTTCCACAAACTACAGCTCCGAGGGGGGCAGTTTTCCCCCAGTTTTCAGCTGGAGTTTTCAGGGAGCAGCATTGGCAAAGCATCCCTGGCTGGGGAAGCAGCAGCCAGCAGGACCTGAGTGCCACAGCTCCGTCATCAGTGGTGATTAACGAGGCGTCTGAGCTGTCCTTCAGCACCAGGAGACAGCAGGGAAATGCCTGTGGGACAAGAAATGGGCTGGTAACCGACAGGCTCCTGTTGGTGACTGACTCTTTGGACAGGGAGTGTCCCATCCCCAGGCAGTGTCACCCCGGCTGCCATCCCTCCCCAGGCACCTTTGTGCTCCCGATTCCCAAGGGGATTTGTCTTGCAGGGCCCCTGCAGGTGCTGGCAGGAGGGAGTCAGGAGCTGTTCCCACCTGTCAGGGCAGAGCAACTTAATGTCATTCAGAGCTGGGATCTCACCTCCAAATCCCTCCTTCCTTGACGAGAGCAAAAACCATCCACTCAAATCTTCAAACAGCAGTTCAAAGCCTTTACATCGCTCTCAAGATTAATTAGCAGCTAAATAATAATCCAGGATAAGTCTTACCAAGGCATAAGAACCACAAAACAGTCAGCAGTGATGTGCAGCATCCAAGGCAGGCGGAAGTTTCACGTTCCTGGTTAAATCCAACATCTCCCAGGAAAATGCAGCCTCTTCCCATAACAAACAGCTGTGTCAAGAGTCAATCCTCACCAGAGGAGCATTCCAAAGCAAACTCACCTGGGCCAGAGGGGCTGTTTGCTTCACCTGTGTTAACACTGGGCAGGGCAGCAGCAGCAGAGCTCTGGTCACTGAGGGCCAGCCCAAATTCCCACCAGTGGTTGGAGAACAGCTCCTGGTGGGTCAGAGCTGCTGCAGGGGCAGGAGGCTCAGCAGAGGCACGGCCATGGCCTGAGGATGGACATTAAATACAGGGACACCGTGCCACCCCTGGGACGTGCTGCCTGGAGGAGGAAGGACTGCCATTGCCTCATCCTGATGTGGGCACTGTGCCCAGCACCTCTGCCACGGCTCAGAATGATGCTTTTCCTGCTCTGGACCCCCACCTGAGGCTCACATCCCACTCCAGAGGCCACCACTGCAGGCTCTAGCCAAAACCACAACTGGAAACGCATTCCCCACCAGCCTGGGAGTGCCATTCCTCTGGGAGAGCCATTCCTTTCCTACCAAGCCCCCTTTTCCCAGGCACCTCTGAACTCTGGGAAGAAAAACTAACTAACTAACTAAATAAATAAATAAACAAATTCATACCCCTCTGCAGCGAGCTGGCTGCACCAGGACATTTCTTTCATAGAATGCATCATTTATTTTCAATTATCGTGGTGCTCTCCCCCCTCCCTGCGCCGCTCGCTGGTGGAAAGTTTGCGGAGTTACAGAAGAGTCGTGGCAGGTGCGGCGGCTCCAGGGAAGGGACAGACGGGGACAGCAGTGGCACCTGTCCCGAGGGAGGAGGCTGGCAGCCCGGCCGGGGCAGGGAGCAGGGAGGGACACCCCGGGCTGGGGTCAGGCGAGGGGAGGTGTCCCGGCTGTCAGCTCACCTCGGGATTAACGGGGAGGAGGTGACAGCAGCGAGCGGAGCAGAGGCGGTGACAGGGACACAAAGAGCGGTGAGAGCAGTGCTAGGGGCATCTCCTCCCTCCAGTGCCACCCTCCCAGCCCCTTCTCTCCTTTCCCCACTGCTCTCAGTGCCTGGGTGAGCCAGAGCTTGGTGTTGCAGCCAAGTCAAGCTTTGGGTGACAGGTGACCTCTGGGACACAGCTGGACACGGAGCTGGTGGCTGGAAACCCCCACAGCTCCAGGGGCTGCCCCTGAGGTGTTTGTGTGACACCCTGTGCCACGTCCCCAGCCCACAGGAGATGCTGAGCTGCGACCCAAGGATTCAGTGTCTTCACCCCACACTTGCACACCAAGCAGCTTTTTTATCCCCAGGTGTGCCTCAGCCAAAGCCATTTGAAAATCTCCCACACATCATGAAGGATTTTCTAATGGGGCACAGCAGACTCTAAGATTTATATCAAAAAAAGGCCCAATTTATTGAATTAATGCTGCAGAGCAAAGCCATGGCTGCTTAACAACTGGAGTATCAGTATTTTACAGCAACATAACTAATAAGGCCATTAATACAAAGTGGGCTCACTCCTGACATTTATATCACTGTAAATCTCGCTCTCAGCACCAGAATTATTTATGCCATCCCAGGCACTCGAGAAGCGCTGTCATCCTTTATCAGGCTGAAAGATTTGAGCCAAGAAACAACGAATATAAACACAATAATAAAAAAAAAAAGGAGCTGGAGCAGAGCTGGGACGGGTCCCTGATGCAGAGGTGGGGCTGTCCCTTGCTCCCCTGCAGGGATGGGACCCGGGGGCAGCTGTGACCCAGCCGGGTCTCTGGGGACTGAGCCCTTCCAGAATCCCTGGCTGCAGCTCCCCTCATGCACCAGGTGTGCCCTGAGCAAGGAACGCTCAGATGGTTTCCACAGAATCATGGGATGGGCTGGAATGGACCTTCAGGATCACCTGATCCCAACCCACCACAGGACTGCTTTTGCTTCAGGGTGCACTGGGTGGAGAGCACAGACACCAATCCCACTGTCACAGATTTTAAATGGGGATTGGGGATGCAGCCAGCAAGACTGAAAACTGCACAGGGTGAGGAAGATCTAAACCCCTTCTGCCCTCCCGAAAAAAGAACCCCAAACCAAAACATCCCCATCACTAACCAAGCACCAAACCCCAAACCAAAACATCCCAATCACTAACCAAGCACCTGGGAATCTGCAAATAGGAAGGAGGTGAGGGCAGGGGGTGGCAGAGCTGAGGAGCCCGACAGAGCTCACTGAGTACTAATTATTCCCGGCATTATCTGCGCAGACAGATAAGGTTTTCATTAATAAACGTGAGGGAGGAGGGGGAGGCAGAGAGAGCAGCAGGCGCCGCTGAGAGCCAGGCAAGAGCCGTGCATGAGGCAGCAGCGGAATGCAGCCAGGACAGGCAGCAGTCAGGGCAGCAGCGGTGGCACTGCGGGGACACGGGGACAGTAATTAGCTGACGAGCCTGTTCCTGCTCGGCATTGTTGTGCAGGCTGTCTGCTAATTCACAGCTCGCTGGAAATGAAATCGTTAGATGTCTTCCCTAGGCAGGGCTCTGTTAAACCCGCGGTCTGCAGAGGTAAACCCGGGCCGGTGTGGGAGAAGCATCCCCACCTCACAACCTGCTGCACCAGCACCTCTCTGCCCTTCCCACACCGAAGTCCTCTCCCTGTGGCTCATTTCCAGGGAAATGCCTGGGAAATGGATCACTCTGAGCCTGGAAAGGTGAGATAAATCCCCCAGGGACTGGGTGTCCCAGAGGATCAGAGCTGTGACAGCAAGAGGCCAGCAGGGGAGGTCAGCCCAGCCCCAGCCCAGCAATTCATGTTTTAAATTCAGGTTACATCATGCAACCCTGAAAAAGAGAAAAAAAATATCCCATCCCTAACTTTCCAGCATCTACTTTCTCATACCTTATGTCCCAGCTTTTCTGTAAGCCAAATCCAACCTTTCCCCAGCTCTTCAAGGTAGCAGCAGCAATTTGCTCTGCTTGGCTCTAATTAGCTGCAAAACCACCTCAAAAATTGCCTGGTTGAAGAACATTTAAGGACTGAAAAAAAAAAAAAAAGAATGGGTCTGCAAGAAAGCAACAAAATCCATCATAGGTAATTATTTACTCTTGATTGTCAAAAAAAAAAGAGATGGATTGATGAAAGGAGTTGGTAAGCAGGACGATGGTGGGAGTGTTGTTGAAGGCAAGCACTGCAGTGGGATCCAAAAGCAGGAATTTTCATAATCTATGGGCTCTTAATTATCTAAACGGAGGTCTCTTGGAGCTGCCTGAGTGAAAATTAATTAGTTTTCGAAATAATAGCTAAATTGATACTGGGAAGAAGTTTGGGTTCCAAAATAATGGCTGAAAATTAGCCAGCCTGTTTCTCCATTTCTCTCTGCCATGTTCAGGAGGACATTTGTCTCTGTTGCTTTTTCAGAAGAGGGCCATTAATCAAATCAGCAGATGGTTCTTCCCAAGCCTGGGGTGTTGCAGAAACACAAAAGGGAGGAGGAGGAAGCAATCACCAACAAGTGTTAGGGGAAAAAATCCTCCAGCCCAGTGATTAGCAACTCCAGAGTCCATTGCCCTTGAAAGAGCAGGAGCTGTTCAGCTGGAGTAACTCCTCCGGAGACAAGGAACGTCTCCTGTGACAGGCAGGCACCTCCAGGAAAGGGATTTGTCTGTCTTTAAAACAAATTACCTGCACTAATCCCAAATACAGGATTTATGTCTCCTGGCTGACCCAGGTTTGATGTCCAGCTTGTCAGTGCCTGCTCAGCCGCTCACCCACGAGTGGGCCACACACACCAGACTCATCCCTGCATGCCCTGGGGGTTTGTGTGCTGGCCTGTCCCCCTGCAGAGGTGTCACCCCAGCACGTCCCACAGGAACAGCTCCATGCAGGAACATCTCCTGTCAGCACCAGTGACAGCTCTGCTGTCACACACCGCCAGGACCATCTGAGGGGCTCAGGGGCTATCAGATGAGCACACACGCTAAATCAACAGCAGCTCCTCAAAGAAAACCCCTCAGTGGTCCCTGCCTCCCTGGGACAGCATCAGCCACAAAGCACCCTCACAGAAGGGACACTGCTCCTGAAGGGTCCCTGCTGTCCCAGCTCACAGACAGGCAGGTCCATGTCACTGCACAGGCAGCTGAAGGCTGCCCCATCCATCAGCAGCCCCTGCTGACAGAGCCCCTGGGCTCAGAGGAGCATCTGCTCCATCACACACACACAAGTGACACGTGTGAAACCCTTCAGAGCACTCTCTGCTGCTCCTTGCCTCGGATTTATGGCACAATAAATAACAGGGCAGAGGCAGGCACCCATCCCCTCTGCACTGTTTGTGCTGCTCCAACCCAGCCCTGTAGATCTCCTGGCAGGATGGCATCACCCCACACATGGCTGAGGGACAGGAGGTCCTGCTCCCAAGGCTCCTTCCCTTTCCTGTTCAGCAGCACCAACAAACCCCATCCTTCTGAGCTGCTCGTTCTCTCTCACAGCCAAAGGAGGGGTACGTGCCTCCCTGAGGGGTGGTGCTGCTTCTGCAGCATCTCCCAGAGCCCAAGCTCAAAGCTCAGACCCTCTCCATGAAGCTGACAGCCACATCAGTGTCACTGTTTAGTAAGAAATGACAAAAAGGCAATCAGAAAGCTGAGTGGCACAAGCACAAGTCTTTACTTTGAACCATTTCTTTTATTACACTGTTCCAATACAGGTGGACTTGATTGGTCATTTAATCAATGCATTTCACCTGATGGGCTAATTAACAAGATGCCCATTTATAAACAATGAGAATAACAAGAAAACAGACATTAGGAAAACAACACCTGCAGGTTGTTTTTAATAATCGGACATCATTGTTTATCTCCAACTCCCTAAGTTCTCCCAGGCCGATTCTGGAAAAACTTCTCTCGTTTTCTCACTCTCTGACCAGGCTGTCATGTCCACAGCATAGGGGTGACCAGAAGGCTCCTGGAGCCCATGGCTCTGCTCAGGACTACCCACACTCTGTCATCCCCACCTTACACTGCTGGGCAGCAGGACTGGCCCTCAGCAGGACCAGGGCCCTCAGCAAGACCGGCCCTCAGCCTCCTGCAATTAAGACTGGGAGGGCATAGGAGAGGGCTATGATGAGGTTGATTAAGAGAGGATAGTTAGTCATGGGAGATGATTTGAGTTAAGCTAGGGAGAGGATCTGAACCTCTCAGTTAAAGGACTTAAGCCTTTTGCATTTTCTGCCACGCTAGCTGGTCCTTTTCTTGGATGTGGTCTGGTGTGATAGCCTTTTGTAATTTGGTTGTTTTGATTACTTAAGGTGAAGGTTTGCTTGTGGTATTGGCCAGCAGGATTGGCCCTCAGCAGGACCAGGGCCCTCAGCCTTCAGCAGGACCAGCCCTTGGCCCTCAGCCCTCAAGCAGGACCAGCCCTCAGAAGGACCAGGGCCCTCGGCCCACAACAAGACCAGCCCTCAACCTTGGCCCTCAGCAGAACCGGCCCTCAGCAGGACCAGGCCCCTCAGACCTTGGCCCTCAGCAGGACCAGCCCTCAGCAGGCTGTTTTGCCATGGAAGAGGAGGAGCAGCACTCACAGGAGAGCTCCTTTGGACAGGATGGCACGGGGGCCATGCCCGCAGCAGGAGCAGCACTCGTTTTATCAGCGCGGCTCTCAGAGCCCCAGCAGGCCCGGGCAGCAGCACAAACAGCTCGTTAGTCACGGGCAGGCTCCTGCTGCTCTGCCAGCCCGGCTGAGGCGATCGCCACCGGCAGCACATCAAAGGCAGGCAGGGACAGGAGGAGAGCACACCTTGAGGGTGCTGGGCAGCATCAGCCTCGGCTCCCAGCTGGGTAACCTTGTAGTCGCCCGCTGCAATGCCTTAACTGGATTTATTGCTCTGCCATGGGCAAAAAAAGGCAGGTGGATGCTGGATTCTTGGCCATTATTTTGATTTTTCATCCTTCACCTGCTGTGAATAAAAAAAAAAATGACAGTGAGAGCAGCAGCCCCCCAGGCCAACACCCACCGGCATCCCCAGAGCAGGGCAGGAGCACCCATTGCTCACTGTGCCCTACATGGTCCAGCAGGCCGCTGATTTATCCTGATTTATCCCCAGGGCCAAGAAGATGGAAGCTGGCCAGCAATCCTTAATCAAAATAGAGGTACAACTGCCTTGAGGAAGGGTCATGTTCTGTGCAGGAACCAGAAGTAGTTTCCTGGCTCAGTTGTTTTCAGCCTTGCTTGGATTGCCCTTGTTGCCAGAAATGCACAAATTCAGCTGGGAAGATAATTGAGTTGCCAGGTTTTGGGGTGTCTCTACCCAGAACAGAAGTGGAGCAGTGCCAAGGCCCCAGGGAAGAGCTGTGTGTCAGGAGCTGTAATGGGGCTGGCTTGCAGAGGCTTGGGGGGCACAGCATCCACATCTCCTCCTCCAGTTAGGGCAGGCATGGCAGGCTGGGGAGCAGATCCAGCTCCTGGGCAGGATGCTTGGCTTGGCTCCTTGCCGGTATCTCCACATCTGGTGTTTCCAGCTCTCCTGTCCAGCCCCAGGCTCCCTGCCAGCCCACACCCGCTCCTCTGGGCCCTGCAGAGCTCACACGCTGGGGTGAGCTCACCGTCCCTCCTCCAGATTCCTCTCCAGCCACTTCCCAGCCCCAGGCACCGGGATGGTTTTTCATCTCCTTTTTTGCAAGGTGATTAAACACTGCGCTTGTAAAACACTTCATTCTGGGAAACAAATTATGCAAAACACAGTGGGATCTCACACAAATGGATACAGCCGGCAGTGGGGACTCTGCTCCCGGGATTTACTACTGGGGACTGTGAGAAGCTGCTGGCCTTGCTGCTCCAGCCTGGGAAAGGGTGTTCAGCACAGAGCTCTGCTCCATCTCAGCCCCCAGGGAGCTCCACACATGGCACAGGGACAGACTTGTTGGGAAGGATGAAAGTTTGACAGGAAATTCTCACAGATATGGATGCTTGGCAGAAAGATCTCTGAATGTAGAACCTGAGAACAAAACTGAGACAGAAGCAAGTTTTGACGTAGAAGAATAATAGATGTATAAATTGAGGACTGCTCAGCCAGCCTTAATGGACAGCTAAGAAAGCCAAGGTTATGTCAAGTTGGAAAGAGATTTTATGACTTAGAGCAAAGGATAAGCTGGCCACAGACAAAAAGATGTTTTTACCAAGCAGAAAGATACCACAGGCAAACAAGATGCATCGATGTCGCAAGTAGAATAAAGGTCTAAGAATTTTCCACTGCAAGAAAACTGAAAAACAACTTTAAGTTTAAACTGTACCATACTAACTCATGTGATTAGTAATGGCCATAATATGGTAATGAATAGTAGTTATGATAGGCTGTAGGTAATAGTAAAGGTATTGATTGGTTGTTATGCATTAAGGTGCACAGTGAAGAAAAGTATATAATGCATTGTAAGCAAAAATAAAGTGTCTTCAGGCTTGTCTGTAGCTGGCAGCTGTAGCTCTGTCACCCATGACCCTGGACTGCTGTAACATCTTGGATACAATAAACTGCATTTTGAAGAGCCCCCTGAAGTCCTGCATCTCTCATGTCAGGCTCTGACTCAGACAGGTCTGGAGAAGGCTTGAGCATGGCACAGAGCAGCTCTGGAGGCCCAGCACATCTGCAGCTCCTGGTGTTCCTTGTTTTAACCCTCACGTGGGTTTTTCAGAGCATTCTGCTGCTGCTGGCAGTGCTGGTGCACCATGCTGGGATAAGAGCATCTGGGTGGATCTTCCCTCACTGTGTTTCCAAGCAGCTCCAGGGATGCTCTGCTTACCCACAGAGCTTTGCCAGCACAAGAACTCACTGGCCAGGCAGAGCTTTCCACACCTTGGGCCACTGATGATGGGCAGGGAGGCTGCTGAGCTGCAGACAGGCCCTGGTCATGGCAGGCATCACAGGGTGGAGCTCACTCTCCTGGGATGGCTCAGGGATGCTCCAGGGGAGAGGACTGCAGGTAGACAATGTGCTGGGTTAGGAACAAAACCCATCCAATCTGGAGCCTACCTTGGGGAGGCATCATTGTTAAAAAGAATAAAGGAAGAAAAGAGAAATTAAGATTCCCTGCCCCCGAATTGCTGACTCACAGGTGACTCAGGGCTGAGTTTAGCTGTGCTCTCACAGTGGGGTGAGCCCTGCTGGCCTCTCCTGAACCTTCTGATCAGACCTTCCAAGTAAACCCTTCCCCGGCTCAGGAGAGATCCCAGTCATGCTGCAAGGGGATTATGGAGCACCTCTGCAGGCTGGGATGAGCACATGGACACCCTGAGGTGCTCACACAGCTCTGCTGGGCATGGGGGAGACAGCACCCAGAGCATCACACCTGGGGAGTCACCATGGCAACAGGGAACTCCACAGCGGGGAGGGGTAACTGCACCGAGGGGCCTGGGGACAAGGGGTGGCACTGCCTGACACCAGTGGACAGACCCCAAAGGGCCCTGCCAGCCCTGCAGGTGCTGTTCCAACAGCTCAGCCTGGCCTGGGGAGTGGGGATGGCCCCTGGGGAAGCACTGAGCTTCTCCCAGACCAATTTCCACAGCAGAGTGCCACGTTCAGGACTTTCTGATCAAAGAAAACTCCATTTCTAAGCCCTGATGGTATCGGCACCACAGCCTGACCCGGCTGGGAGCTGAGCTGGCTCCATCACACCCACCCCTGTCAGGTCAATCATTGCATAACCTCACACTAAACCTCCATCGAGCTCTTCCCAGGAGCCCAGCCCCCAGAGCAGGGCTCAGGGCTCATCCAGAGAGCTGCTCCTCACTCGTTGCTCCTCTCCAGCCCCAGGCAGGAGCTGGGGCCCTGCCTGCCCCGAGCCCCCCACAATCCCAAACCCTGCTGCCCTGGGCCGTGGCAGGAACGGGGACAGATTCCCACAGGTCACTGTCAAAGGAGCTGAAGGCATCATCCCTTCTCCACAGAGAACAGCACACACTCAGCTTTTCCAAGTCCAACAGCATTGCTGAGAGCTTTTTTCTCTCCCCCTTTCATTTTTCATATGCTAAAAATCAATTCCTCCTCTTCACTGCTAGTAATTCCACTGAACTTTCCCATCCCATTGTTCCCTTTTCCCTTCCCAATTGCTGCATTTTCCAGGCTCTGTAATAGATGAAGTGGTGCCCATTCCCTTTTTCTATCTATTTTTCCACATTTTTGGCTCATGGTGGCCACTGTGGCCAGGAGACATGCTCTGGCTCTCACTTCTCTGGTTAGGACATTTCAGCAGGCAGCTTCCAGGAAGCCCTGGGAGCCACAGAAAACTGGGGCAGTGCTGTGTTCATGCCTTCCTTTGCTATCCATCCAACCTCCCTTTATATTTAGGGGTAAAGAAGGGGCTGTGGCAGTGATTCAGCTGCTTCCTCCCAGTCTGGAGGGAGAGAGGGGCCCTGTGCATCTGCAGAGGGGAGATAAGGGAATGGGGCACCTTCAGTGCCCGGGATCTTATTAAAGGAGATCTGGCTGGAGATGCTATCACTGCCCAGAAATATCTGTGAGTTCACCCTCCACAAGCACACCAAGTGAGCAGGGTGAGCAGGCTGGGCACTGTGTGGGGCAGGGAGCAAGGACAGGCTGCCCCCTCTCCAAGGGACCATGAGCCACCCTGTCCCCAGGGCTGGCCACAGTCATTGGTGACAGATCAGACCCTGGCAGCTGCTCAAGCACTCAGCAGTGCCAGAGCTGGGGTTTGAACCTGCCAGCCCATCACTCATCAGGGACATGGGGGACAGGGACAGCTCCAGGACAGCCATGGCACCTCCCAGCCCTGCAGCCCGGCTCAGCCAGCCCCAGCTCCCACTGCCAGCCCCGTGGGTGCAGCTGGTGAGCCATTCCCAGTGTTTTCCCAGCCCGTGCTGCTTCCCCAGAAGAGCAGAGCTGATTTGCCAAGGTTTGTTCCCACCTCTCTGCTCCATGGCAGAGGGAATTGGGCACCACAGCAGCTGATCAGCAGCTGTTAAGCAGCTCACTCCAGCAAAGCCCAGAATGAGTTCTGAGCTTCACCCAGGCAGGTGAAGCTCAGATTTCCAGATCCTTCACCTCTGCCCTGACACCTGTGAGCCAGATTTGTCTCTGAACCATCATGTGCTGCTGTTCCTCTCAGGCAGGCAGCAGTGCAGGGAGGGAGCCCTGCCAACAACCACCACCCGTGCTGGGCATGGCCAAGAGGAGCTGTGGGAAAGGACCCAGTGCCAGGGGCTCCTTTCTGCCAGGGCAGAGCTCACTTTGTCCCTGCAGCAGTTTGGCAAAGGGCTTGTGGAGGGCAGCAAGAGCCTCAGTGATGCTTGTGGAGTACAGACAGGAGCAAACAGCAGCCAAACAACAGCAGTCTTCTTGTCAGACTAAACACCACAAAAGCCACGCGAATAATCTCAATAAATTCTCCCCACCCTTCAGAAGGGGGGGCAGAAGCCTGCTCTGAGTCCTCCTGGGAAGGCAGAGAGGATGCAGTTCCTCCCCAGGACCCCTGGAAATGCCTGTGCACAGCTCATGGCAGTCCCTGAGTCACAGAGACCCCGGTGCCACCTCCCAGCTCCTCCTCCCCTGCACAGCATGTGCCCTTCCCACTGCTCTGGGGAAGGGGGACAAGCACAGAGCCCCCACAGGCACAGGGCACGTGGGCAGAGTGTGACAGGGGCTCTGCTCCAGGGGAAGCTCCCAGCCTGGGAACGAGCTGTGCTGGCCAGCAGAGCTGTGGGAGAGGATGGCTGAGCTGGGGACACCTGAGGGAGCAGAACAGGCCGAGCACAGCAGCAGGGAAGGCACATAAGCATCAGTGGAAGGAGTTCAGAGGAAGGAGAACTTCAGGGAGACAGAAACAGCTGCCAGGAGCTCACAGAAACCCAGGTTGGATTGGCTGGGATGGGACTCTCAGGATCATCTGCTTCCAATGCCCCTGTCACAAGCAGGGACATCACAAGGTAACCAAGAGCAGAAAGATTTGGGGAAGTGAGCAGGCCCAGGTATGTCAAAGCAAAGGATGGGAAAAAGCTTCTGTCAGTTCCTCTCACCCTCTGTAAGCACCACCCTGGGAGCTCCTTGTCTGGGATCACAGCCTGCCCAGCCACATGGGGGAAAGTACATTTCTGGGAAAGAACAACACAACACATCCAGCCAGCCAGCAAAGTGTGTCAGCAGCTCATGGCTCTGTGGGTGACAGCCCAAACACCACCAGGACATCTCCCAGATAAGGAGGCCAACCTACCCTGAGGAACAGCCCTACAGCTGGAGAGAATTCTTTGTGCTTCTCTGTGGCATTCACATTCTCTGAAAAAATCCCTTTGCCCAGGACTTTCTCCTGGAAAGCTGAGAAACCTCAGAGAAAATGAAAACAATTCTAATCTCATTTGCTTCTCCTGTGTTTTGCTCATGTGGAATGTGTTTGGAGATTGTTTACCCACAGGTGACTGTTTCATTGGATTCTGCTGTGAGTTGTTTTCACTCTTTGGCCAATCAGGGCCAAGCTGTGTCAGGACTCTGGAAAGAGTCAGGAGTTTTCATTATTATCTTTTTAGCATTCAGTAAGTATCCTTTCTGTATTCTTTAGAATTGTATAGTATTCTTTAATATAGTATAATAAAGTACTAAATTAGCCTTCTGAGAACATGGAGTCAGATACATCATTCCTACCTTCATTGAGGCTTCCCTGCAAGTACAATACTTCTCAGCATTACAGAGCAGTGTAATCTCTCCCGCTCCTTCTGCACTCCCCAGTTCCTCACTCAGACACCTCTGCATCCCAAAGGAAGCCCCTTTGAGTGAAACAGAGACCTGGCCTGTTGCCATGGGCTCCCCTCTGCAGGCCCACAGCTGCCCCTGTCACATCCATGTTTTCTGAAAAATCCCTTTGCCCAGGATTTTTATCGTGGGAAGCTGAGAACCCTCAGAGAAAAAGGAAAACAATAATTATCTCATTTGCTTCTCCTGTGATTTGCTCCTTTGGAATGTGTTTGGAGATTGTTTACCCACAGGTGATTGTTTCCTTGGATTCTGCTGTGAATTATTTTGACTCATTGGCCAAGCTGTGTTGAGACCCTGGAAAGAGTCAGGAGTTTTCATTGTTATCTTTTTAGCATTCAGTAAGTATCCTTTCTGTATTCTTTAGTATAGTATAGCATTCTTTAATACAATATAGTGTCATAAAATAATAAATTTACCTTCTGAGAACATGGAGTCAGATTCATCATTCCTCCCTGCCACGAGGGCACCCCACAAACACAATATGCCCCCACAGGCCAGCACATGCCACCAGAGGGGACCAGGGACATTCAGGGATGGTGGCAGGAGAGCACAGTCCTGGCTTGGTGCTGAGTTTTGCACTGTGCTGCTCTCAGCCAGACTGAATGATCATTTACACTGCTCTTTCCCAGCTACCAGAAGAAATGGCACAGTTGGTGAGCAGCAGCACAGAACCTCTTGGTGTGACAGCTCCAAGGGAAGGCAGACCCCTTTCCTCCAGCCCTGTGCTGTACCCAGGGCAGTTCCCAGCCAGCCCAGCTGGGTGTTTGTCACCAGCAGCAGGGTGAAGGGAACAGCCAGTGCCCTGACACAGCTCCGAGCTGCTTGTGGAAGGAATGTCTATTTCAAGGAGTCAGAGCCTCTCTAACCTACCTTCCTTTGAAAGGAAAAAAGCCCACCTAAATATATCCTCCCAGAATTAGAGCTTTTAGCCTGCCTGCCTCCTGCAGCCCTTTGTCCGGAGCACCAAGAGCTGTTTCCCTGGAAATGGCAGTGCAGGCTAATTGCTGTTTGAAGCCTTTCCTCCCACAGAGCAGAGCTCAGCCTGGAATGCCTTTCCCTTCCCTGACAGCTCTCTGGCAGAACAGGCTTCCCATCCTATTTCTCCCTGGTTTTCTCCCTGTACAAGGAAGATTTCATCAGAAGTGTTTCCCTGCAGAAGGCACCCGAGGGTGTGTGCAAAGGGAGAGCTGCTGGGGACACACCTGGGGACTGACAGCTCCAGGGGACCCTCAGCAGTGGGATGGACCTGGAGCCTTCCCTACAGGTGAGTCAAGGCAAAGAAGAAATGTGAACAGGAGGAAAAGCACATCTGATGTATGTGGTTTTTTCACCTAAGCTCCTGAGAAGAGTAGGCTGTCAGAAGGCAGGACAGGCATTGCAGTGACAGCTTCTTATTTAATTGCTACACCTCAGAAGAAAAAGAAAAACAAAACAAAAAAAAAAGCCTTCTCATGAGCTAAGATGATTTTTCCCTCAAGAAATCCTCGAGGCTGGGTGTTTGCATTGAGCTCTGCTCCCAGTGAGCCCCTGGGGCTGGGAAGGCACTCGGTGGAAGGGAGGATGCTGGGGAGGAATGTGGCCCAGCAGTGCCCTCTTTGGGCACAGCACCTGCAGGGTGTGCAGCCGCATCTCTCCTTGATCGCCTGGGACACAGCAGGGCTGTGTTCCTCGTGCAGCAGAGCCAGGCTGGAGATGCTCACACACAGCAGGAGTTTGCTCTGGCGGCCACAGCCAGGCTGAGGAGCCAGCCACAGCCCCCCACCCACCTCCTGTGCCTGGAGCTCCTCTCACAAACCCTCACAGGCAGACATCAGGGTTTGGAGAAGCTGGGGTGCTTGGATCCCTTGAAGAAGCACCTTGAGGGTGTTTTCAGGAGGCTTTGTCAGCTCAGGAAAGGGACCTAGAGCTGCAACAACATCCCTGCAGTTTGTGTCAAACTTCTGGATGGGCAGTGCCCCCACAGCCTTGCTCTGCTCCAGCCCTCCCCTGGATTTCCAAGGGGAGACACCTGATGGAGGCAGTTCCTGGGCTCTTTGGTGGCACACAACAGTCCTGTGAACAATCACCTCTGAGGTTAATTAGATAAAGTTCTCCAACAAGGTCTCTGGCAGAGCAGGAGTTCCTTTCCTCTGTGTTAAGCCCTTTTTTAACCCTCTGACAGCTCTCAGCATCCATCACACTGCTGACCATAGCAGGATCTGCTGCAGGACATCAGGCTGAGCTGCAGAGAACCATGAGCAGCAGAAGGAGAAGTAAGAGCTGAGCAAGTTTAGAAATTGTCAGCTCTAGCAGCAGCCCCAGAGTCCCAGCGTGCTGTGCCCAGAGTGCATGAACAGTACATGGTATTGGAGCCACAGCAGCACCTCTGGCTGCAAGCCTGACACATTCCACAGGGAATCACAGCATCTGGAGATGCCTCAGAGCTCTAAGAGGCATCACACAAGAGAAACAAAGGACAGTGCTCTCTGTGTAGTACAACAGGACTATTTGCTTGCAAAAATCCCATGGTTTCTCCATTCCTGGTCTTGGAAACACGCAACCTGAAGGATTTCTTGAGGGAAAACCGTCTTGGCTCATGATAAGGCTTTTTTTTTTTTCTTTTTCTTCTGAGGTGAAGAAAAAGAAAAATTATTATTATAATATATTATTATTATTATATTATTTAATATATATTAAATAAGAAGCTGTCACTGCAATGCCTGTCCTGCCTCCTACCAACCTGCTCTTCTTCAGGTGCTTGGTTACCAGCCTGAAAGGGCTGAGGGCAATCCCAGCCCTGCAGGACAGCAGAGAGGACACAGCCTCCTTTATCTCCAGAGCAACCTGAGCTCCTGAGGGCCAGGGTTAATCTAGGCAGCCACAAATGAAGCAGTCACTCTCTGCCAGCTGCAGCATTGCCAGGGAGAGGTGCTGGACAAGGTCTGAATGGGATGATGCAGAGGAAAAAGAAATATCCAGGGTCATTTGTGCCTTGGATGCTCCATCTCATGGGTTTCTCCTGTGTGTGGCTTGAGCTGCTGAAGAGCACAATGGTCAGAGGCTGTCAAAGGCACCCCAACAGCACAGGCATGTTCCTGTAAAGTGCAATGAGCTGCAGAAGAGCTTTTTCATTAGTGACCCACATTTAAAGCTGAGCTCCAAACCAGCAGAGCACAGATCAGCAAAGCCATGCTCCATGACCAGCCCTTTGCCAGGGAAACATCCCCTCACTGGAACAGGCAGCCCAGCCCTCAGCCCCAGCCAGCCCCTGGCTGAAGTTATTCCTGCACAATTCCAGAGGATTCAGAGCCCAAAAGCAGCTCAGGGCTGGGAGATGCAGCAGGGACTGAGGTCAGGACAAAGCTGGGCTGACGGCTGTGGGATCAGGAGAGGCTGGGACAGTGCAGCCCTGCAGGGCAGGGGTGATGGGCAGGGAGTGCTGGGTACACCCCCGCCCAAGGGACAGTACAGACCTTACCCAAACATCTCCAAGGCTCTCTGAAAAAATCCTTGGAGCATGGGAACACAGGCATTTTCCCCTGTAAGCCCCTGGGAGCATCCACCTTCATCACCCCCCACTGCCACCCTTCTCAGAGACCCTGCCCTGCGCTGGTCAGGCACACAGAAAACAACTCAAACCAGGCAGGAGAGGGAGGAGGAGGAGAACACCCTGCTCTCCAGCCCTGTGCAGACCCTGTCCATCCTGATCTCCCCACCAACCCATCTGAATCCACAGCCTCTGCTCCTCAGCTCCCTGCACACTCCAGGAGCCAGCAGAGAGCCAAGATCCCACTCCAGGACATCATCCTGGCTCCAGGACATTAACCTGATTCCTTGTGACTGGGTAACCCCTCCTCAGCCCACTCCGGCCTCCCCCAGGGCTGCAGGGCTGTGCTGCTGCACAACCCCACAGTGCTACAGCTCCAGAGCTCCAGAAAGCTCGGGGTGCTCCCTCCTCTTCTCTGAGAAATGCATAATAGGATCTGAGCAGGAGCTGAGGAAATTGCCTTCCTTTATCCTGCCAGGGCCTTGCCCAGACTAGCTGGGGAAGGGGAACAGAGTCCAGCAGTCAGCAGCCCCTTTGCCCCTCAGATTTCCATTTCATTTGCATTTTAAGTTTGGGGACTGCTGAACTTGAGCCCTACAAAGGGCAGGGGATGCTCCAGGGCCAGGTTCCTGCTCTGCAGGTCAGCCATGGAGAGAGGAGAGAGGCTCCCAGCAGCCCCTGCTACACATCATGGGGTATCACCAAGTGCTAGAGGAAAAGGATCAAGAAACAAACCCAGAACCCTCTGGCCGCATCCTGGCATGCTCAGCCTAGGAAGAAGCAGGTCACATTTCTCCATGGATACTGGGACAGGGATACTAAAGAGGATCATGCCAGCAGTAGGCAGTGGTCCAAACTCACTGGTTTCAGGCATTTCAGAAGCCAGGACTTGCCTGCACAAGCTCCCAGAAATTATCCCAACAGCACCAGAGGCTCTTCCTGCAAGATCCTCCGTACCAAATGGCCCAGCAGCATTCCAGATGGCCAATCCATCCAGGCTCCCATCCCTACCCCCTCCTGGGAGCCTGGAACACTTCCTGTACCCACAAACAGGAACTATGGATCAACTGGAGATGGTGGCTCCGTACAACTGCTTCCTTGGCAGACTCAGCAGGGCTGAGGAGGAGCTTTCCAAGAGGCCACAAGATAAAACCAGAATATTTTGCAGTCATTTGTCAAAGTCTGCAGGAAACACTGGAGTTTTGGCAATGCCTCTGGAGCCTGACCAAAACCAGGACCTCACAGTCCTACATAAGCACACCCACCCCCAGCAGATCCCATCCCATGGGAGGGGACGGGGAGCAGCTCTGTTCCCCCATTTTCTAGGGGTCCCTGGGAAGCACAACAAGGTGAAGGCAGTGGTTTGGCACTATGATGAACCTCCAGTAATTTCCCTAAAGAGCCATCAGGGAGACTCTCCTGAAGGTGTTGCTGGTGTAGATGGCAAGACAACCCAGTGGCTGGAGCAGGGAGAGCTTCTCCACCCCCAAACCACAGGGGACTGCTCCCTTCTCTCAGTCCAGCCCCAGCTGGACACAAAATGGAAACAAAATTGGATGAAAAATCCTCCAGCTCATCCTGGAGCAGCCAGTGTCCCAGGAAAACAGCTCATCCAGCCCTAGAGGAATTGGTCACACACCAGCAGAGCTTGGGTTCAGCACCTCTGCAGCTCTGAGCAGCAGGCTGTGCCAGGGAGAGAAGGGGAAGGCCCAGATCCATCCCTGCTGCTGGGAGCCCTAAGGATGAGTGTGTGGGGTCTCATCTGCTTTGGCCTCACTGATTTCCCTCAGCTCTGCCCTCACCCACAGTCAGGTGCCCTGTCCAGCCTTGCAGGAGCTCTGGAGCAGGATGAGGACACCCATATCCTTCCAGGACAAACAAAGGGAACCACTGAGACAGCAAAGGCACTGCCATGAGGAGAGGATGGCACTGCTGCCCCTGGCCTGTCCCCATGCCCCAGGACAGGGCTGCCTTCAGCAAAAGCTGCGCTGTGTTGGTGCAAATCAGCTCCTTGTATCCCATCAAAAAAGATTTTTCCGTTCAAGAGAGAGGGAGAAATGTGGGAAATGGATTTGTAGAGAATTCTCAAAGCCTGACAGAAGGCTCATACAGTCTGCATCTGTATGCAAACTTTGAGATAAGAAATGCTGACTTAGAAATGCCATGGAATAGGACAGACATTGTTGAGAGAAAAATGGAGCTAGAAACAAGTTTCAAAGGATGGCAAATGAGACTAGCTACTTTAGAGAAACAGAACTGTGAAAATTGCATTGTAGTAGGACCCACGAGGGGTAATTTTAGATGATTAGCTTTAAGGCATTTACAGCATGGTGTGGCTAAAGCTGATAGGCCAAGAAACACTTAAAGTGTGTTGTAATTAGGAAATAGTTGGTTCTGATTGTGATGGTATGAATTATAACATGTGCATTGTCCCACCCTTCTCATGAGACTGAAAATGGAATAAAAGTTTTTTAAACACCTCTCAGTTGCCCCATCTGTGGGTCAGAAAAGGCCAAAATCCAGCATCCCTGGGAGGCAGGGTGCACCCAGCGCCAGCCCTGGCTGTCACACTCAGGCTTCCCAAGGCTCTCAGCTCCCAGCCTGGAAAGCAAACTGCAGCAATTACCTGCTCTCACTGCTGCAAACGGCAGCACTCCGTAAATAAATTACAGCTCGGAAATTAATAAGTGCTGCCTAATTGGGGTTTAGCATCTTAAATTCCTGAAAATCCTTGTAAGATGACAGAAAAGGAAGAAGGGAAGATGTTTACTTGGCTGGAGAGCCCTAATCCAGCCCCAGCAGTAGGCAGGACACCCAAGGAGCCTCAGCCCTGCCTGTCAGGGGTTGTTGTGCTCCAGCACCAGGATGTGTCTGTGCATCCCAGGTCACACCAGTTTTACTCCTGGCAGCAGAGCAGCAGTGCTGCAAATGGCTTTTAAACACCAAGCTAGAGCTTCCAAAGCAGAGCATAGGGATGAAGAGAGACCAAACCAGAGAGCAGCTGCCAGGCTGGGCCTTTGCACACGAGGCAGAGAACCCTCTGGCATTCAGCACTGGAGGAAGCTCAGTGTTCCTCTCCTCCTCCTGCCAGCTCTTTGGTGCATCCCACCATCACCATGGTGAGAGCTGGATGAGCTTTGGTTACCTGGGAGCACTCACAGCCTCTGGTGCTGTGTGGGGAAATAATTTTGCAGCCAAAATCCTGCACAGATTCCCAGCAGACGATTCCCCTGGCGCCAGGCTGGCAGCTTCCTTCAGGCTGCCACCTCTGCCGTGCCCAGTCTGCTCCACCAGCCTCTGAGCAGCCTGTCCCTGTGCAGGGAGCAATGTGCTGTCCAGATCTGTTCCTTGCTGCAGCACATGTGCACTTGTGCCTGATGAGAGCAAGTCAGAGCCATGATTCTTTGTGGTGCTGATGGTTTTGCTTTCCTTTGACTTTCTCCCAGCTCCCTCCCAGACACCCCAGGGTTCCTGAGGGGCTCCGTGTCCCAGCCCTTTGCTGGGAGATGAGGAGAAGGGAACTGGGATAAGAGTGTTTTCCAGAGCTCCAGCTCCCTGGGGCTGATCCCTGAGGATCCCTCAGTGCCTGCTGATGGGCACACAGAACAGGCACTGCTGTGCAGCCACATCCCATTCCCCACACACACAGAGCTGTCCTGAGGTTAAAGCACTGATCCCTTTCCTGCTGCCCCCATCATTGACACATCCAGGTGAGCAGTAAACACAGCCCCCGCACTCAGCACTGGTTTTCCTCTCCACCAACCTCTGGGGCCCTGGCACAGGAAAACCTTAATGGATCCGACACAACTCCCAGCACAGAGCAGCTCCTCTGTTTGATGCAAAGTTTAATTTGATTTCTCACTTGAGTAGCTGAGACATCCTTGATGCACATCCTTCAGCTCCTTCCAGATAAATCTGCTGCATACAATTAGCACCAGGAGTCACCTGCATTTCACCAGCCTCCAGCAGCACCTCCCAGGCTGCAGAGCAACCCCACTCCCACCTTTGGAAAAGATTTTCCATGGCATTTTCCTTCCTCTAGCACGGGGAAAGATGGGGTTAAACACCTTTACTACATTTCTGTAATCCAGGAGAGCTGTTGGAGGGGCAGAGGCCAGGGCAGGAGCTGCTGCAGCTTTCCCAGCTCAGTCTCCAGCTGCAATTCCTGCAGCACTCCCTGCTGCCCCAAGCCACTCTGCTCCTCCCCAGTAGCAGCTGCATTTCAGCAGGGCTTGGGGCAGCTGTGCAGCCCCTGGAGAGCTCTGGGAACAGTGAGCAAATGCTGTGACTGCCAAGAAAATATGGGAAGCACAGGTGGGAACATGGTGTTCCTTTTTAATGTCTTATAAAAATCTGGAGGTTTTTCTGGCATCTGTTTTCAGGACACCCTGAAACTTAAAATCCCCAAAGCCTGAGGAGCACAGAGCTGCTGAGCCAGGGTCACTGTTGGGGCAGGAGGGAGACCCAGAGCTTTCCAAAGAGAGAAAGCTGAACAAGGAGAACAATGTTGGCCTGTACCAACCACAGTGATGCACAGGCAAAGGTCTCACCTGAGACTGGAGAGCCCCCACAGCCTCTGGCTGTTTTCTGTCTGGTTCAGAACTCACTGGTGAGCCAACTCGACTGAATCCATTCTCTTCCCAGAGCTCTGAAGCACAACAGTTGATTTAAAAACCTTACAGCAAACTGTTGGGGAGTGAAAAATGGATTTTCAGGCATTAAAGCACAGACCGAGGAGCAAACAGACACCTTTGATTGAGAAATCAATGCTGGGGTTTTACAGCACTTCACACTAAGCAGCAGCAGAGCCCAGCGTGTGCCTCATCCCTGCAGGGCAGGGGGGGAGAAACCAGCAGAAAGCAGAGAAATTAAACACTCTGAGGCTTCCCATGGCCTTACCAAAGCCAAATGTGCCATGTTTCCAAAAGAGACCCTTCAGATGATGAACTGACAGGGAAAGGGTCCATGCCAGACCTTTCAGGGGGCCTCACCTGGCTGCTCCCAAGGCTGAGGGCTGCTCTCTCCTCACCCCTGCTAACCAAGACCCTGATCCAGTGGCTGACATTGCTGCCTACAGCAGGGGGTTGGAGCTAAATGGCCTTTAAGGATCCTTCCAACCCCAACCATTCTGTGATTCTCTGATCTCTTCCAGCCCAGGGATCACCCAGGAGCTCCTGCTGCTCTGTCAACCAGCCTTGGATGCAAAAAAAGGAAAAAAAAAAAAGAAAAACCCTGAAAAATATTAAAACAGAGCCTGGGATTGATGAAGGTGCCAGAGGGAAGGAGCAAGTCACAAAGGGAAGAGGAGGAACAATCCCTGCCCCCAACAGGGATGTTACAAGCAAGAGAGACAAGCTGACAAATTAAAACAGACCACGAGAACCCCTGATATGTTTTAAAGTCTTCTCTCAGCTTTCTTCTTCTCTTTAGTATGTTGAAAATTCATCTTCAATTGCAATCTCAATGCCCCCAGAGGGAAAAGCAGCCTGGCATAAGGCAGACTTCCCTCTAGGCAATGTGAGTCTGTATTACCAGAGCAAAAAGCCTTTCATCTCAAAATCGTTCCCTTCCAGAGCACTTGACCCAAAAGGAAGTCTCCTTTATTTCTCTAAAAGTCACTTTCTCTCTCACATCCCGTGGCCTCAGAAGGGAGCAGGGAGGAGCTCTCTGCCTTCCCCACAGCCTGGCAGTGCCTGCCCTGTGCCCTCCAGTGCCCACTCATGCCAGGGCCCTGCTGGGCAGGGACAGCCTCTCCCTGCAGCAACCAGGGCCAGGAGCTTGGGGACACCCCTGCTCCCCAGAGAGCCCTGCCAGGCTCCACAAGCCCCTTCTGCCCACGGACAGGGACCTTCTCCAGGTATTTCCACCCCTCAGCCAGAGCCAACACAACAGGTGGAGCCATGACTGACTTGTGGACACCTGAACTGTTTCTCCTCAGATGCTCCAAGCCAGGAGTGCTCCCTTTGCCAGCCAAGGCTGCATCCACAGCACCTGGGTGGTTCTGGACAGCTCAGGGGAGCCACCAGACACAGCAGATAGAAACCTGGGAGCTGCTGGTGCCCTGCGAGCTGTTGGGACTCCACAAGGAGCCAGCTGTGATCCAGCAGCTCCCAGTCCCTGAGAAAGCTGAAATAGAGGGGACAAGGGGCACCAGCAGCTCAGCAGGAGGGAGGGGAATGGTTGTTTGCCACTGCCAGCAGGCAGCCAGCAGCTGGCATGGGTGAGACAAGGGCTCCTGGCTCCCACAGCCATCTGAGATGCAGGGACATTGCCACCATGGACAAGGATCTGTGCACCAAGGCTGCCAGCCCAGCCTCACCCTGTGCAGCTCTGCCCTGCAGGACACCAGACCCCAGATACCTCCCACGTGGGGAACAGCTCAGAAAGCAACCCTGGGTCAGAAAGCCAAAGCCCAGCACAAGTCACTGGCTCCATGCTGAGTTTTGCCATGAATTTGCAGTGTAATGTCAGGAAGGACAGCAAGACCCACAGAATTACAGCACATTTCTGCCCCTCCAAGCTGAGAACCACCTGAATCCCAAGGTGCTGGAAAAACCTAGGGACTACTTGTGCAGAGCTCTGCAAATTCCATGTTTTTAAAGCAGCCCTTGGGGTTGTTTGAAGCTCCTGCTGTTGGGATCCCAGCAAGCAGCTCCTGAGCACGAGCTTTGCTTTCTCCTGAACACACACACACACAGGTCTGGGCTACTCACTGGGCTCAGCCATCCTGGAGGGAGCAGGCTTATCAGGCAGGACTGGCAATAAAGATAACAGTGGTGGTGATGGTTCCTGGAGCTGAATTGCTCTCAGTGCACCGAGGGAGTGACATGCAGTGCAAGATACCCACAGAGTTCTATAGAATAAACACAGCCTGCTTCAGTTCACATAAACCAGCCCCACAGAAACATTAAAATTCAACAGCAGGGCCATCAGCTGGTTCAGCTTGGGCTGATTTCTGCATGCCTTTGGTAGCATTTTTAGGGAGGCTTTTTCTGAGGCTCTTTTCTCCAGCTGACAAACCCCTCAGCCCCCCTTTTTCTGAGCACTCCCAGGACAGTGAAATCCTTAAAGGAAAATAATTTCCAAACCTCTTAGAGATAAAAAAGTCCTATTAGACTAATTTTTAGGATGCAGGGGGGAGAAAGCTTAAGCTAAACAAACTAGTGGAAAAAATGATTTATTAAAGTAGTTGGATGCTATCAGGGAAGCAAGCAATTTCCTGCAAGCACCATTCCACTGGAACAGATCTGTCTCACCTTCCTGGCAGTGTTCCCTCTGCCTGCCCTGCTCCCAGAGCAGCTCCAATGCTCTCATCCCCTTCAGTGACCCATTAGCAGCCACGGCACATTTGCCATTGTGTAAGTGGCAGCAGCAGCAAACACAACACTCTAAATACATTTTCGGCAGCTACAGAGTGGTGTAATTAATCACAGGGTGTTTTACAGGCAGCAGGAGGCAGGGGAATGCTCAGGGCTGTGGGAAAAGGGACATCAGGGCTCGCTTCTGCTGCCTGTCCCCACCCTGCCCTGCCAGAGGCACACAGAGGCTGAGGCCAGGCAGCAGCTGGAGCTGGAGTGGAGGTCAAGCTGTGTTTCACAGCTCCTCCCAGCCTGTAAGCTCCAGCAAGCGACTGTGTCCCCAGCCTGCTTCCTTTGGGCACATCCTCGATCAGCAGTTAAACAGCCCTGGCTGTCAGTGCCTGCAGAGGTGGAGAGTTAACCCTGCTCCAAGCCACTCCCTGCATCTTCCCCTTCCCACATCCCTGAGCATCAAGACCTGCTGACACAGAGCAGGAGAAACAAGGATGGAACAGCTTTAAACACCCTGAGCAGGATCCCTCCAGCTCCTGCCTCAGCACACAACAGCCCTCAGTCTTCATAGAATTCACAGAATCACTGGGTTGGAAGAGACCTTCAAGATAATGGAATCCAACCCAACCCCAACACCTCAACTAAACCCTGGCACCCAGTGCCACATCCAGGCTTTGTTAAACACACCCAGGGATGGGGACTCCAGCACCTCCCTGGGCAGAACATTCTAGAAGTTTATCACCCTTTCTGTGATAAAAAACCCCAAACTTCTGATGATATCCAACCTAATGAAAAACTTTTTCCTGATATCCAACCTGCATTTCCCTTGGTGCAGCTTGAGGCTGTGTGCTCTGGTTCTGTCAGTACTGCCTGGAGAGAGAGCCCAGCCCCACCTGAACAGAATTCACAGAATTCTGGGTTGGAAGAGCATCGAGTCCAGCCCAACCCTCTCCCTCCTGCAGTCCTGTGAAGGTTCCTGTGGGATGCTGCTGGCTCCTGCTGCCCACCCAGCAGCTGGGATTGCTGGAGAGCCTCCCAGTCTCCTGAGAGCAGGACACAGCACGTGCTGCCAGTGTGCCTGGCTGCCCAGATCCCAAGGGCATCAGCAGAAGCAAATGGAATAGCTTGGCCCTGGAGAAACCTCACATAAACCTCCCACCGCTTCAGACACCTGTCAGGGACCATTGAACTCACCAGGATGGCACAAATGGCAAGCTGGGAGCTTGCAGGACTTCTCCAGGGATGCCTTGGCCCTCTTCTCCTGCCATCCTCCCTCATCCAAGGACAGTGGCACACATGGAGGTGTCCTCCTGCTTCAGAGGGCACTGCCCTCACCTGTAGAGACAGAGACAAAAAACCAGGTTTTGTTTCCTGATGCTGAACAGGAAACTGAAGTCCTGAAGGCTGTAGTGGAGTTGAAGTGTCAGCATTCACCCTGTGCTCTGAAATCAACCCACCTGAGACAATCCTCCTCTTTCTCCCTTGCTTCAGCCCCACTCCCTGCTCTTTTCTGAAGTCTGGCATCTCTCCTGCTCTGACTGGCTGCTGTCTCTGAGCAACACCAAAGCAGTGCTGAGCAGAAGGGAAAAAAAAGATTGTAGATATATATATATATACAGCAGCCTTTAAGCCATGCTTTTAATATTTCATCTTTCTTTTTCTGCCAGAAGAAAGGAAATTCCTTATGCTGGCTGGGCTGCAACCTCACCACCACAGCCCCGAGCCTCAGACAGCCCTGGCTGCCAGCCCCTCCAGGCAGACAGGGAGTGCCAGGCTCATCTCCCACCCACCCAGACCTTTCTGCTCCAGCATTCCCTGGTGCCACTCAGGAGGTGGCACTGAGGGGGCAGGGAGGGCTGGGAGCTGCCTCAGAGCTACAGAATTCAAGATATGGCAGAGAATCCCTGCACTGAGCTCCACAGGCCACTCAGAGGCCTCCATGGACCAATCCTGGTGGAAATTACCCAGAAATGGTGACAGGTCTGGGTCACCCTGAGGGACACCTGCCAATCCCTGCCACCACACTCTGTGTCACAGCCAACTGCCATCCCACTCTCACACCAGCTATCCATCAAGCATCCTGTGTGTCAAGCCAGCTTTTATTTTTAAATTTAATGTCTGTAAAGTATTTTGGCTTTAAATTATTCCGCAGCCTCCCTCGGTTTGGCGGCGCTTCCCCGTCTAGACAGAACAATCTTGTTGTCAGTGAAACAGATTCGCCCTGACATCCCTGCCGAGATGTTGCTGCTGTTTTGTGGAAAGGAAAAAGGCTAAAAAGCTCATTCTTTACAGTTTGGAGATGTGATTCCTGTCCATTCAACTTCAAACAAACACCTCAATAAATAATCCCGCTGTCTCGGGTTTGATCTCCCTGTGTTAGGCAGCGCAGGATGGCTCAGCAGCAGTGGGGTCCCCCCTCTCCCACCTCAGCCAGGGATTCCCACCTCTGCTGTCCTTCCAAACCCACCTGCTTTGGCTGCAGGGCAAGGGCTGCAGTGTGGAGATCCCTGTGGCAGCACAGTCCTGCTCCCCAGCACTGACCTGGATCCTCTTGGCTGCAGGACAAGTCGTGGATGGCTGCATGGGAGATGCAGAAGAGGCATTAAACCAAGTCAAAATATACCTTGCACACCAGATTTATTGCCAAGGCTCTGCCAGCATGAAAGGCTACAAATACTTTTTTTATAATTAAAAAAAGTGCTTTTCCCCCTTGCTCACCAAGGCAAAGATAAACCAGACTGAGCGTTCAGCAGCACCTCGTGTCAGCCTGTGGAACTTGGAGAGAGAAAACAGCCTGATCCAGCCAAAAATAACGTTGTTCCCCTTTTGCTGTGCCGGTGACACATCCATGCTGCCTGCAGTCAGGAGTGACAAGAACCAGCTGGGCACCTTTCCATGCCCTCTCCTGGTGAGACAGCCACCCATGTGGCACCAGAGAGGTGATTTTACCTTGTGTGGGACATTCCCTACCCAGGCATCACCCAGGGGAAAGGCTCAGCCCCAGAACTCAGCCCCTGAGCAGCTGCACACACACAGAGTCACACAGCAACTGAGGGGCCAGAGCTCAGCCCCAGGGATGCTTCTCAAGGGTGCCTGTGGCCAGGGGGGCTGGAGAAGAGCTGAACTCTGGTATTTTCTGAGACTCTCATCATTGGAAGGAAGGAATGATGAATTTGACTCCATGTTTTTAGAAGGCTAATTTATTATTTCATTATATTATATTAAAGAATGCTGTACTAAAACTATAATAAAGAATAGAGAGAGGATCCTTACAGAAGGCTAAAAGATGCTAAAGGAAAAGTCGTGACTCCTTCCAGAGTCCAGACACAGCCTCACCCAAGCCTGACTGTGATTGGTCATTAAGTCAAAACAATTCACATGTTGGATAAACAATCTCCAACCACATTCCAAAGCAGCAAAACACAGGAGAAGCAAAAGAGATAATATTGTTTTGCTTTTTCTCTGAGGTTTCTCAGCTTCCTAGGAGAAAATTCTGGGCAAAAAGAAAATATGACCACGACACTGAACATAACAGCACACACACCTATAGGGTGGCAAAGAGTTCCATTAGCTGATTTCATTCCTGAAATGCCTCTGGAGCTCCAGGAGGTGCCCAGCTCAGAGCAGACTGGATCAGCCCCCCTGGTTAACATTTAATTCCACACAGTAAATCAGGTGCAAAAGCACAGTGCACGGGAGGAGACACTTGCCTCTAAATAGCCAAACAGAAAAAATGCCTCTGAATATTCAAATGAGAGAAATGCAGTCATGAAGCAAGAAGGGCTCTCCACGCTTTTTGCCCAGGCACCCACATCCAGCAGTGCAGTGGGAAGAGCTACAGCAGGAAAAGCTCCACACCCGCTTCCCACCCTTTGTGTGATGTACAACCTCGTGGATTCATCCCTGTCCTGACCTCCATGGAGACACAGAAGTTTCCTTCCCCCAGCTCTGCCTCTGTCCCACAGGGAACAGCAATCCTGGCAGCCCCCAGCACACCCACCCCAGGCAGAGCAGATGGCCCCAGGATGCAGAGAGGCAGAGCAGAGCGGGGGAAGATCCCAAACATCCCAGAGATGCTGTGCAGAGCTACCCCAAGGACTGACTGTACCAGGGAAACAGCAGATGGATGTGGCCTTTCCTGGGAGCACGGAGACCATCCCACACAGCACAGAGCCCAGGCAGGGCTGAGAGCAGCCTGCTGCACACAGCCCAGGTGTCACTGTCATATTTTCTGAAAAATCCTCTTTGCCCAGGATTCTTCTCCTGGGAAGCTGAGAAGCCTCAGAGAGAAATGAAAACAATAATTATCTGATTGCTTCTTCTGTGTTTGCTGCTTTGGAACGTTGTCTGGAGGTTGTTTACCAACTGTTCAGTTTGATTGGTTTCATGTGAATTATTTTAACTTAATGACCAATCACATCCAGCTGTGTTGGGACTCTGGAAGAGGGAGTCACAAGTTTGCATTATCATTCTTGTTAAGCCTTCTGTCTGTATCCTTTCTCTATTCTTGAGTATAGTTTACAATATAATGTAATATAATGTAATATATAATGTAATGTAATATATAATGTAATGCAATATGCCTTCTGAGAACATGGAGTCAGATTCATCTCTTCCCTCGTCCTGGGGACCCCAACAAAGGCCACACCCAGGCATGGCTGAGAGCACCTGTGGTGTTTGTGAGGTCCCCAGGGCAAGGTGGAAAATGAGAATCTGACTCCATGTTCTCAGAAGGCTGATTTATTATCACATCATATCAAATCAAATCATAGCATGGTCTTCTAAACTATACTAAAGAAAGAGGATACAGACAGAAGGCTTAACAAGAATGACAGTGAAAAACTCATGACTGACTCCTCAGAGTCCCACACAGCTGATGGTGATTGGTCTTTAATTAAAAACAATTCACACGTTTGGATAAACAATCTCCAGACCACATTCCAGAGCAGCAAAACACGGAGAAGCTGAGGCTTCTCATTTTCCCAGGAGAAGAAACCCTGGCGAAGGGATTTTTCAGAAAATATGACAGTGACAAGCACCCTGCATGAGAGAGCCCAGGCATGGCTGAGAGCACCCTGCAGCAGCCCTCTCTGCCTCTCCCTTCACCCACAGCAGCATTGCACCAGCTCATTCATTCTGTGAGGTTTTGCCCCAGATCTGGGGGACCAGCAATTGCTCCTCTGAGGTGCCTTGAGCGCCTGCTCTCTGTGTTGATGGAGGGCTGAGAAAAGTCTTCTCCTCAGCCCCTGCAGCTGCAGCAGCCCTGCTGATGCCCAGATCCGCGATAAATGGAGTTAGAGCTCCAGCGGAGTGTTTGCTGTCCTCCGGGATGGAGGTGTCAATGCACGGGCAGAGCTGGCGGAGCGCAGTGCTGGAAAGCGACGCAGGAAGCTCATTAGCACATCCTTAATAGCCCTGAAATTGCTGCTAGGGCCTCTGGTAGCTCTCCTCCCCCTGGGTCGGGGGAGCCAATGTCGGGGCACCTCCGCCCCGGGCATTCCCAAGGGGAACAGACTGGCTCAGTTCGGCACATCTGCTCCAAATCCAATGGCTCTGGCATCAGGCACCCGGATTTCACTGCTGCTACTGCCCTCTGTGAGGAGAGGCACCCTGTGCCTCAGTTTCCCTGCCTGTGTGCAAGAGCTGAGACACCTTCCACCCAACTCTGGTGAATATCTCCTGCTCTTAATTCTTGTTCTGCCCTCACGGAGCTTCTGTGATACACTTGGGGGGATTTTCAGGCAGATCAGAGGTGCTGCCTGAATTCCCAAGGTCACCCAAGCACACCAAACACAGAATCCCAGAACGGTCTGGGTAGGAAGGACCTTAAAGCTCCTGTCCTTGCAGGGACACCTTCCACCAGAGCAGGATGCTCCAAGCCCACCTGGTGGATGGGTGACATCCCCTGGGTGTCCCAGTGCTCCTTCCAGGGGGAGATGGATGTGGGCACTGCTCCAGCTCGCCCTGAACCAGCTCAAGTGCTCAAGGCTGGCTCAAAGGAACAATTCTGGTTTCCAGAGCTGGGCACAGCCTTCTCTCTGAATTAACAAGCTCGTCTAACACCACTCCTAGCCAAGAAGGGGGCATGGAGCAGCTCCCCTGTCCCACCTTTAGGTGCTGCACCACAGTTCCACTTTTCATGGCACCTGCACTGGAGGGATTCAATGACTCCTGGGAAATGCCAGGCCAAGAAGCTTTTAAGAACTCCTAAACTGCCTTTTTAAGAGGCAGGGCACATGTGCAACTAATCCAGTCTTAAAACTAATGATTTAATTTACCTTTGGAGAAGCAAACCAGCATAAATTAATATCTCCCAGTAGTATAACATAAGCATGTTTTATCTAGAGATTATGTTGATTAAATCATCAAGTGCCATAATCTTCCCTTCGTACCTCAGTAAGTTGGAGGGGAAAAAAAATGCCTAAAAATGTAGATACAGCTTTCTAAACCACAGGAGGGAAGTGCATGCTCAACTCCAAGCAGTTTCTGGCTCAGCAGAGCATGCACAGGAGACTCCCCACCCTGGAAGGAGCTGCTCCACTTGGTGTGGTACCAAGAGGTAAAATTAAAAAATAAAAATAATAAGAATAAAAAATAAAAGCTCTGTGTTCCTCATGGAAGAGGTGCCAGGAGATGGAGGAGCTCTGAGGCAGCACAGGAGTTGCACTTCTGGGGTTTCACTCTGCAAATGGACCCGAGCAGGTCAGGTCTGGCTCCTCCAGGCCGTGTATCTGATTTCAGGATAGAAGACACCAGGGCCACTAAGTCATGCGAGCTGGAAATTGCAGCGCCTCAGCAGAGGGGGAAAGCACAGAATCCTCTTTAAACCATCTCCCTGATCTCATTTGTGCTTGTTCCCACTCACCTTGGCTGAAGGACTAAACCACCCACCCTGATGAATCAACAAGACCTACCTGGACTTTCCCCACCTGCCGCGGGTGGTTTTTCAGACAAAGCCGGTTCCTGCGGGACTCAGCTGCAAACTGTCTCCAGGTAATCATGGCCAGGCACTCGAGCTTTAATGGCTTTGTGTGCTGGCTGTTTGCATTGCTGGAGAGCCCTTGGGCCGGGCACTTCAGACGCACAACACCTTTCATTCAGAGCCAATGCAGAACCTCAGGCGGGTTTCAAAGCTTCCCTGGAGAAGGAGCTTGTTAAGAGGAGGTGTCCAAGGCCAAAACAACATCTCCCACAACAGAAAGTCCCTCCCGTGAAACAGCAAACTCCAAACACTGCTTGTACCAAACACCAGCAGGTCTCCAGCAAACCTGGATTTACAAGGTCAAACCTCAACGTGAGCAATGCAGACTCACCCTCCTAGTGCTTATGAAATTAGTGGATTTTGCAAAGAAAGGGCAATTAACAGGTGTTATTTTATTTGGTTATTGGCAAGTTGGGGCAAACAGCAAAAAGCTGCCAGCAGTGCAGGCACCACAGCTCTGTGCCTGTTTCTCACAAACAGGGTAATTTCTCCACTTTTGTAAGAGCTTGAGAGCCTTCAGAAGAGAAAGGGCATTATTTCAAAAAGCATTTTAAAGCCAACATGAAGTTGTCAAGAGGAACACTGTGCTCAGTGTCTGAGGCAGAAAACACAGCTCCATCCAAACACTCTGTCCCTGGTAGGAAAAATACAGATTGTAAAGGATCCATTTTCAGGCTCTGAAAGGAGGCACTTTCTGAACACGGGTTTTTCCTTAGAGAGGAGACACTGTGAGCTGACTTGCAGCATTACAGATGTGGAAGCTTCAAGAAGTTTCCTGACTTTTTTTTCCTTTTTTTTTTTTAATAATTACTCATTTCTGCAGTCCTGCAAACCTGCCTGATGATTCAGAGAGCAGAAGGGAGTTGTGTTTCTTTCCATGAGCACCATTAAACTAAAACTCAGCCCCAAGCCCTTTTTTGCCCTAGAAGCAAACCTCCAAGTTTTACTGACTTCCCTAAAATGGTCCAGGCCGAGGAGTGTAATTTAGGAACAATTCTTCACCTCCTTCTGATGCTGTTTTACAGTAGAAATAACCTGACCGTCTCCCTCTGAGAGTGTCTCTGCCTGTCCAGCATTTCCCTTCTAGGCTTTATAACCTCTTCAGTTCAATTATAGGGGCCCCCCAAAAGCCTGGGGACTCCATTACTCCTAAATGAAACATCTTCAAAGACATTAATGCCACTTGTCTTCTGCAGGACCCTCATTCCAGGCAAGCCTGACATTTTGACAGATCCTCACACTTTTTCACCGAGGATATGCACCGTTACACAAGGTTAATTTTTTCAGGATTGATAGAAAAATCTCTTCCTCTAGGTAAACATAAGACAAACATCTACACACTGTGTGGAATTACATGTCAAGCCACTCGGTAAAACCAGCTTATCTGTCAGGAACAAGCCTGACAAATCCTTGGTACAGATGTCTTTCTTCCCCCACTTTAAATTGCACAGAGAGGCCTCAGAGTTCAGAGGGAGGGAGGGGGTTCCCCTCATCCCCATCCTGCCTGTGCTGTTCTCCTACCCCCCTGCTGAGCCAGCTGCCTTTGGACAGGAGGATTTGGAGGAGATATCCAGAGGAAAGCCTGACAAAAAACAGAACAAAGCAAAACAAACAGGACAGGGAGGTTGCCTGCCCTCTCCCCTCCTTCCTGCCTGCTGGGAGAGCGATGCTGTCTGCAAATGGCACCTGTGCCCCGTGTCCCCCTGGCAGAGCCCGTGGCAGAGCGTGCTCAGCTGCCCCGTGACAGTGGCCAGCAGAGCTTTGTCACTCTGCTGCTGCTCATTCCCCAGGAGGAAATTCAGCTAAGGGTGTTGCTCCTTACAGACCCAATCTAAAAACATTTGCTTTCTGGTTTTGAATACATTCCCCTCTCTCCTCAGGCTGAGGGGAGAAATCTTCCACAGCAGATCAAAGCCCACAGATGTCAGGCAGTTTCTCTTCCTCTCCTTTTGCAATCCTTTAGCTGCCTGATGCCCTGGGGGAGCCAAAGGTTGCAGGGAGAAAGCCCAGGATCCCTTCAGGGTGGATTTTATTGTCTTTAAGTAATGAGTTTCACCCTGGAGAGGGAAATCCTCCTTTCCAAGGGCCACAGGTCCTCTCCGAGCTTCCCCTAGAATCTGTATGGACATTGCCATTCCACACTCAACATCCTGGACAAACAAATGATTAATTATCCCCAGGGAGCTGCCATCTGCCAGCGCTAGCTCTTGGGTGGATGTGATTAACAGAACATCCCCTGATCTCCACCAACTGCCAAGGAAAACGTGCTCTCTTCCAATGGTTTGTGCAACCAGCTTCTCACACTCAAGTATCAAAATGTAGCTGGTGATCCAGAAATCAGACCTGCTCCAGAGGGAGCCTTGGCCTGGCCAGCTGCATGGAGAAGGGCCAAGCGTATGACACCCAAGAGATGATGCACTCAGAGGTGTGGGTGAAGCTCTGACATAGCCAAAACCCTACTCAAAGCCTTAAGGAAGGTTAAGTTGCCCTCAAGCTCAGAGTAAAAGCTAAATTGAGGAAGGAGAATGTAATTTCCAGCTGAGTTCTAGAGCCAGCGCTCAGCCCTTGGCTGATCACTGCTCTCCTGTGCCTCAGCCTCCCCGAATGAGTCATTGTGTTTATTCTCATTTACTTCTCTCTGTAAAAACCTCTAAGATTCGTATTTCAAAACCACTATGGGGGTAAAATCAGCGGCGAGACAGGCAGCAGAGCCCCAGCAGGAAAGGAGGATGGATGCTCGGCTGGCCCCTCCCGCCTGCCCTGCTCAGCAGCGCTGATTGCCACAGCAACAGAAAGAGGAGAAAAGTGTTCCCATAGAAGGGATTCGGTTGCTTTTAAGTGGATTAACATGGGAGAGTTTGTTTATAAACGTCAAGAGCAGGTCGGTGTGAAACTGGAAACGCGGGAGGAGTTTGGCTTGGGGATGGAGGATGGGAACACCTGAGGGGATGGGAACACCTGAGGGGATGGAACACCTGAGCCAGGTATGGATGGGAGCCCTGCAGGGTCTCAGCGCTCAGGGAACCTTCTCACTAATGCACACAGAGCTGTGCCTGCTCACCCCCTCTGTCCCCAAAGGCCACCTCAGGGATGAGCTACGTTGATCTGCCGTCCCAAAATGAGACCCCAGCGCTGGAGTTCCACCCCACGGTCAGCTGAGCCGTGTGAGCAGACGGGAACAGGGCAGAAGGTCGAGCAGGAGCCTGTGCTCCTCTCCAAAGCCATTTGAGAGGCTCATTAAGCCAGTTAATGGCTGCTGAATTTCATTTGTATAAGCGCCCCGAGAGACTCGAGCTTTGGCCGGGGCACTGAGGGACACCTCAGCCAAGTCGTGCCAGGGGTGAGATCCCAAAAACACAGACGGTAAAAATCCCAGTTTTTGATGGGCAGCGAGGCTCTCCATGTGCTCTGATGATGATGATGAGGATGATGCTGCCAAGGCAGCAAAGCTTGCCCTCACGGCCTTGCCTTCCAGCAGGCCCTCAGGACATGTCTGCTCCCAAAGGAGGCGGTGGGGGAAGCAGGGTGAGAGCCAAAGCAGCCTCTTGAACAGTCCCATTTTTGAGATTGTCCCTGCAGCCCCTTTGCAGCACACTCAGCTCACTGAGGGAACAAGTGACCAGCAGGGAGGGCTGGGATAACTCTGGGTCAGTGACAGGCCATGTTCCCAGAGCCTGCGTGTCCTTGCCGCACATTCCCCTTCATCTGAGGCACCACATCCACCCAGCCAGGTACTTGGCAACAAAAGGCTGCAAAAAGCAGCGAAAAGGTTCGCCATCACACATTAATTAAACATAGCAATACTTCAGAAGTTATGTAAATCTGCAGCACCACCATGGAGCAGGGTGTGTAACACAGCACGGATGGGTGGCTGAAGGAGAGGCCTGGTGCCTCTGCTCGGCTGGCTGCAGCCATTAATTACAGCCCCATTAGGCAGGCAGGAAACGCTCCCACCAGCAGCACCTTCCTGCTCTGTCATCCAGGCCAGGAACATGACAGATGGAGCAGAGCTGAGGCATAATCGAGATGGAGCACCTGCCAGGCAGGATGGATGGGGAGGAACCCCTCTGCTCGGAGGCTCTGTGGGTTATTGATACCTTTGCTTGGCTGACAAGATAAAGAGGCACTGCAGGCCTCAGGAAGGCCACAGCCAGTGTTTGAGGCTGTTCACATCCATTTCAAAGCACATGGATGAGATTTCCCCCCAGGGAATCAGCACTGGGGGAGCCAGCACATCCACTGCATCCCTCATGGGATTTCAGAGCACACAAAACCTTCAAACTTCTCTGAGAAAGCCAGATTAGCACTGAGAGGTGCCCAGCCCTGCTCACTGCTCCAGACACTCCTCACTACACTGCTGAGACCCTGGCACATGGAAGCCCTGGCAGTGTCCAAGGCCAGGTGGGACATTGGGACTTACTGGAAAGTGTCCCTGCCCATGGCAGGGGTTGGAAGATGATCTTTAAGGTCCCTTTCAACCCAAACCATTCTGTGATTCCATGATTCCCTGCAAGGGCAGTCCAGGATCTGCCTTCCACACTCCACTTCTCTTACCCAGACCACACAAGCAGCCCAGGTATGAGAGCACAAAAACTGCAGCTTTGCAGCCCAAAATATCTGTAAATACTCCCCTTTATAGCACCTGGACATGGCAGGCAAGAACCTGTGTCTCCTCAGATGGATGAAATCCTCCAGGAGCAAAGCCCTGCTGTGGCAGAGCCACTCACTGGATTGCCACCAATTGTCCCTTCCTTGGAACAGAGAAGGGTTTATCATCTTCAGGGGACAGAAACTGCATTTCTGTATTTCACCCAGACTTTCAAAGCTCTTCCCAAACTGATATTTCAACGGAAGAGGAAACAAATCCATAGTTTTGAATTCCCTCAGGGGAGGACAAGACCAAGAGGCTGAGGCAGGGCTGGTAACAACTCTGCCATGCTTTATTTCCCTTTCCTGGACTGCAAAACTCCAGGCTTGGACCAAAATGAGACCTAATCAATATTCTAATGCTGAGATCCCATTACAGACTGAGCATCCCAGGTTCCAGGTCAAACTCTCCTTCATGTCTCAGTTTCACACACAGCCTTGAACCAATTGTTTTAGCAATTCCCAACCTCAATGGATGAGATTTTTACCACCCCAGAAATCCTTCCCAGCAGAATCTTTGCCTCCTGCTTTTCCACTCATTTTGTGCAACTGTTTTACATGATTTAGCATCATCAGTATTCAGAGCCTTCCCCATTACGTGATGCCTCATGATGTGTGAGGTTTGGAATGTTTCCTCTCTAATCACATCAGAAAAAAGATATTCCTGTGGCCATTAGGCAGTGTTGCTAAATTTTAGACCAGGGCAAAAGGCTGTTTCTTCTCCAGAATGAGTAATTTTTCAGTGTTAACAGGAACTTGACATGATCAGCAGCTGCCTTCAACTGTGTGACAGAAATCAATCATTTATCAAACAACCTGGAAAAAAAAAAGGTAAAAACCCAAAACAAACCAAAAACTTGACTTACCTCCCCATTTAATGATGGCAGCAGACATCCATGTGTCCTGAGCCTGTCCTCCAAACCTGTGTGAGCCAGTGGCACCAGACTGTTCACTTAAAAACCCTTCAGTCACCAATTCCAAACAGGATTGAAACCACCAAGCAGAAACCTTGACTGAAAATATCATTTTTCTCTCTGGATTTGCATTTGTAGTTATTTTTTGTTAAAGCTTGTTAGCTCTCATGACCTGGGCTGGCCATTAAACCTGCAGAGATCTGCAGGCAGTGACCACCCTCCAAAGAATCCTGAATTCAGTAAAAATAAGGAACCTTAATAAAGCGAAATGAAAAATGTACATTTCATCATTATTCTGCCTTTTTTTCCTCCCTCTCAGGATTCAGGGCAGAACATGGGGATGCAAATTAGAACTAAATGAAAAATGACAAAGCTACCTGAGGCATCCAGAGAACTGATAGCTTTCAAATGTGAGATTGATGGAATAAATCAGCAGCTGCTTCCCGTGGGTTACAGACCTCGGTTCCAAAGCCCTACAAATGCCTGGCTTTGCTCTGAGCATTGCTATTTTAGAACCAAAGGCTTAAGTAACTCTTCCTGTGCTGCTGTTCAGCATTTTAATTATGTGAGGGGAGGTGAGACACCCATCCTGTTTAGATATACACCATGGAGAATATTTAGCATTTCTGTTGTCACCTAAATGTTATTTTAATGCTGGTCCCAAGGCTTCTTTGAGCCACTCTCCCCCTTCTGCTCATTTATTAGCATCAAATTGGAGGGGAAAAGTCCCCAAATATTTAGGGGAGGTTTTGGTTTTCATAAACCCAAGCTGTTTTTCATGTCTATTTAAAAACTGAAATCAATATTTCACAGAAAGGCAGTCTTGCTTAAAAAGGAGGAATCTAAATAAACAGAATTACTCCACTGTAAAGTGATAGGCACTTAAGTATTACAAGATGTTTTGGCATCCCCAAAGTTTCAGCTGATGTTAAATATTAAAGGGGCTTCCCACATTCAGCAAAACATTACAATAGAGGAATTCTTTAACTGTATGAAATTTGAGGTTTCAGTGATGACAGGTTTTCAATAAATCATAGACAAATAGAAATGTGCATTCTTGTGTTTTCTAAATACCTCACTGTGTATTAAATTCTTACCTTTAGAACTGGACAAACTAAAAATAGTAACAGCACACTTTAGACACCCATTCAGAATTCCTGAATATTTCAGTGTTTGCTTCTGTGGAATAAGAACACAAATGCTGCTTTTTCTTTTTTCTGACGGAGGAAGAACCTCAGTTATCCACAAAGCTATTCTTTGCTCTTTTAGCCTTTATTTTCTTTAAGTTCCCCAGAAATTTACAAAAAACAAGGCAAACCATTAAAGTTTCTGTCATTAAATCCCTTTGTCTCTTTACAAAATTCCAGGCAGAGCACATAAACTAAAAAAGCCAATTTTGTGTATTACCATTTGCCCTTGGAAAAAGCCTTTTTGGAAATCTTTCTGTTGAGAACGATGTCAAAAAACCCCTGGAAGTTGGCTCCCTGATCTGGCCTCCTTCCATTGGAACATCTAAAGGCTGGGGGGGAATGTCTTTTTTATTTTGCACATATCAACATCACAGTCCATTTCTCAAGGCAATAAAAAACAGAAAAGCTTAATATGACTCAGCCAACTGCAATTTAACCCTCAATAAAAGTCTATTTTTGGCAGAAGGTTCACCTTTCTTTAAAATTACTGTAACGACGAGTTAAAGCCATTTCCTGAATTTGCTTTGAATGCTGTTCATAATGAGGATTAAATTGTTTCATACCTGCAGCAAAGCTGTTTCTGCTCAGAGGGTTGGGATCTTTCAAGACTGATGATAAGCAGGCAAAGAACAGACAAAAAAGCCAATTTTCTCCTAGAATTCAAGCAAGACCTTGTCCATCTCCTTGAGTAACTTGTCTCTATTTTTCCAACCCGTGGCAGGAAATCTTCAGTTCTACAGCTGATGTCTCCACTCTTGATCTTCACATGCCTCATCCTCACCACAGAACTATTTGTGCATCCTTTTAGGATTAAAAAAAAAAAATGCACTTGCTTCCCTGAGTGCACAGCAAGGCACTGTACTTTATCACTTCAGCCTCACAAATGGCTCAGGCCAATACAGAACAGCCTGCCAGGATAAAAAATCCAGGATACAATATTCATGTACTCTGTGAGACACAGCCACTCTTTATGGTGATCAACAGAGGCAAGGCAGACTTTCATTTCATTAAGAAACTGAGGATGAAGCAGCCTATAAACAAAATTCCTTCAGTGTAGCAGTTAAGTTGGAGCCATTTGCAGCAGTACAACCCCTGAGGGCTGCCAAAAGCAGAAATTACCAGTTCAAAGGCTGACCCAGGGGCACTGGGGAAACTGGCAAGGAATTCTGACAGGAGGAAGTTGTACAGACCTCTCACATCTCTCCTGGAGGAGTAAGATTGGTGTGGAAGAGTTTGAGATTGGGGTTTGCCCTGACTGACCACAGGTTCATGGAGCCCCTCTCCTGTCCCCCACACACTGACATCCCACACTTGTGTTAACTCCCAAAATTCCCCCAGAACAGGAAACACCACAGCAGCAGATGGCTGCTGGCAAAGCACCTCCCCAACACTGAGCACAAGTCACCAGCAATTCCCACAAATATATGTATTGATAAAGTGATAGAGACAGGAAATAAATCCTGCTACTTCCTCAGCATTTTTTATTATTAGAACGATGTTCATTTAAAGACTCAGTGACAAATCCTGCCTGGTACATCATCACCTTATCAAAAACCTGTGACATGTGCAGAGAATGTTAAGTTATATTAAGTAAGCTGCTAACTTGACAAAATCCAGCCTGCTGCATTTGGCTGCCTAAGCTGCAGCAGGGATGGCACATTGTCAAGGGTGGGAAACACCCTCTCCTTCCTTGCCAGAGCTCCAGATCCTCAAAACTCAGCAAAAATCAAGTCAGGTGTCTCAGTCACATCAGGAGCTCAGCCATCACACTCCACTCCAGACCCACGTAGAGGCAGCAATTTTTGGGATGTGACTGCCACCCAACTGCAGGAAAGGAATGGGCACAGCCCTTGCAACTCCCTTCCCTGGACTCCACTGATGCACACACCAAAGAAAGGCAGGGCTGGATGGGTGTTAGCAGGAAGGCAGCTCAAAAGCAAAACCTCAAAAGATGCCTCAAAGTGAGAGAGATTGAGAAAGGCAGGATTTACAACTTTTTGACTAGTAATCAAAAGGAGCACTGAGTTGTTCTGCACAGAAGGTGGAGATGTGACAGCACTGCCAGGGCACCATGTGGCTCCTGCCGAGGCAGTCACACATGGCACTGGTGCTTCCAGCCATCAGCAAAGGACTGGGAATAATAAAGGAATGCCAGAGGCAGATCTTTAAACACCTAGGGAGCACCTTAATGTCATTATTTGGGCATTTTCACTTGTGCTGCAGGAGGGCAAGTGTAGAAATTCAGTGTTACCTCCAGCAATTAAAACAGCCCTCAAGAGGAGCTCTTTGAAGAACATCTCAGGAATGAAGGCTCCAGCTAACAGCATGACAAGGCCACTTCCTACTCTGTACCAGGATTCTTGGGAGGATATTACAGATCTCCTGTCAGCAGGATCCCACCACAACCTGTGATTCTGAGCATCAGTGGAAAAAGGGAAATTGATCGTTTGCCTCTTTACATCTCTGAGTGGTTACAGACACACACAGAGTTCATACAGCCTTGCTATCTGCAAAATCCAGGTAATTAGTCCTTCAATTTAGTCATCCACCTATGCCAGCTAATTAGATCAGCAAACAGACATACTCTGCTTGTTCATTGAAGGGGTTTTTAATGTGAAGAGAAACGGAAGCTTCTGACTAACCGCGCGTGACTCTGAGCTACATTAAAATCACTGTATTTCAGCAGTTTCTGAGCTGTTCACACCATCCTAAAAAATTCTCCAGTCTTTCAACAGTCCATCCAATAAGGCTGATGTTGTACACCAGATATTCTGGGGGCATCTCTCAGCTGCAGCTGAAACCTGGCAGGATTCATCTTTTGCCCAAAATCCTGAGCCTTGCAGGAAAACAAGGCCAAAAAGCACAAATAACCTCAGGTCTCGACAAGCAAAGCTTCTTCCACTGGTCTGACTCCCAACAGAAACATGATGATGATGCTTTTGACACAAGAGTCCCGTCTGTGCACCACAAAACAACAACAAAAAGGAGGATGACGCCAAGTCTTCTCAAACAGTCACCCAAAATACAAAGAGAGAGCGTACAGAAGCTTGATGCAAAATCCAGAAATAGTCCAGGGCAGTGCTTGGGCATCACTAAAGGTTTAAGGACTACTGGGGATTATGTGGCCAGCCACAAAGTGTCTCGGCAGAGGTCAGGACTGTTCCCTGCTGCAGGGAGGAGTGAGCAGCCTGTGAGCCCCTGGCAGAGGTTTGGTGGTGTGACAGAAACCAGGACAGGGCAGAGCAGGGTCAGGTGGCCGAGCGCCGGCGGATCACGAACACGCCCCGCTGCAGCTGCCCCAGGTAGATCCTCATCTTGGTGCTGTCACTGGTTTTCCTCACCCAGATCTGCAGGAGAGCAAGGGCATAAACAAAGGGGCAGGGAGATGAATCAGGGGAGAAAAAGGGAAAACTGACAGCAAGCAGCACACAGACAAATTAACTCGGTGTCTTAGTGTCGGAGCTGAGCCCCTCAGGGGGCACAGATCAATGAGGTTAATCCCCTCTCCCTCCCCATGTGCAGCATTAGCAACCTGAGTAGAAAATGAAACAAGGTGTCTAACTTCACCTCCTTAACTTCCTGCTCAAAACAGTCCTCGAGAAAAATGACTCTTTCAAGCACCATCAGGAAAGCAGGTTCCTCCTGCCACAGCTCACAACAGAGCCGTGGCACTGAGCTTTGCCTAATCAAGACTAAGTCTCTCTAGATCCACAGATGATAAAATTATCTATCCTGGGATTTGCCCAGACAAGTAACTATTAGTCAAATGAAAAGCTGATTCTGATTCTGTTCCACGAAGCATTTCCCACCATGTAGCACAGAAATTGTGTCTGGAGATAAAAGGGCCTCTCTTTTAAGCACCTGCATGGAAGGATTCACACCACGTGCCACAAGACAAATTGCTGCCACCAAGGCAGCCACTCCAGAGAGTTTTTGAAATCACCTTCAAGGTGTTTAGATCTAAAAACCTGTACTTTAAAAATCAAGTCTGAGCAATTTCCTCTGCATTATATCCTTCTAATGCATTTTAACATATTTAAATAAATACACTGAGTAAGAATTATCCACTCGTTAGTACTGCAGTATTTTAGAAGGGAAGTCCAATATTTCCTAATGCAAAGGATTATAAAGTTATGCTGGCCTGTGATTTACCCTAAACTTTTTTTTCTTCATATATTAGTTACAGGCCTGGCAAGTAAATTGATTTAACTCTATTATTTTAGTTATAAATTGACTTTATTAACAGAACTCCTTAGGATAAAATGAATTTGCCTGGATTTCTACTTCAATTATTTCTCCAGAGAAATTAAAATCAACATTCATTGATAATCATCTCCCAACTGCAACATTTCCAAGGATTTGGCATGTTTTGCTTGCCAAAATAATTCAAAAATCCATGAAGTTTGAGCAACTGTAGGAAACAAACATGTACAATTTTATATTCTACCACAGTAGGATGGAATGACATTTTAGCAAAACATTAGTTTTGCTAAATTACAATAATAACTTCTGACAAATTTTAATGCACCCATAAGCACACTACCACTGCTTTTATCTGAACAACAGAGTGCCACAACTGCCCCTGCAAGGGAACAGCTGTGACACAAACAGATCCCACATGCAACTCATTCTGGGGAAAATAAAGTGTTTTCCCTTAGCTGCCACAACAAATTAAAGTTCTTTATTGGCTGATTAAGAAGTGCACTCAAATCTATTATTTCTTTCCCTGAAGTGTCTGGAATCTGCAAGCAAAAACCAAAGTGCTCCCTTTGCCCAACTGCTGCAGGAGCTTGCAAAACACTGAATTATCCTTCAGAAACAAACCCAGTCTCTTCCCAGCTCAAAAAGAGATTTCTCAAGTCAGTTTTATCTTGGCTTCAGCTTTCTTTACACCCCAGACAGGTATCTATCTTCAGCCCTTACTAAACCCCTGTCTGTCCCCCCTCTGCTGACAAATAAAAGCAGCCACAACCTCGTTGGCTCCCACAGAACTGATCACACAGCTGATCTTCGTGTTCTCCTTCGACTCCAGGTAAATAGCTTGGCTCTTGTGGTACCTGCAAAAAGGAAAAAAAAAAAGGAAATGCATGAATCCACTATTGATAAAGCTGGACAGAGTAAATTTGAAGTCTGCCTTTCTTTCCACACCACTTTCTCCAGCTTTGCAAGACAGTGGTGATCTGATCACACACACACATCCTGCATTAATGATATTTGAAATGCAGGAGAGTCTTAACTCACATTCAACTCTGCACTGAAGGGCACTGAAAACAGATTTCACAACTGCAAGGGGAGAGGCAGAGCCACAGCCCAGGGGAACAGTGACTGACAACACACCCAGCCTTCAAGGGTTAATCCAAGCAGCCTTTCCCATTCCAGACTCAGGATGGATTTCAGAAGGCAACTCCTTATTTTGCCTGACAAAATATGATAGAGTAAATCACAGATTCTCAAGTTGTTCCCCCATACAGAATTACCAGAGCACCACCACCACCAAAAGTGAATTACACTCAATCAGTGCATTGTTTAATGAGACCTCAATTTTCTAATGCTGTCCTATTGTGTGAAAATACCCAAAATGGTAACTAATGGGAAACTGACTCTGTAATGGGCTGTAAATATCTGCCATAAGGAGTCCATAACTAAACATATCCATTTCAGATCATATTTTAAGCTCTATATTGTTCTTAATGTGTTGTGTATAAAACAAAGACTTTGAAATTCCTAACTCTGAATTTGATTCCGAGGACTCCCCTCTTTACAGCTCACATTTCTCCAAGTGCTGCAGTGTGCCAGCCCCAAACCCCCACTTTCTGTTCATTCTGCCTCATTCTCTTCCATAGGCAGAACTAATTACAGTGGAACAGGTGATTTGTAAGTAAATCATCTTAATCAAGCAAGCACCAAAATACTTTACAGCTATAAAAGCATGACTGTATTTCCACCTTTTCCCTAATCATGATTTTATCTGGGCAATCCAAGCTGCAGATTCCCTGCACAGATATTCCCTCAGTGGCCACCCAGTGCAGCCCCCTGCAGCCTGACTGCCATTTGCAAAATGCATGGATTTATTGAAACTTTACAGTTATTTCTACAATAACCATATTGTACATGTGGAAGTCTTCCAATGGTTTATTCCACAATCTCTTCCTACTGGAAAATTCTGCACTCAGAATTTTCACAGTGCTTGCCAGCAGCTGGAAAGAGTGTCAGCTTTGAGCCTTCCAAACACACTCATTACCCTTGGGGTGGTGAGGGAATGAAAAATCCCCAAATCCTGCAACCTTTTAAACAATGGCTGGACACAGGTGTCTTTCTCCCTCATTTTGACAGCAACAATGTCAGTGGATTCCAGGGCAATGCAAAGCAACAATGATCTGAGCCAAAAAAAAAAAAATCTCAGTTTAGCAAGTCCAGATGTCATTAAATGATACAGAGGAACTCAATAAGCTGCTGCAAACCCCAGGCCTCACTAAGATGAGACAAGAATCTCAGTCCAGCAGTGCCCTACCATGCCATGCTGGGAGTACTTAAGCAAGAGTTTTGATCTTGATACAATCAGCAGGAGTGCAGGAGAAGCCAGGGCAAACAACAGCTCTCAAGTGTTGGCTGTGCCCACGCAGACAAGGAAATATTTCCCCCACTTGCAATTTTTGATTAGCAGTGAATTCCAAAGCTGATAACACACATGTCAGAGGCTTCATTCAGCCCTTGGATTTCACACCATGAATGACTCTGCATCAATAAATTAATGCTAATTGTGCCCAGAAAAGGCAGAGAGCCAAGTCAGCAGTGTTTCACTGAAGAGCTGTCTCACCTGTCTCACACTCACAGAGCCAGGGCAGCTGAAGGCACACTCTGGTGCATCAGTTCCCTGGTCATGTCCTGTCACAGACATCTTTTATGGAAAATCCATTCCTTAGGATTTTTCCTCCTGAGAAGCTGAGAGGCCTCAGGAACAAAGTATAAACAATGGTTATCTGCTGCTGTGGAATGCAACAGGTGCATCTGTGATTGGCCCATGTGATTGTTTCTAATTAATGGCCAATCACAGTCAGCTGGCTCAGACTCTGTCCAAGCCACAAACTTTTGTTATTATTCTTTCTTTTTCTATTCTTAGCCAGCCTTCTGATGAAGCCTTTTCTTCTATTCTTTTAGTATATTTTTAATATAATATATATCAAAAAATAATAAATCAAGCCTTCTGAAACATGGAGTCAGATCCTTGTCTCTTCCCTCATCCTAAGACCCCTGTGAACACAGTCACAATGTCCCACCCTTTTGCCAAATATATCCACAGAGGGACAGGACTGAGGAAATGACTTCAGATGAAAAATGCAATGGGGTTTAAGTTGGCTTTCCAGAAAGTAGAGCCAAACAACTCTCACTGTTGCAGTAGGTAAAACACCACATGAGGAAAGCAGAAATAATTCCATTTCCTGCTATAAAGTATTTTACTGAAAGGCCAAGATTTCCAACTGCAACTCCATCAGAAGACTGAAGGAAATCCCTCTGCATTATTGTATGCAGCAAAGGTAAGAGCACAAAGATGGCTGCTTTACAGTGAACTGTGGTTCAGGATTTGATGGGGGAGCACAGAGCTCTGAGCATTAAAAAACCAAGTCTAATTCTACATTCACCTGAAACACTCCACTCTGGAGATATCTGAAATGTCTCTGCAAGACTTCAGGGGGTTCATTACTGGCATTAAACATTCCCTGTTTTCAGGTAATTGTCATGCAGGGCTGCATCAGGAAACAGAGAAAGTCATTCCTGGCCTGTCAGGTTTAGGATTTCTGTGCATGCCAGCATCCTTTATGCACCTTAGGAAGAATTACCCTCCCACTACCAACAGTTACTTCATTATTTTAAAACACCAGCTACTTTGCACAAGTACTATTACTTATTATCAATCAAAAAGATCTAAGCAGGATTATTACAACCAAAAAAATCTAAGATACTGATCTTAAAACAGCAGAAGAACAAGGCAGCCACAAAAAACAACAGCTGGAATTCCTGACAGCAAGACCCCCATGACAAGTGAATTCAGCAAGGTGAAAATATCTGTTAAGTGCTTTATGCCACAGCCAGATACCCTTCAGAGAGAGCTGGTGCTTTGCTGAGGTTCTGGGCTCACTGAAGCTCTTCCAGGTTTAAATTTAATGAGAAGTTTTGAGCTTTACTGACAGATTACTTCAGATGCCTTTTTTTTTCCTTTCTTTTTTTACTCGTGAACACTTTTCAAGTACTCCATATGCTTCAAAATTCTAAGAAGAGTATCTTCATCCAAATATATCCTGGGGACAGTCACTTTACACACACCAAAAAATTATAAAAGCAAAAAAAACCTCTAAAAACCTTGATGAATCTGTGGAATAAGTAGCTTGTTCAGTTCCTATCTGCTTTACTCTTCATGAATGTTTAAACTGAGGGAGCAGCTTTTATGAGAGCTGTGTAAACTGAACTCTCAATTAAACTTCAGGCAGAAAGAAAAACTGACCAACTGGCCAAGGGGATTGCTGTGTAAAAAAAACAGCTTCACACCTACTTCTGTGACAAATTACAGCCTCATCACTTGTTTTGAGCCACCAGAACACTGAAGTAGGCTACAAATAAGCAGATGACTTTTTGAAAGCAAATTGTGTTCTGCTGCAGTTCAAGATTGCCCTCTTGATTATCCACCTTTGCAAGTCTCATGGATTACGTGTAAGATCTAAGTTTCCTCTGCAGAAATTTAATATTTTCCTTGTGTTTTGTGAGGCTTGTACAGCTGTATGGCCATAAAACTCAACAGAGATAAATCCAATCAGCAATTCTGAAGTTGCCTCTCCCAGGTGGGTTTGATCTTTAAAGGTTATTTGGATTTATTAGAAGCATCTTTCATCCTGAGCAGCTGCTGGATGACATTTCTTCTGCCACCTTGTGGAATGCTGGGCACAAATCTGAAGCTCAGAAATGGGAGTGTTGCTGACAGCAAATCATGGAGTGTCTGTGTCCAAACTGGGCAGCTTCAGTCACATCCCACTGTGGCTGCTGCTGCCTCTCCTGCTCTCATTAGGTTTGACTTCCTAAGTGCCACAGTGGGCCATGGACAAGATTCCAGTCTCCTTTTATTGGTGGCACCAGTTATCTCTGAAAGCCTGCAGGGTGTGAATATTCCATCATCCCCTCTGCTTTGCTGGGCCCATGATGAGCTTGTGGAGGGAGCAGCAAAGCTCTGCCCTAAAGCATTTTGTCCACCAATTCTTTGCTCAAAAAGCCATTTCTCTCTGCAGCCTCTGCCTCCTCACAACAAAACACAGACTGATGGAAACAAAACCTCCCCAGGCCTCACCATCTCTTGTCATAGTAGAGTTTGCCATCTTCTATCCGAGCTTCAAACCTCTGTGCTGGAGACTCTGCTGGTGTTGCTGGGAGGTGCTCAGGAGAGGAGGGGGAGGCTGGGGACAGCACAGACACTCTGGTTAAAGATCAGCACGTGTCCATCTCACAGCAGCACACCTGACTGCAAAACTGCAGTTAATAAGGTTGGGTGTGCAGAAATAGCAAGCAGAGAAAGCTGCAAACTCAAATATCCATCAGGAAAATATTATATATTGTGATGAGTAACTTGACCTCTGCCTCGAATTAAAATATTCACTGAAATACAGCATTTATGTGAAAAAACATTGATGGGTAAGTGATGGACAATATGTCCTTGATTTTGTTTTAGTTATAATCCACACTGAATTAGTTAAATATGGTTAAAATTACTGAGGCAAGTTAGTTCGACTCTGTCTTGAAAGAAGTGTAGAGGCACATCTAGAGAGCTGAAGGCATAACATTGACCTTCTGTTAAGGCACAAGGTGCCCAGATGCACCTGAATATAATGGAAAACTTCTTTTTTCCAGCTGTTTCAGCCACCAAAGATGCTCATGCCCCCCTCCCATCCCTGACAAACACCAGCACCACACAAAGAACAGCAATTATTGCACAGCCAAACATCTGCAGTGCCATTCTCTGCTCAGAGCACCCCCCAGGAACCAGTTCCACTGCATCTGTAACTCACCTGGTCTCTTGGGTGATTTAAGCTGCATGGGAAGAGAAAAAAGCAGTGTTAGAGATCTGACAGGAGCCACAGAAGCTGCACTGATAACTGCAGATATCTCACTTTCCACACTCTGTGTATTTCTATTTTAAATGCTCTGTTAAGTGGCCTAACACAGAACCAGGGTGCTCTAAACAGCCAAAGGTGCAGATAATCAGTATAATGATCCAAAAGGCCAAAAAACTGAACTTGAGAGCATTCAGCCAACTCACTCCAATGAATCAAACCCATCTAACACACTATTTTTGAATGTGATACAACATTTCTCAGGGTACACAAAATACAGGAGCTGAATCATTAGAGAAACCTCAACAGCTGGCACAAAACCAATGTTCCACTACCATCCTCAAAATGCCTTAATGAGCAGCTTATATTCTAAGAAATTAGATAAGCCTTCAAGTGCTCAGCAAGAAAACAATATGTTAATCAAACCCAGAAAAAATTATAAGCATGCACACTGCCCCCTATCCAGCTTGCTGAAATCTTTTTTGACAGCAGGGAGAAAAAAATTAATGAAAAAATCCTACCCCACACTAAGGCTGAAACAAAGGCAGCCTGTGATCTCCCAAAAAACACACTGACATCTGCTCAGCCATGAGGGAAGAAACTCCTTAACACTGCTCATCCCTTGGTTCCCACAAAAGGTAACACTTTTAGGTGACAGTCATTTAAATTAGGTTAATTAAACCTCAATGAAAAAGAGGAGATATCATCTTGCTAAATCTTTTCTTGTGCTACTTCAGAAAGCCTACAGGGATGAAATAGTGCCGTATCTCAAAAATTAACATTAAAGAGAGCTCTGTTCTCTTCAGGAGAAATCATTTGCCTTCTCTTGAAAATGAAGAAATACAGTCAAGCAACAATTCCTACCTTATTCAGTGTTCTTAGGTCCTCCATTATTTGCTCATCAGTCAACAAGTAATTTAGCTGAGGTATCCAGAATTAAGGTTTCCATAAGCTCTTGACAAGCAAGGCTAAAAATTAAAGGTCAATGACATTTCACTTGAGTAAATGCAAGCCAAAAGGTTTCCAGGATTTTAATAAATGTCTTACTTGAGCTGGTTTTTTTTTGTCAGAGGAATTAATCCAAGTCCATCCCCACCATCTTAGCAGCAGAGTGCAAAATCATTTTAACTTATTCAGACACAACCATCAATGAAAAACCTTTAGTGCACTGACATTTACTTCATGGAAGCATCAAGCACCAGCATTTTCAGTGGTTTTCATCTTTTATTTCTGTGGAGAAAAATCTGTGAGCTGAAACAAGACTCACTTCAGGTTTTCTACAATGAAGCTAAATCCCACCTAAACCTAGTTAAATAAAACTTTGGGGCTGGGGATAAATAAGAGCCTACAATGCACCTGAAAAGAAACCCAAAACCTCTGAAAATATAAATTAGTGTATTACAGTCTTATTAGAGCTTTGCCGTACTTTTGTTTCTTCATAAAAAGTATTTAGCCAAAAGTATTACACTAAAGTTAACAATTGCTGGGCTGCATTTCAAGGATTTTGGTTTTGATGGACTTTAATCCTCTCCCAGGGAGCAAAGGCAGAGATTTTCACTGTGTGGTTGCTGTATCATGCTCAATTAGCAGGTCATGTTCACTATGAAACTCATTTATTTTGGATGAGATAGGGGCACTAATAAATGACTTTTTTTCTTCCCAAAAGAGTGAACAGAATCTCCAACCAGGAGGAGGTTAATTGAAACTGGAGATGCTCATGACCATCCTGCATGAACTCCAAAAGTTCAAGGTTTGATATTGCCTTCAGAAAATGAGAGTCACTCAGATAAGTTTTTTTAATCTAAGAAATACAGGTTTAGAATCTAATAAGAAACCCCTGCAAAGCAAATATCCTTGCCTTCCTCTCCAGGTGAATTTAATACACAAATAGAAAAAAGTGGCTATCATCACAGAGGAGCTAAAAACATATTTCCAGAAGCCAAGGAACATTTTAATTTTGAGACATGCAGCAAGGCAGATCCTAAGGATTACACAGACATGTTTTTCTGTCTCTTGTGATACATGAAAACAAGATGAATCTTCATCTTTTCTTATTCAAAGAACAAATCTAGCATCCTTGCTTTTGCTATGCATCTCTGGATTAGAGATCTGAAGCTTTTATCAGAAATGGAAAAAACTATTTGGATATGACAAATATGATCTTTCTGGTAAATGCCTTGTCACGTCTTGAAATGAGAAAAGCTCTGGCTCATGTAAAAAGCCATTTACTATCTATGGAATCAATTATCTCAGCATATATATATATAATGTTCTTTTAAAGTTTTTCTTTTGTGAAATAAATTGCCTGTAGAATTCAACTTTTTTTTGTCAGTGAGAATAGTTTATCTCATGATACTGTAAGGATTAAATTAGGATACCAAAGGATCTCTAACATATATATATATATATATATATAATTGTATAACTGCTGGTATTGCTTTAGCAGACATTACACATGACAATTGTATTTATTTCCCAGGTTAAAATCTGATCCTGGCATTTCATTTCCTTTCCCTTGCTGTACAAAACAGCCAAGGTGTGGGCAGCACAGGGGCTGCAGAGCCAGCAGTGACTCCAGGAAAGGATATCAGGGGCAGGTTTCCTCCTCTTGTCTGGGATGGGAACTGGATCATTTGGTCTCCTTCTCAGTTTCCTCGTCATAATGGGCTTCACTTCCATTGAATCTGCAGAGAAATGAAGTTGGAGAGCTGATAAGACCAGAGAGAAAGGAGTAAGAAGCAGCAGCTTTCTATACAAAGCACAGGGAAAATAATCTTTCCTCTTTCATTCAGCAAATTGGATTTTTTTTTTTTTTGGTTGTGTGTGTGTGCATGGAAGTGCTGACAGTGAATCCAAGTTCTCTCTCCCATCAGGTCACTGCACTGCCATGGTTACAGCTGCTCCAGGTACTGATAAGCAGCACAATGATGCTACAAGGATTCAAGGCAAGCTCCTTTCATGCTCACCATATCTGCCTGGGAACAGATTTAAAAGGCCAAGCTCACAGAGTTCTTTCCCAGCCCTACTCAGATCATTAATAGCATGTAAAACATCAGCTACAAATCAATTGCTCTCTCATCTTCAAGGCAGAAAAACAGCTTTGTCAAAAGATTAGAGGAAATTTCTGCATTGAAGACTGATACAAGTCTGCTGGAGTGATTTCAAACAAACAGTATTTAAATTCAGATTACCTAAGAATGATTAATGAAATGAGCCTAATTAATAACACACAGAGCAGCAGCTGACAGGAAGTAAACTGCAGCATATGCACTGGGGAAAAAAAGAAAGTCTGTTAAAAACCTGAACACCAGTCTCATCACCAAGTAATTATCTGAACTTATTTTGTCCAAATGCCTACAGGTAACCTTTACTGAATAACTGCACTAAACTCTCACAACTCATTCCTTAATTCATCAAGGTCTGTTGAACTGGCAGCCAGTTCACCATCTCACCTTCCCTTTGTCTGTGCTGAGATTTACTGGCTCATCTCTAAGCACCCCTGGATCACCCCTGGGAAGTATTTCCATCTGGGGAGCCCCTCTGGATCCCACTAGACACAAAAACCTTGAGCAGCTCTGCCTGTGCCAAATACACCAAATTCCTTCTCTCTTCATCTCAAGGGTGAACAAGGATGACCATGAGACCAGATTTCATAAATAAATAGAAGTTACCAGGGAAACAGCATAACTCAAGATGCTTTCCAGTCCACATCAGCCCTAAGAGTTTATATTAAGCCAAGAGCACCATTTAATACACCAAAGGAGGGTTTAATTCTCACTTCTGAGTATTAACTACATTATTAATATAAAACCTGTAGATACTATGCAAGAAATACATGAAGGGTGTAACTCATGGACAGGCCTCACACTATCAGTCCATGAAGTGAGGGAGCTGCTCCCAAAGAACATCAAACCAGACTTTTGGTTCAGCACCACAGGAACAGAATTCTGCAGGAATAATCAACCCCTGACTGAGCTGCCCTGTGCCCACCACCACAGAGCACTGCAAGGCACCAGGGCTGTAGGGGGATAAAAGATGACAAAGGATAGTGTAGAAATTAATCTCACCCTAAGGAGCTGCAGCTGTGCCAATTATCAAAGATTAGGAACAGGCCTGACTTTACCAGGCCACAGCTGTAAGCAATGAGAAGAAGAGTGCAATAAAAGAGGGGTGGCTGGTTAAGAAAGGAACTGGAGTCATTTGGCTGCTTTGTGAAGAAGAGTCAGTGCTCTGAGGAGCTGCCCACAATAAACACCAAGAAGGTGGGAAACATTTGTGATAAGGAGACAACAGTGTGGAACCCCTGCAATGACAACACAGGGATACCAACTGTCTCAAAAAAAATAAAAAATCTGTCCGTTTAATATAAATTTTCTAGAGCCTGGACACAAATGTAACCCACAAATCTTTGTTTTCTGGCTTTAAGCAGCAGGTTTCAACCTTTATTGTTTGGTTTTCTTCAACTGCTTGACCACCCACTCCTGCAGCAAGGAAAGGACACAGCTTTAAAAGCTTCCATTATTGATTAGGCCAATATTGTGACATATCTCAGTAGTTTTATTGCTACATCAGGGAACCAAAGCAGCCTCTCTCCCTGCATATCAGCAAGCCCATCATCCCCTCTGCTGCTCCACTGGCACTGCTTGATTCCCCTGTTAACAATTCACTGAATTTGGAGCTGCTGTCTCCATTCAAAGGCCATCAATTCGTGCTCTGCCCCTCTTGGCATTTCCCACCAGCTGTGTAAAGCAGCACTGACATCTTCACAGCTCTTTTCCTAAGCAGGACCACAGTGGATAACACAAATGACAGGTGCTTGTCATCTTTACCTCCTGTTAATTCCATGGTTAGCTTTTCATTCTCAATCATCTTCTTCTTCTCTTCCAACTCTGCTATCAGATTTTCCTTAAGCTCAATTTTCTTATCTTCAAACTCCTTTGCTGCTGCTTTCTTTTCCTTCACATAATTTTTCTCCACCTGATCTGTCTAATGCAAAACCCAAGGAGCAAGAGGGTTAATTAAGGACTCAAGTTAATGATATCACAACAGCTTTTCAAATGCTTTATTGATCAGCTTTTCAGTTCACAACTGGCCCAGGTTCTAAAGATTATCAATACTCACAATCTACAGAAAAACATCCAAATACCACTTAGTGCTATTATATTGGCAAAAGAATGAGTTGTAAAAAGACATTTTAATGTTGCACAACAAATCAAGTCCCTAGAAGAGAGCTCTGCTGATTTATAATCAGCACTCATCAATTTAAACCCCCTTTTTTGACCAGCCCAATGCACAGCCAGGTACAAGAGCCCAACAGCAAATATTTAATTCTATTTTAAAAACAAAGTGCAGAAGTTACTTGAGGTAATACCAGCAGTAAGCTCTACTGCATCTCAAGTGCAACAAGGCAGCCAGAGGAAGAAAATTTCTTTAAACCTTCTGGGAAAACAAGCCCAACTACTGGCTGGTGAAACAAGGTTTATGCCTCTTCCATCTAATTAATGCATATTTTTGATAAATTAAGAGTACTTACTTCCAGCTGCAGGAACAGTTCTGAAACACAAGAAAGACTAAATTTATTACCTTCAAAGCTGCACAAAATTACTTCCTTAACGTTTTAAGCCATTGAATATTGCAGCCAAGACAGGCAGTGAAGCAAATAATTCATGTACCTATCCAATCTCTACTCTGACTTCACAGCTTTATGCTGAAAATAAAGTGACCATGAAAAAGTCCCACAGAAATACACTGTTACTAGAGGTTTTTTACAGACTGTCACCCCAAAAAGCTTCCACTATTCCACACTATTCAGTTCAGGCTGTAGCAGCAACACTCTACTACTCCATTATTTAAAAAAAATTAAGAACAGTAATAGATATACACAAAATATAAGAATGCTGTAATAAAAATCAAACTTTCTGTAATAAAAATCAAACTTTCTACTTGCAAAGCATGAAAGCAGCATTATGTAGATAATCAAATGCAGGTAAATGGAAACTGTTGGTTTAATAAACCTCAGCTTGGCAAGGACAAACATAAAGGAGCTTTATTCCTGTAGTACAAGGCAGCTGGATTTTTTACTTATAAAATTCCAAGTGATCATCACCTGCCCTCCTGTGGAAGAACTCTGCTGCTGCAGCACTGGCAGAAAAACCAGTTTGCACTGGGGCTTAATTGTATCAGAACAGCCCAGGCTTGTCAGGATGCAGCTCTAGTGCATATAAAAGGTCTTTTTGGAGGTGTTTTCCACCCTAAATCATTAGTGAAATTCATCTCAGGAGACAGGCTCCTGTCAACAAGAAGTTGTTCAAACCACTTCAGCTCCTCAAGTAAATCCTTTCCCTTTCCCAGGCACTTTCAGAAACACAGAACTGTTTGTTTTTGCTAAAGGAGGAGCAGCTGTATTTCCTATATCCACACAATGCCTTCTGGAAAAGGCCCTGGTTCAATATCCAAGGTGAGAACTACTGGAAAATGAAGAAGAAAGAGGGAAAGCAGCTGGATCTGGTTCCCAAGCCATTCCTCTGCAGCAACACAGTAAAACCACCCAGAAGGACAAGCACTGGGCACATGAAAAATGAACTTTGCTCCTTGAAACAGAGCAGTGCCCAAAGCCCAGGCAGCCCATTCCATGGCACAGCCATGCACAACAGTCCCAGCAGCAAATGCTCTGTGCTCATGGTTCACTGACAGATCCTGGGGAAAGCCTGTGCTCCTAATTCCCACTCCTGCAAACTCAAGGAGAGAGGGCAGCCAAAGGCTTCAGCTGGGCCACCAAACAACAAAGCAAAGTGGGACACTGTGGGATAGATAAAAATGGAATCATCTTTCTACTTGTGCTGCTTCACACAAATGAAGGCTAAAACTGTTTATCAGTCAGCAAAGAATGCTGATGGAGGGAAGAAAATCATCAAGGCAAAGCCTGTCATGTTTTGGTGGACTCTGAGAGCTCCAGCAAGTTCCTTTTCTTTAAAGGACAGAATTACCTCTTTTTTACTTCAGGTGTTATACAAAACACACATTTAAGTTATTTGCAGTGTCTTAGAGAGAAATTCTACTCACCTGCATTTCTTATCCTTTCTTTGTACTGCTGGTCCAACTTCTTCATCCTTTTCTGATATTCCTGAAGAGTACCTAGTAGAAATAAATTGTAGACTCCCATTGTATTTTTTTTCCCAAGTATTGAATATCCTCAAGGAGTCAGACACCACTCAAAGCACATTCCCTGCTTTTGTAAAAAGTGGATTACTCCTTTTAAGAAATGTTTTAGCAGAGAGGCTTAACTAAAAGTGGAATTAAGATGGAGAAAAGATGGGAAGCAGGTGACATTCTTAACTCTGCAGCACAGCTGAAAGCCAACATGCAGTGCAAGATGCTGCTCCCATCCTTTGAAAGGTGCTGAAAATAAAAAACCAAAGCTACTCTTGTAAGCTTACCTTCCTGCAGCTGCTGTAACTGCCTCTTCAGAGATGCCAGTTTGTCCTGATACATCCTGCAAGCACAGCAGGAAACTTTAAACACCAAGCACTCATTGTTTATTGCACCATCTCTTGAGGTTACATGCTTACACAGAATCAAAAACTTCTCAGAATTTCAGGAAACAAGTGAGCTGCAAACTTAAAGAATTTTATTCTCATGAAAGGTTCTCATTCTGTCTTAAAAATGGGTTTAAAATTTGGGTAAAATAGTATTTTTTGTTGCTGTTGTAAACTAAAATGACATTTAGATCTACAAACATCAGAAACTTTACAGCAGAATCATTCTTGCACTATGTCAAGTTTTATTAGCTGTGTACTAGCTCCCCACATTATTTTAGAAAACCACCAAAGTCTATTCCTGCATTTCTTTTACCACACATCTGTGGTTTAACACTGGCCAAGTCTTCCTGACCTGTATAAAAACAGGTCTCTGCCAGTAAGCAAGAACTCAAAATATTGCAAATGCTCCTACACACCAAGGGCAGACTATTTCAAGTCTCCATTTCTGGTTCAGGACTAGAATTCAGTTGTTTAAGGCATTTGGATAGGATTTTACTTTTCTTTAGCTTATCTAAAGCAGAACCTTTATTTTATTTGAAGGATTTATCTGCAGAAGGATGCATTTGCAGCAGATCCCAGAACTCATAATTATTTCTTTGCCTAAAACAGCAGCAGCCCTTAATTCCTTGAATTTATACAGAACAGAGAAAGTAACTGGGGAGAACAGAAATAAAAGTGTATGGACTCATGAGCTGTTCCACTGGGGTAAGGACTTAAAACTCCCAAACTTGGCACAAAACTTTGCCAAATTTTATGCAATTAACACCCCTAAACCCACAAATAGATAGAACATCACCTTATTTGTATTTGGAATGGGTTACTTACTGTTCTTTCATTTCTACAAAGTCCTCCTCCTCGTGCTTTGCCAGGTCTGTTTCACTGGCATCCTCAGTGTCTAAACAAGGCAAAAAACAACTTGCTTAAATTGAAAAAGTATTTAGAAAAGAAAAACCAAACTCAGTAGTAAATTGTTTAAAAACAAGGAAACAGGCACACAAAAAAGAAATCCCCAAACCTCAGGCAATTTAGCATCAAAGACAACCCGAGAGATGAATTCAGGAGGGAAATAAACATCTCATGTTCCTACAACTGTGAGTTTTGCATGAACAGCTTCAACCTCAGCCTGGGAATTTCTTCTCATTTAAGATGAGGGGCTCTACATTAATGCTCACACACAGGTGAGACACAAACAGCCTGAAGACTCTGAAAGACATTTCACAAAGCTGTTACTGGAGTTCCACCCCTCAGTGCTGCTCAGGTTGACCACAAAGCTCTCACCAAGAGAGCAGTTACTGCCTGGGACCTGAACTTCTCACCTGTACTTCAGCTGGTACTGCAGCACTCAGATACCAGCACTGCCATAAAGATAGCTGCACTTTATAAACAGTATAAACTGTAAATAAAGTAAATCACTGTGGGATTGCCAGTTTGCTGCTAAGACTTTTCAGGCTTTTATTTGTAACACGTGGGGAGCCAAGAATCCATTACCTTGCCAAAGAGGGGCAAGTGCCTCCAGACTTTACAGGGTACAGCTGAGAAACCTAAACCACAGCTACTTCCCTACACATGGCTGGGAAGCCCAGCCCCTTAAATCAAACCTTAGATTTTTCTTAAGCTACAAACAGTTTAAACTTAAGATAAAATTAAAAGCACCAAAGATAAACCAAGAAGGTTTTTAATTGCAAGAAATGTACTTCAATGTATGCGCCAGCACAAAGGATTTCCATACTCTGTTAGGAAATCCTTTGTGGATTTCTGACCACTGACCCTGTCTCCCTCTGCATGTTTAATATGATTAATAATATCTCATCTATAACCAGAGGGGATGGGGACTCGGCTGCCAGTAACAGGCACCGTCCAAGAGTCCTCCTACATTCCCCTTATCTGTCCTTTTATGCCCTCTGCACTCTTGGCTACCTAATTTTTACTTAATTTCTTCTTTCCTCTCAGTCTCTGGTTCTTGTGCTGCTACGTCCTCCTTCCCTGCTATAATTCTGTCCTTCCCCGTTCACACCACGCAGTCAGAACCCATTCCCGGGATGTCTCCGCTGTTTTCCCTCTGCTGTCGCACTCAGTCCCTGCCCAGCCCTCCCCCGTGTCCCTGCTCCCCTGGGAAGCCACAGCTCCGCCTGTCCAGCGGCTTCTCCGCTTCACTGTTTCTCGGGAGCCGCTGCCCCCTGACAGCTCCGTGTTTCCCTCGGCTGCTCTCGCCACCCGAAGCCCTGAAGCCCCCAGCCCTTCCCCAAACACCGTGCGGAGCGGAGCGCTCCCCTCACAGCCCCTGCTCCATCCCCCCGTCCCCGGGCACCGACCCGCCCCCTCCCCACACACCCTCGTCGGAGTCGCGGGCCCGGGCGCTCCGCTCGCCGTCCTCCTCCTCGGCGCTCTCCAGCTCCTCCTCCTCGTAGTAGTCGGGCGCGGGGGCCATGGCGGGGGCGGGCGGCCCCGGCGGGGCTGCGGGCGGCGCGGACACGAGCCCGGCCGCGCTCATGGCCGCGGGCGGGACGGGACGGAGCGGCCGCCGCTCGGCAACCGCGGCGGGAACCGCGGCCGCGCTTCCGCTTCCGGGCGGCGCCGGGGCCGCCGCGCCCCCGCCCGGCCAGCGCGGGCCCTGCGGCTCCGAGGGTTGAGGGTTCGAGTCCCAGCCCCGCCCAGTGCGTGGCACGGGGTTGGGCTGTGCTGGCGGTGGGGTTTAACTCCTCAGCGGCTTGTGGCCACCTGGGCTCCGCTCAGAGGTGCCAAGAGATAGGACAAGAGCAACGGGCAGAAACATGCACAGGAAGTTCCACCAAGAGATGAGGAAGAACTTCTTCACTGTGCAGTGACGGAGCAGCAGAACACAGATCAAAGAGGGCGTGGAGTGTCCCTCTCTGGGGATATTCCAATCCTGTGCCTCGTGCTCTGGGATGACCCTGCTAGAGCAATGATCCCACTGTGATCCCTTCCAACCTGGCCCGTTCTGTGATACAGACACACAGCAGGACCATGCCTCATTAGGACACTTGTACTCTATTGAATTTATTTATTATATTTTAATAGAGAAATTACTTCCGTGTTCCTCCCGGCAGAGCCCCGCCACAGAGAGCCCTGTGATCTCACCCAGGTGATTCAGGTGCCTCGTGCTGGTGAACAGCAGCTTTTGTAGGACACGTGCCTCACATCTGCCAGGTACTGCTTATTCTCCTGACTGGGCACTGCCACAAAATTAAAGATCAAGACACATGTGGTGAGAGTCCTATGCAGGATCCCACTCCCATCTGAAAATGCCTCACAGTGGTATTTCAGTCTAAATATCTCATGTATCTTATTTCTGGAGCTCTAATTCGCCTGGGAAGGACTAATTAATCTCATCACCTCCAGCACAGCCACACTAATCGCTCACCTTCAGCTGCGAGGTGCATTCCTCACATGCACAGCTTATTGACTCACAGAGGCACTACAAACACCTCAGCGAGGGGAAGGAAATGGGTTTGATCTGAAGCTCCGAGCTCCAGAACCTGCAGCGCCTCTCCCAACCCGCCGAGCCGGTGCTCGGTGCCCAGAGCAGCAGCAGGTCGGTCACACCGCGTTCTCAAAGGGGCAGCGATAGCGCAGCGCAGCCACTCGGCTTTCCCGCCGATCACCCCAAAGGTCTGTTTGCCCAGACTGACAATTTTTAACTCGGAACACCCATGCCAAATATGCTCCATGCCTTTCCTTAAGTCAATATTGCCTCTAACATGGGACGGGGCTGAGGCACGGCCAAAAGTCAGCACCGACCCCGAGCAGCTCCCAGAACTTTTAGGAGCGTTTTTGTCCCGGGGAAGAGACCCCACCAGAGCTGCCCACCACCGCTCCTTTCCCAAGGCATGCTGTGGGTTATCAGCACGTTGGAAACCCCTCCTTTCCCTTCTCCGCACTCGGGCAGCGCGGCTGGCACGGCTGCCCGCGGCCCCGGGGCGAACAGGAAAGGGCGTGGTGGCGGTGCCACATCGCATGAGCTCCTGGTGCCCAGGGGTTTGTGCTCTCCCCACGCTCACACCTGCCTGGAGCTCCTAGAGCACTCCCAAAGCCATCCAGACACTCTGCTAAAAATAGAAACCGGACTGCGGGACTCAAGAACTAACCAGAGCCCCCTCGGAGCTTTACAAACACCAGCGTTTCCCCTTTCTCCCCCATTTCCTGTCTGTATCTGTTCCATCTGTCCGCACACTCGGCTCACAGGCTCCCCTGCCAGCCGGGTTTGTGCTGCTGGGGACACCAAACCAGTTCTGAGTGTGCCTGAGCCTCAGCAGCCCTCCCCAGGATGGTCTGCCCTGCCTCAGTGCTGCCTCAGCACGTCCTGCTCGGAGCTGAGTGCCCTCCCAGCACAGCCCTTCCACATCGGGCAGTGCAGGCACCAACACAGGGCACAGGAACCCCCTGAGCAGGAGCCAGTGGGTAAAAAAACCTGCAAACTGCAAAACTTTAGCTCGTTCTGTGGTCAAAACCGGGATCTCAAAGCTGCGGCTCCCTCCGTGCTAATGCCTCCTGTTTAATAGGAGCCTGCTGGAGACACCCTCTGCTGTCATCTCTCAGGCATTCAGTGGGAACCCGAGGGAGGAGGCTCAGCTTTAAGGAATGCCATGTTTCCCTTACAAACGCAGAAACTTAACTGTCTCCGCCCCAAGGAGCTGTCAGGGAAAGTGTAAAGTTCCCTGTTGTTGTTGGCTCCTACTTCTATCGGAGCTGTTGTTCTCCTCACAACTCCCTCAGTGCTTTGTACTCGCTCAGTTTTGGGGAGAGATCGCTGCCTCCTGCTTGCTCAGCACCAGCTTTTCACAGGGCTGCTGACAGATGGGCTGTGCTCACTCTGCTCTTCTTTCCACTCGTAAGAAAGAGGGGGAAAAAAGAATTCTGGAGCTCATCTTATAAACAGGAAACTCATTGTGTGAAATTACTCAACTACACTGAGAAGAGCTGTATTGTACCTTGGCCTCTGAGCACAGGACACATCAACACCCCTCATCGGGGACTGAGGGCTCTCAGGTTTCTGTACCTGTGGTTTCACACAGCTCTCTGAGGATGGTTCTAGAAGCCCGAGAAGGGGAACAGCTGTCAGGAGCGAGCTGGCAGAATGAGGCTGCATGAGGTACTGGCAGATAAAGCTCTGCTCCTTCAGTTTTATTTAGAAAAATGAAGTAATTAACCCTGCCTGTCACATAAGTCTCTACAACTAAGTGTTAAGGTTCAGAGGCCACCAAATGTGGCAGAAACAGCATGAACACACCTTACCCTGCCTCTGCTCTGAGCAATTCCCAACGCAGAGCTCTGAACCCCTGCTACAGCTCCTTTTCCTTTGGGGCTTTGCTGCCAAATCCCAGCTGCTTCTTTTGGTACAGGGGCCTATTCCTGCCACAGGACACAGAGTCTCTGTCAGGGCTCCCCTAACCTGAACACTCTGAGCTGCCTTTTCACTGCGCCCAAGCACTGTCCCCTCACACAGCAGCTGGTTGTGGGCCCCAACACCGCCCACACCTGAGAGCACTACAGACCCTGACAATGCAGACAAACACGCACACAAACACCTTTAAACTAATTATGGCCCTGACACTTTTCCACACACACACCGGAGCCTGATATGGCCCCAACATCCATTCCCCATACTGAGACCACTGCAGACCGCAGCATCCCGGCACACACCTGAGCTTTCCACAGCCCCTAAAACCACTATGGGTCCATAAGCCCCTCACACACACACCTGAACCTGCTATGGGCCAACCAGCCCCGCCTACACCTGAGACCACTATAGGTCCTGACACCCCTCACACACAGCTGAGCCTCGGCACGAACAGCCACAGCCCCAGCTTTCCCATGCCCCTCACGGCGCTCCCGCCATTGCCGTCCCTCAGAGCCCGCTCCCTCCGCGGCACCGCGCAGGCGCCTCAATCGAGCACCGATGGCTCGGTGAGGCGGCGCCGCTCAGCGGCCCGGCCTGAACTGCCAGGCGGTTCAGCCGAGCGCCGAGCGGGGCCGGGCAGGAAGCGGCGGTGACGGGCACGGCCCGGCGGACACGCTCCGTCCCCCTCTCCTCCTTCTCCTCCTCCTCCTCCTCCTCGTTCCTCCCCGCCCGGGCCCCGCGGACGTGGCCCGCTGCCGCCGGCCGGCACCAGGTGAGGCACCGGCAGAGGGAGCGGCGCCGCTGACAGGCGGGTCGCGGCGGGGCGCGGAGGGCAGGGGGCAGCGCTGGGGCTGGCAGCGCGGTCGGGGCTGATACCGGCACTTCTCGGCGTTCGTGGCTGGTTAAGGCACTTTGCGGGGCTCGGCTGTCCCGGGTGGCTCACGGCAGGGGCTGCTCGGGGCTGGGGCAGCTCCCGCGGGGCTGTGAGTGTGGGCTGTGCGGTCTGAGAGAGCCAGGACGGGGCAGCTCCCCGCACCCGTGCCGGGGCACCGCGAACAGCCGCTCCTCCCTTCCCTTCTCCCCTCGCTTCCCTTCTCCCTCCGTGCCTTCCCTCGCTGCCGTGCGCCGGGAGCTGTCCCCGGGCGCTCTCTGCAAGTGGGAGCTCCAGCAGAGCAGCCCCGAGCGGACGCGAACGCCCCGGTAGGAGCGTGGGGAGCGCAGGGAGAGCGGGCGCTGCCTCCACCTGGGGCCGGGCAGGGCTCGGAGAGCGGCGCTGCCCCGGGATCGCCCCGGGATCCGTCCGAGCCGGTGGATCCCGGGGAGGAAGAGGGAGCTGCGTTCCTGTCAGCTCTGAGCGGAGTTGGAAGCAATGACGTCGGTGCGGTGCGAGCAGATGTCTCCGTCCTTTTAATGACACCCAGAAATGGTTTGCTGTAGGTGCTGGATGCCATCGAGCAGCACTCGTACTTGCGTGGGAAGGAGAAGGAAGGAGGACACGAGGCAAGTACTCAGCCTTCAGAATTCTGTTGTATAAATACATCTCCTCGTGTCTCCTCACCCCCCTTCCCCAGTAACGTGAGTGGAATGAATTCCCTAATCCTACAACTATGGCAGTTCTAAACTTCGGTAGCCCTGGTTGATTCCTGGTTTTCCCTGCTCCCTTCCCGAGCCTAAGAAGTGCCAGCTCGGAGCTGGGTTTGCTGTCCCCAGCTGGGGGAGAAGCCCGTGGGACACTGCAGCTCTGGGAGCTCTGTGCAAGGCTGGGCTCACACACAGCCCAGCCCAGCAGCAGCTCCGTGTTTGTTTAAAAACAGCCAAGCAGGCGGTGCTGATTCCAGCCTTGCTTGTGCCAGGAGGATTTGGGATCTCCCTGCCCCTCTGTGTGGATAGTGATCCACGAAAGAAAGTGGAAGCAGTCGGGTTCTGCATCCACGTGGATGCAGTTCCACAGGGCGATTTCAGGTTGCTGGGTGCAGCAGTGCTGGCTGAGGTTTGTGGTGCTTATGTTGTTTGAGAATAAGTGGGCTCCACTCTGCTCCCCAAGGTCTGCCGACATATTTTAGCAAATGTTTAGAATGCTGCGGTGCTGGCAGTGCTGCAGCTTGTTTTGCCAGTGGTCATTACTGTGGTGTATCCCATACCAGATCTGTGAGGGGACACGTGTTGGTGTTTCTGTGTTGATGGATAGTTTGTGGAGAGCGATAATACACCATGCCTGTCCTCTCTATGAGCTTAAAATGCGGCTGTTTCTGGTAGGTAGCTATTTTTGTGTTCTCAGGGGCTAATATAACGATATAGGGCATTTTTGAAATATAAATACCTGTCTGCAATCTGTCTTTTAACACTGAGCTTCATACAGATATCTGACAATTCTTCTGTGCACCCACAGTGAGGCTGCAAGCTGTTCCTATCTACATAAATGTCTCATTTATCAAATCCAGATTTCTTATTTGCTGTCCAACTCATCATATAACTTCCCCTGGCATCTGATTTGAGGAAACCTTGAGCTGGGTTGTTTCCATCCACCCTTCTCTGTACAAGGGCTTTCAGATTGCAAACTAATTCTTGTTTGTGTGTGTGTTACTTACAGTGATTCTCTCTAAGCACTTCCCTTTTACTTTGTTGCATCATTATCAGTTAAAAAGGATCTTAGCCAGTCAAAGCTTTTAAAGATGAGGTATTTCTACTTGTGTGCATTCTTAACGTGGCTCCTGCATCAACAGGGTTTTACTGTTAGATTTGTTTTCCATTATGTGTTGGTGGATGGGGGAAACTTCCAGCAGGAGTGAGCTCTGTTCCTTCTGAGTAACCTGCTGTGTTCTTTTAAAGGAAAAGCCCTGTTAGGATGGAGCAGGGCTGGAGTTTGCTGGGCTGCTGGGGAGCAGAGGAGGAGCAGGGCAGTGGCCAGAGAGTTTGGAGCAGGAACACAGACTCGTTGTGTTCTCCTCTTACAGGTTTTTGTTCCAGGTTGCTCTGCAGCCTCGTGGGATGCTGCAACATCCAGGTTATGAGGAATGCCAGGGAGGGAGGTGTTTGTGGAACACTTTACATTTCATTTATTTGTTGCTTTTGCACAAAAAAATGGTTTTAAATAGGAAATACATCTTTGTTTAAAGACAGAGCTCGGAGTCTTTAAACAGGACCCCTCTACAGTTCAGTCACAGCATTTACACCAAACTGAGTTTGAATAAAAGTGCAGTTTTGGCATCCAAGGTGTTCAAAAAGTAGATTTTTATAAAGTTCTCTTTCAGCACATGCTCAGCTTTATTAATGGATGTCCATTAATAAAGCTGAGCATGTGCTGAAAGAGAACTTTCACACATCAGGGAAAAATTCAAAAAGTGAACCCAAAAGAGTATTTTGTTTCATGCTTACTGTTTTCAAACGACTTCCTCATTTGGAGGCCATTGATTAAACCAGAAGGATCTGCTTGCCCTTGGCTGTGTAATAAACATGATGCAACTGCCTGGTGCCTGCTTGGTCATCAGTTCTTCAGGGGCAGCTCAGTGAGTTTCCCTGACAGTGTTTTTATCACTCCCTGAAATCACTCTGGCAGCTTTGTTCTCATTTTCTGAGTGAAGTGTGTTTTAGAAAGTATTGATCTGGTAAATTTAGGGTTCCCTCTGGGTGAAAAAGAAGAAAATCTGATTTTTACACGGGCAGCACAGGTTGTGACTTTTCATTGTGATTGTGTAGTGGCATTGTGTGCCAGAACTGTCATCTGTGAGAGTCTCAGCTCCTCATTAACGAGGGGAAAAGCTGAAATAGGAATTAAAGCAAATTAATTTGGCGTGGTCATCCATCTCTTAAGGTACCTAAGGATGTTGGAAATCCAAATTATTAATGGTACTCTGGCAGCTTCTCAATTGTTATAAAGCCCTACTTCCAGCATTAAAGAGCAATGTTCCTAAAATGACATGTTGCCCTTATTCTGTAGAACTAAACCATGAAATATGAAAAATATATTTTTTAAAAGACCAGTAAGTTTTGCTCTAAGATTCAAGAAATCTGGAGTACTGCTAGTATTAATTTTAAAAGTACTTTCAATTTATTTAAATGAATTAAATACTAAAATTAAGTTGGCTAATAAGTTGTTCTTACTCAGGATGGCAAAGTACACATTGGATTTGAGCAAGTTGGAAGATTTCTTGTCCATATACTCATGTTTGTGTCACAAATTGTTAGTTTAATTTGTAAGGGCAGGGAAATTTCAAATTTAATATAGGCAGCTTACAAAACAAGTTTGTCTGAGTTGCTAATGAACTAGGCACTTATGCCCTTGGACAGGTAATAGCTTGATGTTGATGTAATTACTTTTTTCCCCCACCCTGAATATTAGGTCAAACTGGACTCTGGTTGATTTAGAATTTAATGACACCAGTCATTCTGTGGGAGCCTGTGGTCACTCATGGTCCCTCCTTGGCCACTAAAGGTTTTCAAATAGGGACATTCTCCCAGAATGGTCTCCATTTGTGCCTCCTCCTGCTGTCACTGTTAATTGTGATGCTGGGTTACCTGAGAGCCCAAGGAATTCCTCAAAAGATGGGCAAATATTGACATTGGTGTTGCATGAGTTTGATTTGGGATGAGCAGGTTTGGTGCTGCAGTCTTTTGGGAAGAGAGAGAAAAAGCTGTTTTTAGGAAATTGTTACTCTGAGAGTGGCGATGTTAACCCAAAATCCTGGATAAAATTCCAGCTGCATTCCCCTGGAGTCTAAAACACACACATGGGTTTGGTTTGGGTTTTTTACTTTTCCACAGAAAATTCTTCCTGTATTTTCTGCACTCAGGATCCCTGTGGTGCAGAACCTGGCGCTGGGAGGAATGGATCTTGTCTGCAGTGTGTGTATTTCCACACATATCAAACAGTTTAGGATGAAATATGTTGGGACTACCAGATACCATCAACATTTTGTGAGCAGGATGTCATTATTAGATTGGAACTGATGAATGTCAAACATTGTGGTGAGTCTGTTTTCAGAGAGATACAGACTGTGCTCACTTCCTACATTAAACCTCATTTTCCCCTAATTTTTATGTGTGAGCTGTGATTCTGTTGCACAGAATCTGGCATAATATTGAGCAGATTTATTTAGTGTTGCCCTTGAACGTTGTGAGTGTTTAAGCCAGATTTACAGGAACACAGTCAGTGATGATTCATGTTGAGATGATGTTTTTCTCCCTTGTAATGGAACATATGGGACTGTGTAGCATATGGTACCACTGAAAATTGTTAAATGTGGAGCACTGATTTATTACACAGCAAAAAGGGTTGGGGTTTTCAGTCTAACACTGAGCACAAAGCTTGTAAACAGTTCTGGCTGTTGGTTTGTGTTGGGTGCACTACTGTGTTGTGTGGTAATTTGAAAGGATTTCTTTAAATGGCAACAGAATGCTTCAAAAGTTGTGTGTCTGCCCTTTTACTGTGGTACAGCCTTGCTCTGTGGGATGACAGCTTAAAAAACCTGGAAAAAAAAATAAAATATCCTTTCTCTCTCAGATGGGAAGCAAAGGTATTAAAATTTGTAAATATTTTTCTTCCAGTCTTACTATCCAAAACACCTTCCTTTTGTGTTTTGTTTGTGTTATTTTGTCTTTATGTGACTTCTGGAGTGTTTGTTTATGTTTTTATACTGAGGCAGGGAGAAGAAACAAACACACACCTTGTTCCTTGCAGTGCACAGGGGAAAGTGGACTAAAGTGCAGCTGCAGAGAACATAAATTCCAGTCACCTGTTTCCTTGTGCTCTCCTGTTTTTCTTAACTCTTCATCTTTGGATGGTTGTGATCTCTCCAGAGCAGGCATTGCATTGTAGGGTCTTGCTGCAGGGTAACTGAAGCTCCCAGGTGCTCTGGTCATACATTGGTAATTAATGGCTGCTCACAAATCTTCATTGATTAAGCTTTTTCAGAAATTATTTAAGCAAGAAACTTCATTTAAACCTTAAAATGGTGCCTGTGTTTGTCTTTCTTTCCTAACAGCTCGATTTATTTGTACATCTCAAAGTGCTGGTTAAAACAGGCTTTATGCTAAATTTACTTTTGTTAGGCCAAAAATACATAATTAAGAAAGAATATTTATTGTAAATTTTTGGGATAAAAGTCAGATGAGCCTTTTTTCCTCCTTAGTAACAATCTGCCTCTCAGTTCAGGGTTTCTGGTGTGTCTCTGCTTATTCTCCCTGGTTCAGGTAAAGTTTGAGCATGCTGTGTCCTTTAGAATGCCAGCAGATATTTGACATCATTAAAAACTGCTGTTATTTAATAAAAGGAAGTTGTATCTACCCTGGAGGGAATTAACTAATGACCTCTTGTTAACCATCGCCTTCAGGATCTTAGATCCTCCCTTTGCTTGCCTCATCCTTAGTCATACATTGGAAGAGGAAAACAGGCTTTTTTTCCCTCCCTCCTTCCCTCCCAACTCTTGAGCAGTTTCTCAACTGGAGGTGAACTGCTGCTTGACCCAAACCCTGTGAGGAAACTCAAGTGGGGACCACACTCCCATTCCCCCTGTTAAAACTCCCAACATCTCAATTAACTCCAATTCCCAGCCTTAGCCTGCACATTAAATATTTTTTAAAAAAAGCGTTAGCTCAAATGAATTTGAATTTCTGGCATTTCTAATCTCAACCCTGGCAGTGGTGTCAGTTTTAGCTCTTGAAAAGAGGGGAAAAACATTTCTTATCTGGAAAGTATGCGAGTGGCAGAGCAGATAAGATAATTGAGCCCTAAATGTGAGCTGGGATGGAAACAGGCTCTGTTGAGAGTCAGGTCTCATCTGCTGTGCCACAGTCCAGTGGTGCTTTAATGCATAATAAAAATCCAGGGAGTTTGGTCTTCCTGGGCAGGACGCAGGGAATTTTCTCTCTGCTGCTTTTTCATTAAGAGACACGAGCCTTTAGCTGCAGTGTGAGACATTCGTGTTCTCAGAGTCAGGAGTTTTCTGTCATTTGGGAGGCAGACAGCCAAAAATAGGATTTTATGGCTCTCCTGCCTGTAACAACAGTTAGCTGCTAAAGTGAGGAATAAAAATTAAAAACCTTCCAACTTGTTGTTCCACTCAGGCAGCCTTTTCTCAAAATTCCTTGTGTGTTTTTTATATGTGTGGGGATCCCCACAGAGAATAACAAGTTTTCCATTTCCAGCTCTTCCTTGAACTCGGCTCCTGCTGTGGTTTAGAGGTTGTGTGGTGTGGCTCACATGGGTGGGAGGGAGCAGCACAGGTACCTAAAACCAGAATAAATGAGTAACTACAGGAATTACTTTTTTTGCTACACAAAGACTTTTATTTTTCTTCTGTTTGCTCCAACTCTGCTTTTGTAGTTTTCCACTTGGTATCATAGGGTTGCCTTACTAGAAAGTACATTACTCCAAATGAAGTCAGGCTCTTACAGAATGAGACGAAAGAGGGTTTTTGTTGCAAATATCAGTATTTTGCTGCAGGAATTGTAGCCCAGGAGTTAGATCTACTGCAGGTATTGAAGCTGTAGTGCAGAAAAAGATCTGCTTCTTTGTAGGGCCATATGGAAATGCCATAAATCAAAATATGTCTCACTTAGGCATTTGAGACCTGCAGAAAAGACACATAAATGTGTGATAATAGAGTCTGAGCAGTTTCAGTGATTAACTTGTACAAGTGCTCCATATTTTAGGTGTATTGGGCACCTTTTTTACATTGCAGGTTTTTTACATTTTCAGTTCTTGTATTACAGGGAGATTTCTGCCAGTCTGACTGGGTGCCTTCAAGAAGGAGAAAGCTGCTGACTCAGGCTTGTTGTAAATTTGCTTTTTCCTGCTACCTGAGTATTTTAGAGCAAGGCTGCTTATATTTTTAGAATAACATTACATTTTTTGATATGCTGAGCCCAAACCAGAGATTGTGGTCTGATCTGTTGGACAGTCTTGCTGGATCCAGGCTCTGGAGATACCCAGGGAGGGATGGGATCCCAGTCCCAGTGCTGTGCAAGCTCTGCTTGGAGCCCCAGGCTACCAGTGCAGCTCTGCTGGTGTTTAAGGTCAACTCCTTGCAAATATTTTAGCAAGGCTTATATTCAAATGCTATTTATAAGACCAGACTAATTTCTTTCCTCCTAATGATGGCCTTTTGGCTGATGACAGGGCTGGAATCCTGAAGATCTGGATTCTGTATGCCACTAGTCAGCTGTGTATCCACAGGGAAGTTGTTTGCCAGCTTTCTGCCTCACTTTTTTTATCTGTACTTAAATAAAAAAAAAAAATAAAAAAAGGCTGACTAATACCTGCCTCCCAGGCTGTGAGAGCACAGTTAGTAGGCTCATGCTGTAGGATCTTTGGGAAGTGCTGCAGGAATGTTCTAGGGGTTTATTATGGTTAAGGTCCTGCAGTGAGAGAACTGGTTAAGCCTGGCTTATTGTTAGACCATTCATTAAGGAGCTTTAATGGCTGAAGCTCTGATAGAGGCTGTTCCTGCCTTCACCTGCAATTACCCTGGGCAGATGCAGAGGGTTGGAGTAAAGCTGGAGTAAAGCTGGAGCATCTGCAGGGTGTTGGAGCCTGCCTGGAGCGCCTCGCTGCCATTTCACGGCTGGCTTTGCATGCAGGTCATGCCGTAGCCTCAGTGGGTTTGGGCACTTCAGCGTGCTGATGATGACTTATTGTGCCACTGGTGAGCCCTTAGCACCTTCCCATGCCAAAAGAGATGCTGTGAAATCAGCTGAGTTTTTCCTGTGCGTCTGCCTAACTCGGAATTTGCCCTGCTTTCGCTCTGTAAATAGAGCAAAATTTAAAAAACACCTTTAAAAATGTATTAGCGACAGAAATTTTAGTATTAAAAGGTGTAAACCAGCTATTAAAAACCTCTTAGATCTGGTGATCTTCAACCTTTTGTGTGAATGCTGATACTGTGGCTTTTAAAATTAATTTGCTAGTATATTTAAAAAGTATCTCTCAGAATTCCTTCCCTTCTGGCCACCATTATAATAACATAACTATGCAAGGAAAGACAAAATCCCCATTTCTGGGAATATACCAGTGTTTATTTCCCAAACCAAGTAGTCATTAGCAATAGAACCTTATTAAACTTTAATGACTTTCTTAAAATTCACACTCACTTGAAAGTCAAGATGCAGCCTTGACAGCTGGAGGTCCTAATCCAGACAGTTTTATTTATCTTTGCAGTTTCATCTTTTCATTATTATATACAAAAGTTGTTTTCTGTGTCATGGCAGATTGGAAATGTATTGACTGAAAGAAAAATAGAAACTTGGGTTGCTATTGAAACACAGGGCTGGAGGGAGTTGGGAGCAGGAAATGGATTGGTGGTGAATTTAAATTTTGAATTTTATATCATGAGTCTGCAAATTAATATTAATTTTGAGCTGATTTTAGTGCTAAATCAAAACCAGCTGTTATTCCACCTCTCCTTTCTCCCACTGAGCTGGGTTGGCACAAATCTTTGGCTGCCAGGGGTGGTTCAGATCAGCAAACTGGTCCAGCTGTGAAATAACCAGGGCTAGCAAAGCCAGAGATCTGGAGATAGCAACAGACAGAGGATGAGGATGGATGGTACAAACTTCTCCTGCTGAATTACACTGGGAGTATTTTTCTGAGGAAAAAAAAAATAAACCAAACAAAACCCCTGTCACTATTGGATTTCAGTTAATGAGTAAATTAACGAGTTTCACTTTCTGTTTCTTGGGCGTGGGTTAGCTCCTGCAGCTTTTGGGTTGTCCTGGGGAAGACTCAAATCATGGTTATCCCTCTTTTCACTGGGTTTTATTTATTTGAAGTGCCTTTTTTAGGAATCCAAATTTTGATGCTTTATATTACTTGCACCTGCTTTATTTTTTTTTAAGGTTTTGTATTCAGCTTTAACTGAGGAAAGGCTTTTCTGAAAGGCTGACTCAAATTTGCTGAATGTTCATTGCTCAGTGTTTCATAATTTACATGGACAAGTATCCCTGCCTTAAAAAGTGGGGGGAAATCCCAAGCAGGATGATTGTATTAAGGCACTGATAATATTAACTAGATGATGATACAGGTATTCCCAAATATGAAGTTATATTTCAGGTATACAGTGGCTTTTTAAAATGTTAGGCCATGGCCCCATATCACAGGAAGGTGAAAGTGAAGGTAAAAAGTTACTTCATAATATTCAATCAAATTTATTGTTTAAGTGTGAGAATTACTTGCAGTATTTAACCAAGATTCTAAAGGTAGAAAAGGAAGCACCAATTTATATTAATTGTTTACAAACAGATTGTTTCATTCATACAAATGAGGAGAGTTTGTTTGTTTTTTCTTCAGGAAAATCATTATTTTGGGTAAACAGTGCAGCACAAGAGAAGCCTCTCTGAGCACTGCTAAGCCCACCTGGCTTCCAGAGCCATCCAGGGAGTTTGTGGTGGGTGTTTGAAGAATAAAACCTCTCAGTTTAAAGAGCATTTGGCTGCTGGTGTCAGGGCCTCCCCGTGCAGAGAGCGTTTGCAGCTGCTGTCAGTGGGGCTGTGGGTGAGAGCCTCGAGGGTGTGGAGAGAGGAAGTCAGAAAACTTTCATATTTCTGATGTCTGTCTCTGAACAAAGAGGATGTTTCATGGGTGTCATCATTCATAAATTAGGAACTCCTGCCCAGCAGAGCTGTGAGGGGCAGGATGAAACCCTCTCTGTGCCTCTGTATCCAGCAGCTTGGAAATTGTGTCAGGGATGGGATTGTGGAGCTGAGGAGCTCCCACTCACCCTGGCAGGAGGAACTGCTGTACGGAGCCACGAGGGTTTGCTCTGCTGTGTGGGGCAGGGAGTGAGAAAACCTGGCAAAACTCGTTGTGTTCATGAGTGGAGGGATGGCTCTGCTGGCTCTGTGCTGCTGGGGCAGGCTGGTTTGTAAAAAGCAGGGGATTTAACAGCAAAGAGCACAAGCTGTTGCAGGAGGTGGCCAGGGAGCCGTGTGCGTGTGAGAGGGGAAGGTTTTGGTTCCTGTTTGGGGATGTCCCCACCCTGCCCAGGCTGCTGTGCCCCGCAGGTATTGCTCCCTCTGCAGCTCCAACACTGGAGCCTTCTCCTGGCCTGTTGGGCTTTTTGGTGTCAGGGCACCCGGAGAACAAAAATTATTAGTGTTAAAATTTAGATTCCATAAACTGTCACGTGCTGTATTCTGTCTTCTCAGGGGAAAATCTGCATGCAGTGTACAGGGGTTTTCTTGTGCAGGAATTTGTGTGCTGCCTTTTTTTTAGGTCAGGTCAGGGGAGAACACTTTGCCTTTTTATTGGGAGCTTGCAAAGATTTTGGAGGATTTTTGCTGCTTTTGTAGGTTGCTCTGATGTCTTGGACCACCTTTGAGTGGGACATCTGCACAACTGAGTTTTAGTTTTACATTATCCTCCATTTCCTTTTTTTTTCCCTCTCCTTCCCCCACTACTGCTATCATCCTTTGTGTTCTATGTACAAAAAGAAGGATCAAACACTCCTTAAAATGTCCTCCTTCAGAGGGTTTGATCCCTGTATTGGCATAGCATTGAGATAAATGAATGTGCTGATGTTCCACAGTGAGATTGGAAAAAAAAAAAAACAGTTAATAAAACATCTGGGTGGAGGGAGCAAGCCTTAAATGAAAGTTGCATTTCTGTTTTACGACAGGCCAAAATATTTTGGAATTAAAAGCAAAACTGAAGCTGAGTAAATTGATTTTTTCTTTTTTTTATAACCACTTGTACTTAGAGCTTATTTTATGTAATTACTGGGGCGTGACTTGAAGTCCTGGGCAGGACTTTGTGGCTTGTTAACATCGGGTTGAGCCTCTGATGTTGCAATGAAGAAGGAAGTGAGCGTGTGTCTGCTTGGGGAGGGGGACTGCAAAGCACTTCTGCCTGCATTAGGTGGGAATTGCAGCTGGCTGGGTATTTTTAGCTTCAGAATACCTCATTTTGAATGTGAATTTTGTTTTTTTTTCTTGTTAATCTGTGTTTGGTAAATTAAGCTCTTGGTTACTGTTTTAAAGGGTTTTTTTAATACCAAAATGCACTAAACCAAATTTTATTTATGAAAGATTTTAAGTTCTTTTTTTTAAACTTCCAGAGCTGCAGGACTGGGTGTGATGCATTTTCCAAGTGTCTCTTGTCCTCTGTTGATTTTGCAGTTTTACATCCATGGGTAAAGATAGAGACATAGCAGGGATTGCAGGGAGAGGTGAGGCTTCGTAGATCAAACTCTGTTTCTCCAGCTTAATTAAAGGGAAAAGAAAGCAAAAATAGTGGATCTGATTTTGTTCCCTCATTGTAAACACATGCAGCAATAAGGATTTTTTCCTGGGTTGGAGGGAGAGGCAAGATAGCCTCAGTTTCCATCAGTGTCTTCCAGTCATTTGCTGTAACAGAAGTGATTCACTTCTGTTCAGTTGTTCAGCCTGGCCTGAGGTGAGACATATAGAATGTTTCTATATTAAGCTCTTCAGCATAATGGATGAACAAACTCACCCTTCCCATGGTTTTTGCCACAGTGGGTGAGCTTTCCTCCCTGGCATCTCTGTTTTGCTGCACTGGCCTCAAACGCTCACCCTCTGAGAGCTCTTGGTGTGCTGTCAGCACCGGTGGAAGAAAATGTTCTGACCATTTTGCTTCAGGGTTGCTGATCTTAAACTGCACTGTTGAAAATAACAAGTTTTCTGAAGGCACACAGTGATGTTTTCCTGGCTCCCTGCCCCTTCCCCCCCATATTGATGTGATTAAATGCCACCAAAACTCAGCAATCCTTGGGTCAAGTGCATAGCCATGCGCATTTGCTGCAGCATTAACAGTGGTTATTCCAGCTTTCTCAAAGAAAATTAAAAGTGTTTTCATAGATGGAAGTCTTCTGCTTGCCACATTGAGTACCACACAAGCAGTTCATGTACCAGGGCATAGTTTGGAGATTATTTTCATGCTGCTTTAAGCTGTCTCATGCTGACTCAGTTTGGCTGTAAAAGGCTGAAGTCTTGTGATCTAGAGCAAGGTTTTCTCTGATGGGAGAACAGGTGTATGCTGGAGTTCAGCTTTTCTCTATGACCAAAGCATTTTTATGTTGATCTTGAAGGAGCTGCTTTCCCCAAATACCATTTCACTCCCTGAGCTTTGGGATCAGTCTGTCTTTGCCAGTGTTGGGGTGGCCCTTTCACATTTTCTGTGTGAGAAGCTGCACTGAAGTCTGAGTGTGTTATCTGAAATCAGACAGAGCTGATGGTGAATAATGCTTTCAATTATGGGTTCAATAAATCCACGCTGGAAGGAAGGACAGGGCAAAAAGGCATTTCCAGGCTGATCATGGCAGGAGTGCCTTTAACCATCTGAATTCCTTGTGGCTTTTCCAGGATCTTTCTACAGTGATCTGGGCATGGTCCACTGTTCTCAGAAGCCGCTTTAAAATGTTATCCTCCCTCCTAAATTAGATGCCAAATGATGCATTTACTGAATTGAATCAAGAAACCTCTAGTGGTTCAAATGGCAATCTTGAGCCAACGTGAAAGCCTGCCAAATTTATCTGCTGAGGAGCTGAGAGAATTTATCTCTGTGGAACTGAGAGCAGGTAGTTAAAGAGCTCTGCTGCCTGTGTTGGGACTGAATTAAACCCAGATCCCAAACCATAAACATAAATCAGATTTTGCTGTGGAATTTGTTTGAAAAGCTTTTGCTGGCTTGTATTTAATTTTAATGATGGTATATTTTAATTGGCTGTCAAAAAATGCTTCAAATGAATACAATGCACTTCTCTTTATGTGCTGGTCATCTTGTTCCTTGTCCTTAAAGTGCTTGGGCTCTGTGTGTCCCTGTTTGGGAAGATAGTGCAGCCTTTTGAAGGACACATTTTCTGTGCAGCCTTTAAAATCTCTCTGGTTTGTGGAGTGTTTGCCTTGGGTTACCCTTTGAGATTTACAGGGCGGTTTGTGTTTGTTTTGAGTGTTACTTTATCTCACTTTCTCAGCAAGTCCAGTCTCTTCTGGCCATGAGTGATAGGAGGGGAGGATGAGGAAGTTCTGGGAGCCTGTGTTTGGAATGCTGCACTTCAGGTGCACACTTGGATTATTTTCCCTAGCTTTGTGTTGGTTCTGTGATTGAAAGAGCTGTAAAGCTCCTGTGATGATGGAAATGAATTAAATGGTTAAATGTCTCAATCATTCATATGTGAAATGTCCTTTCTGCTTGTACTTCCCTTGGTGTTCCTGTGTATTGGCTAATCTTTGGTGACAAAACACTCCTTGTCCTGCCCTTGCACAGCAAAGGGGCTTCCTCAACTCATTTATTAATCTTTAAGCTTGATATTGATATTTCACTTCCAGGTTTGGAAGCTGTTTCACACTGCAGACAGGAGTCAGTAACATATTTACAGTGTAGTGGTTGGTTCATGTCCCCATGTTTGCCTGTGTGTTATTGTTCTGCACACACTGTGGGAATTGTTGTGTCTTCCTGAGTAACACTCACACAGCAGGCATGGACATGAAATGGGTTTTAAAACACAATGTAAAAATGGCAGTGCTCTCATTCAGCTCTTCACCAGAGCTATAAATGATGCAGTGCTGAGGGCTGGTGGTCTGTACACTGAAGGATTTGTGCAGATGGATTTCTGGGTGGGTTGATACTTTTTTTAAAAAGCATTTTGAAGCTATACATGTCTGTGTGTGTGTAGTGGGGTAGCTGAATCATCCTCTGTGGAAAAGAGCATTTTAAATCTACTTACTCATCCAGTGAAATCTTTGGGTCCTCCTTTTATCCAGGTGAGGTGGGCGCTGAGGTGCAGTGTAGGATTGCTGTGAGTTAATTCAGGCTGTGCAGTGCTGTGCTGAGAACTGAGCTCCTTCTGCATCCCTCAGGGATGCTGTGATCCGTGGGCACTGGCAGCTGAAACTCAAACTGGGGCAGCCAGGTCAGTGCATGGATTCTGCAGGTGTTCCTGAGGTGCAGCTCCTGGCCAGACTGACCTCGTGTGCCAGCAGCCCTTATTGCTGGGAAACACTGCTGGATCTGAAACCTTGGCTTGCAGAGTCAGTTCTTGGGAGCAGCAGTGCTGTGCTTGCCTCCATCAAACAGTTAAGCTACTTAGAAGCCACGGTTTTAATCTTTATGGAGAAGGAAATGGGAGTGTTGCAAGCACACCTTATATAATGCCCATAATTACTGACATTGCCCACACTTCTCCTACTGATGCCAACTCCTGGGCAGGCAGCTGGCACTTCCCCAGAGAGGTGACACATGACAAATGTGTTCTGGCCATTTTGCTGAGCAGGTTTCCTGTAACAGCTGCCCATGAGCTGCTCTTCAGAGTCCCAGAGACTTCTGACAAATCTGGTTTGGTTTGTGTTTCAGTGCTGCTTCCTGTAGCATAACTTAAAATGCATAAGGGCAAATGGAGGCCATGGTATGCACAGGCCTGTCTGTGCTCTTTCCTGGCGCTTCAGGGAATTTGGATTTGTGGTTTTGGGAAAGCAGGAGGGACCTGGGAATTGGATAGACTTGTGAACATGGAAGTTTTGGCTATAATATTCAGATTTCTTGTCTTCATCTCCCCTTTGTAGCACTGATTGCAGCTATAAACAAGATACTATATTAATATGATTGGGTTGACATCTGGGGATTCTGCTTTGGTACTGAATGAGTGCTGCTGTGCAACTCAAGGCCATATGATGTCTGAAAAGGAAGAAATTCTGATAAAATTGATACTCTTCTTCAGAACCAAAAGCAGCTATGGATTCCTGCAGCCTGCTCTGTGCCTTTGCTTTATTGCTGCCAACTGTAGTGATCTGATACTTTGGAACAAACTCTTAATTTAGTGTAAATATTTGCAAAGAATTCCAGCTTTGCTTTACATCACATCAGGTGTTTTCTGACAAGCCCCTGACCAGAAGTCTTCTAAAGAAAATTCAATATCTTGGGGGGAAAAATAATTTCAGTTGACATCTGATGCTGGCAAGGGGTTCTGTGGGTGCTGGGGAAAACTCTGTGTATTAGTAGTTCTTTGTCCTTGTTGACATACTGCTGCTAGTTTATTATTGTAACATGGCAGACTATTCAAATGGGGTGCCACATTTAGCTAAACTTGGTAGAAATATATGTATTTAAGTTCATGCTTGGAGAACTTCACTGTCAGTCTAAATATTGCAGATAAGTGGGTCACAATTCACCAGAAGTTTTGCCTTAAGAAAGCTGAAGACTGGTCTGGGGTTGCAGAGAGCCTGCATGAGTTTGGGGGCTCATTCTCAGTAAAACCAAACTCTCCTTCTGGATTTATCTCTTTATTGGGACAGCAAATAGTTTTTTGTCCCCAAACCAAGGGCTTGTGTCCCTCTTTGCAGTCCCTTGGTGAAAATGAGTGAATCTTGTTCTGTATCCATGGTCTTGTGTGAGCAGAAATCCTTCCAGGTGCTGCTTTGTGGTGGGTTTGTTTTAGGCTCTCTCCATTGATGAATGAGGTTGTGACTTTCAGGTATTCAAAAGTGAGGTGGAATTTCTCTTTTGTCCTACTGGATTTTTATCAAGAGTCCTGGTAATTCAAGAAGGCCATGGTGTACTCTGAAGGTGAGCCTGCTGCTGTTTGGTAATTCTAGGAGCCCCAGGCCTTATCTGGAAGGGTTATTAGTTGCCTGCTTGCACACAAATGGCTGAGCTCTTGATTAGAAGTCAAACCCAAAAATGTGTCTTTAATTTGTAATACACAACCAGTGCTCCAAAACTGTGAATCTTCATTGCAGCTCTTCATCCATGTGCTTTCTTTGCAGCTGTTTTGATCGTGGACTAAAAATATTAAAATTTATCAACACAGTATAAAATAATTTCCCAAGTTTGGTTTGCACCTTGAATTTTTTTTTGCCTAGTAAAAGACTCCATATCTGCTAAGCAAGAACTAGTTCTGTGCTGTCAGTGAGGCTGTATTCCTTCCTCAGAGGCCATCTGGCTCTTCAAATCCCAGCTATTCTGGCTTACCTCAGGTAAATTTAAATTTTGCACATCACAGTGCCTGTGTTAACTTGTTTGGAAGTGAGAGGTGGACATGACCAGGATGCTTTTGAGTTCAGGGTTTACTCCTGGGGCCAGTCTGGAGGCAGCAGCTGCTGTGGATGTGTCCTCAGAGAGGCTTTTGTGGGGCTGTCACAGGTCTGAGTGAGGGCACAGTGACAGATCCAGCTGTTGGCAGAGTGAGCACAAAGTATCTCCGTGATTTGGAACATCTGGGCATGCAGGAGGCAGCGTGGCTGTGGAAAATGAAGCATTTCCAGTCTGGTGTTTTGGAGTGAAGTCAGAACGTGAGAGTTTGGTCCTCTGTAGTTTTGTCTAAAAGAGAAGGCGCAGGGGGAGAGTTGAAAAAAAATTATTACTTTTATACTAATGATAAAACTATACTTTTATATTAGTATAGAAAAAAAACCCTAAAAACGAATGATTTGAAGCTGAGGGAGGGACAGATGTGGTAAGAGATTATCGAGTTAGTGATGCAGCACTTGAAAATGGAGGCAAGTGCTGTGGGGTGTTGCATATTTACTTCCCTTCTTCAAAATGTCCTCAAATTCCTGCAATTTATTTAAATTAGTTTCTCTTCTTCCAGTCTCTTTTGACCTTTAATGTTTCTTGGCAAAATTTACATTGCATTCAAATGAAACTGGGGAATGTTTTCCCAAAACAGTCTTTCTAATTGTAATCTCTTACTTGAAATCTGCGGTGAGTACATTAAATATAATGTACATTTATTGATAGAAGTTATTTCTTCTCATTTGTGTGGGTGTTCTATACAGTCACAGCACTGTTTCAATCACTGGCTGCCTGACTGGTTCCTAGAAAATACAGGGGAATTTCCTACCATGACTCATCTTGGAAGTAGCAGATGCTACACGCTCTCAAGCTGTGTATGGTAGCTCTGGAGTCTCAATAAAATTAATTGAGTGTTGGGGACACAAAAATATATTGGATTACTGTAATGATTACACACTGCTACTATTTAGCTCTTTTTAATGAGGATGCTTAAGCAGAATCTTTATAAAGGTGATGGTGCTTTCTTTTCTTTCTGTCCTGTGGCACTTCTGTGAAAATGTGTTTCTGCTTTGAAATTTCAGTTTTACCTTGCTGTCACTGGGGGAGTGACTCTATTTTTAGTACTTTATAATTCTGAGAAACCTTCCCCATGGTTTTTCTTTTCCTTTTTTTTTGGTTTTTATGCTCTTGAAAGTGACCCTGAGCCACATGTCGCTGAGCAGCAGCTCCAGTTCCTCAGCAGCAGCAGATTGTGTCCCTGGCAGTGGCTCTGTGCTCCTGGGGAGTTCCTGGGTTCCTGCTGATCCCAGATACACAAATGGGCTTGGGAGTGTGTCTTGGCTTGGAAATCCAGGTGTCTGCTTAAGGAAGGCAGGAGCCTCCTCTAAATGGAAAATGTAAACCCCCTCCCTCTGAATTATTATGATGTTGAAATGAAAAGGCTCTCAGGCAAAGATATGGGAATAGGAACGACAGTTATTTACTAGGAAAACTAAAAATACAAATGCAATAGTACAAACAAAAATAAAAATAAAAGAGTGAGAGCAGTCCCTGTCCCCTGTGTGCCAGGGGGTGTCCCAGCCCCATCCATGGGGGCTCAGCCCTCCTGCAGTGCCAGCTGTGGCTCTGCTGCAGCAGGGATCCTGCACAAGGGGGGAGTTTTCCTCTGCAGCTCCAGGGCTGCTGCAGATGGGCCTGGGCTCCCTCTGGCCATGCAGGGCAGCAGAAAGCTGCTCCTCTGGCAATGCAGGGGGCAAAGGCTGCTGTGCTGTGCCAGGCTCAGATTGGATCCAGGTAGGAATGCTTGGCTCCTCCCCTGGGCGGGGCATCTCCCCATGGGATGCTGGGATTGGATCAGCCCTGCAGGGACACTCAGTGGTCATGGACAGCAGATAATTAATAATTAATGACCCCTGAACAGAAGAGATCTCCTGGAGGGAGGATTGGCTGTGGGGGAGATAAAGAAAGCTGCCTAATGAACAGAGATAACTGCCCCACCTCTGACAGATGACAAATAGAATCCACACCCCCATTTCCACCCTGAGATAAGAGTGTGGCATTCACATTCTCTGAAAAAATCCCTCACCCAGGGTTTTTCTCCTGGGAAGCTGAGAAGCCTCTGAGAAAAGGAAAACAGTTCTTATCTTGTTTGCTTCTCCTGTGTTGTGCTCATGTGGAATGTGTGTGGAGATTGTTTACCCACAGGTGATTGTTTCATTGGATTCTGGTGTGAGTTGTGTTCACTCTTTGGCCAAGCTGTGTCAGGACTCTGGAAAGAGTCAGGAGTTTTCATTATTATCTTTTTAGCCTTCTGTAAGTATCCTTTCTGTATTCTTTAGTATAGTATAATATTCTTTAATATAATATAGTATCATAAAGTACTAAATTAGCCTTCTGAGAACATGGAGTCAGATGCATCATTCTGCCTTCATATATTCCCAGCAAATCCAATACCAAGGTGCTGTGCCAGGGCCAGCAGGCTCACAGGGCCTCTGCAGGGTGTCACAGTGCAGGTTTGGGCTCAGTGGGATTCCCCTGGATGGGATCAACCTCCTCCTAGAGCTGTGCCCTGCTGCCATGTCCAGTGAGCTGGGATTGAGGAGACAAGGAGTGCTGGGTGCCTGGCATGGAGCAGAGCTCCCTCCTGCCATGGTGGAGGAGAGGGCAGAGGTGGTTTGAAGGGAGTGGCTCTCCTATGTGCCAGATGAGATGCCCAGCTCTGCCCTGTGGAGCCTCAGGGTCAGTTCTCATTGCAGCATTATCCAAATAAACCCAACCTGCTGCCTCAGCAGCTGATGTTCCTCTTTCCTCCCATGTGGAACTCTGGATTCCCACGCAGGGATGGATCTTGCCTGGAGGCACGTGGTGCTCCAGAGGAGCCCCAGAGTGTCAGTGGAGTGCTGTCATGTCCAGACCCACTTCAAATCCAAGAGATCCTTATGGCCTCCCCTTTTCCATAGCTAAGTGAGGGTTGAGAGTAAAATGTAAAGGTTTGGGTGCCAGGCTGTTGGTGTACAGGGCGCTGTAGGATGCCCTGATCCACCTCCTTTGTGTAGAAGCTGTTAGATCTGGAGACACAGGACCATCTCATGCTTGGGGAGTATTCCCTGAGTTTACTCCTTTGGCTGCCCAGGATGGGTGGTATGTATCTCCCTGATGTGTTTTATGGTTGTATTTTAACATGAGGTTTGCCAGGTTGGGAAAATTGCCCATCCTGGTGTTGGGGGCTAATCTAGAAATGAACAGAAAAACACTGGCTGGGTTTCCCAGCCCTTGATTTTGGGTGGCAGTTCCTTTGTTCAGAAACACAAAATGAGCAGTGTGTGCCTTATCTTGTGGGGCACACAGTGAAATATCTGAGCAGGGCTGGAATTACATTGTTAGTGAAGGTTTTCCTGGGAGAAGGGCGAGTCCTTAAGTGATTTTCTGCCTCTTGCAGAAACGGCTTTTGCTGCGTGGCACTGGAGGGAGTCAGTGGGGACCTGCAGCCTTGCCTTAGGCCAAGGAGCCAGCTCTGCCAAGCCAGGCTCAGCTGGTGGTGCCCAGCCCAGCCTGGGGTAGGTGGGACAGGGAGGGAAAGAGGAAGCCTGGAGCTGAGCCTCAGCACGCTGCACTTCCCTAGAGAGCAGCAGCAGCAGAGGCAGTTCCTCTGCTGGCCTTCATCTATCATTCATGCACAGTTTAAGCACAGTATAGGCTTGCTCTGGAGCCTGGCTGTGGGAAAGTTCCCTTCTCACCAAAGAAATGTGGAGCTGAGTTGTTCCAACAGCATCATCTCAAATGGTTGAAGCTTCTGTGTTTGAGTTTGCAAGATAAGTTCTGTGGTTATTGCTGATATTTATTTTTCCCAAAGTCACGTAATACTTAAATTTGGCTGGGTTAGAAGTATGCAGTTCTGGTGTGTGCTGTTTGTATACAAATATTCAGTGTTTTTCCCCTGTAGTTGCACTTTTGAAAATGTTAATTCTTCTCAGCATTATAAGGAAAAATCACCAAAATGTATAGTTATTTAATGCAAAAAACTTTAGCAGGAGAGTTCAGTGCAGCTTCCCGTGAAGGCTTTAAAATTACATGTGTAAAATTCAGGGTAGCTCTTCTATGACCATTCTTGCTGTCAGATATAGTTATACATTTGTATTAGGTATTGATTAGTTAGGAAGACTCATAAAGGAGTTTTTTCCTCATTATTCCTGTCTAGAGTATCCTTTTCTAGGAGCCTATAAGGTCCTGTACAGTAATGACCCTGATCCAGGTGACTTTCCAAAGTCCCCTGCCCTCCTTCAGCATTTTGGGCTGACATGACCATAAGTAGAAGACTGAACTATCACAAATTTATTAGTTAATACCAGAATTTTTCATTCCTTTGGTTAGTGGCACTATGCCTCAGTCTGCAGAAAAACATATTTCATTCATAGAGTGGCTCAGCTGTGCTCAAAATTAACCAGAACAAAATAATGAGCCCTGCAATTGAGAAACTGTCCCCAACTAAAAAAATTCCTGACTTAGATGATGGGATTGGATCCTTTCATAGTTTTACTACAGATATCCCCTCAGGTTCATTCTGCCTTGGATGCTGAATCCATAAAACAGGGCTGTTAATATGTACACCAGGCACCAAGCAGTGCTGGAGACTTTCAAAAAGTGGGAATTCCTTGATTTATTCATAAAGCAGGGAGAATAAGTCTTGAAAATTTGATCAGATGCCAGTTCCTTCAGTAGCCACTCGATCCAGAAACCTTTTTATAGCTGTGCTCACATCTCTGAGGACTGTTAGGCTTAATTAGTGTTTGAGACTCTTGTACAGAACATGTCATGAAAAGGGAAGCTCTGCTGAGGGAATTTGGCTTCAGGGAATGGGAAGGCAAAGGATGTAGCAGCATTTGAATTAAGTTTGTGTCTATTCTCTCACTTAAAAATACCCTTTCTGTGTTTTTTAGAGGATTACTGTTATTTGGGGTGTTGAATTGACAGGTGTGGATGCAGAATCCTTCACATGGACTTTCTTTTAGATATTTAAAAGCAATTCTAGGTTATAAAAAACACAGAATAGCATTGTTTAAAGTATATATCTGTCACAAAAAAGAAGGCTCCTCTCTGTGGTATGAGGATGGCTAAGCCTGATAAAATGGTTCTGAAAATGTTCACTGTCAGGCAAAACACCCTTAATTTCTCCCATCTGCAAAACAGAATAATATTTATATTCTCTGAAGGGTCAAGTGAGGGGACCATCTCTCTGGGAAACTGAACATCTTTTTCTTGTACATAAACTTGTTATGGATCCAAAAATGAGTATTTTCTCATGAGCACTGACATCTCCCTGCACAAATACCTTCAGGGCTATGCAGAATATCATCAAACAGCAGAAGACCTTTATCCTGTGGGCACCTCTGGTGCTTCTGGGGCTTCAGTGGGGTTGGGTGATATTCTTTATCAGGAGAAAATTGCCTTCATCTGTTGATGTCTTGCTTAACAAAGGTCTCAAACCTCGTTTCCCTGCTGCTCTTTTTCCTCAACACACACTTCCCCAAAATCTTGTGAAAGTTAAATGGAAAATAAACTGTAATCACAAAGTAGGGAGTGATTGAATAGATGTTTGTGTATTTTTAACTGGGGTAAAAAAAGTTGGATTATTTCAGAAGAACTTGCCTTTAATGCTGTGTGTATTTTGTGGTTTTGAACCCTGTATCTCACATAAATACATTTTTTGGAGGAATTTAAGCAGGTGAGGTTCACACCATGAAATGTGGGAAAGCAGGAGTTCTATCCAGCCCTGCTGCTGGGGAAGGACTCCAGTCTGTCTTAATAGAAAGCAGAACTGGAATAGACTGACGTAAATGACTGATTTTTTTCTGATTTAAGTCCAACAACATTGCCTGCAGGGGAAAACACAGTTGGCAGAGACATTCCTGGTGATGAAAGCTTTACTGGAGCAGTTAAGATTAGTTGTCTTTAGACAAAAACCTCATGTTTTGTTTAATCCCCATTCAGGCTTTTTTTCCTCCCTGATTAAAAAGGTAACAAGTAGGGCATCGAGATCATATCAGTGAATGAACTATATAGATGTTTTATTCAGCAAAAAGACCATTTTGGTTTCTCTTAGAAAAGTTTATAATTGCTTAATTGCATGAGATTTTAAGATTACAATACTGAAATTCTACTACAGCCTTCAAAGCCTGCTTTGTTTAGCATTGCTTTCAAGGCAAGGCTTGAAGGAAAAAATGTAGCGGAGCAGTTTTTAAAAATAGAAAATTTAGAGTTTTTCTGTCAAAATTCAAGACTGAAAATCAAGGATACCCAGCCTTATCTGGTGGTCTTGATCTCAGGGTTTTTTCTCCCTGCAAAGCAGCCTTGCCACAGCAGAGGATGTAAATAATATTTGTGTAACTGGGGCCTTGCTCACACAGTCATGGTGGCTTTGGAGCTATTTTATCTCAATATCTGTCCAAATAAACAAAGCTTTCAGTGGTCAAGTGATGCCTGAACATCTCTGTCTGGAAAGCACTGGGCTTTAGCTGCTCAAGTGGCTCTGAGAAAGTTGTTTAGGTCAAATGAGGAAATTGTGGAATACTGGGATGCTTCATGGCAATATTTGTAATATTTTAGCTCTGGCCATGGTCAGATGTAGCTGTTTGTCAGTGGGGACCCGCCCTGAGCCAGCCTTGGTGGTGACAGGATCCACAGAAAGCTGCTTGAGGTTTTGATCAGTGTTTTATCTACAGTAACCATCCTTCACATGGCTCTGGTTCCCAGAACATCCTTGGAACAAGTTTGACAGTTCCAAAGATCTAGAAAATATATTCCAAATTTCCTAGAAAATATAACTGGAATTTGTCTGTTAGATGAAAACAAATCAAGAGTTTTTATTCATTTTCTTCAGCTGTCGCTCTAGATGTTGGAATACACTGAAGTGCCATATCAAATAGAATTATAATATTTGGCAAGGATAATTTCTTACCAGTAAATGTGGCTTAGAGCAGGTTTTTTGTTCCTTGTCATGGTAGCAGCAGGTTTGGAGTTCAGTTGGTTTGGGCAGGTGTGTGTGAAGGAGAGGGAGGAGTGGGGGGGGAATGTGCTGGATTGCTGTGGGAGCCTGCCAGGGATTTACTGTGAAATTCTGGATGGAGAGAGAGCTCCTGAGGTAGATCCACAGGGAAATGTGTGGTGCACTTGTGTGTGACTGAGGAGGGTCCTGGACTGCATCTCCTGAGGGATGGGGACCAACCCAGGAGGAGCTGCTGGGCCCTGCCTTGGTCTGGGGCTCCTCACTGAGGGAAACCTCTCTGTTTCCCATCTGAGCCTTGCTCTCAGAGCTGCAAATGGGTGAATTCATCAGCTGAGAAGGTTTTGTTGCTATAACCAGAATAGAAACATGTAATGTTTTTATGTCCATCCTTACTTTTGTCATTGCATTTCTCCCAACACTCCATTTGCCTATTTCTGACTGCCTCTGCCTGCTGAGCAGATGTTTTCAGAGAGCCTGTCTGCAGCAACCCCCAGGTCTTTTTCCTGTGTGGTTACAATTAATTTAAAATTCAGCAATGTGTAGAGTAGCTGAAAATATTACCACTTGCTGTCTGCTACCCTATTTTTGTACCAAATGCATTTCAGCAGCCCCTGTTGTGCTGCTGAGATCTCTCAGGTCTGAGTCACTCAAGGTGGACCTGGCTGTGTGTGTTTTTGTCACAAAGTTATCTCTGAGATCAGTGACCAAAACCCTTTTGGTGCTGCTAATTCAGAACTCACAAATCTGTGCCATTACTCCATCTCAAAAATAGAAAACTGCTCAATGGCTTTTTTTTGGTGGCGATTCAAAATAGTAAATTATCATTAGAGCAAAAATAAAGCTCAGTCATATCTTAGAGCTGTGTTTGCCAATAAACCTGAATTTTTGTTAGCTATTGAGCACACATTTCAGCATCAGCTGCCAGCTCCTTGGCTTCTCATGCAGAAATGGAGATATTTCTAAATTATGGTGAGATCTCTCAGGTCTGAGTCACTCAAGGTGGACCTGGCTGTGTGTTTTTATCAACTCTGCTGTGAATTAAAGTTATCTCTGAGATAAGTGACCAAAACCCTTTTGGTGCTGCTAATTCAGAACACACAAATCTGTGCCATTACTTCATCTCAAAAATAGAAAACTGCTCAATGGCTTTTTTTGGTGGCGATTCAAAATAGTAAATTATCATTAGAGCAAAAATAAAGCTCAGTCACATCTTAGAGCAATCTCCACATGGTTCTTCCTGTGCAGTGTTTGCCAATAAACCTGAATTTTTGTTAGCCATTGAGCACACATTCCAACATCAGCTGCCAGTCCCTTGGCTTCTCATGCAGAAACAGAGATATTTCTAAATTATGGTGCCCTTTCATTTTGCCTTGCTATCCTTTTTGTGATATTTTCTTGTTTTAATGATGTCCCTGACCTGAATTTCCCTGTCTCCCTGCCCTCAAATGCCAGGAGTGTCCATCAGTGCCACCCCCAGAATCTCCCCTTGTCCCACAGCCCCCTCCCAGTGCTGTCACTTGGGGTTTTTGTGCAGTGACCTGATGTGATCTGGGGACTCCAGCAGGAGTTTGTCCCTTCCCTGGGCTCTGGGAGCCTTCAGGAGGCTCCATCAGTGACCAGAAAATGGAACTGGAGCTTGGCTGATGTTTTTTCTCCAGCTGATATCCGTGATGCCTTGTGCTGCACCCGTTTTTCGTTTTTTGGGAATTCCAGCAGACAGAAATGCACTTGGTGTTTGTGCTAAAAGCTTTTCTAGTTAGTTGGAAGGGAATTCTGCTCTCCTGATTATGTTCCTATCATAGCAAATTGCACTGCTGAAGTACCTCATAAAATACTCTGTTTCCATGGTGATCTACCTTCCACTTTTCCTAAAAGGACCCACCAGGTCCTGGGAGACAGACTCTACTTTCTTTGCCTCTGAGAAGATTACTCACATCCCATATTTTCCTCTTACTTCTGCCTTGTTTTCTTTACACCAAGTAGTTGGAGTTTACTGATCTTTTTTTTTTTCCTCTCTGCCTTTAAAACTCTGAAATATTAAATCTCAGCACATTAAAGCTCCTCTGAGGATGTCCCTGTGCCCAAGGATGCAGCACTGAAACTTGCATGTGGAATTTCCAGTGGAAAAAATGAAATTTAAGCATAGATTATTTCAAATGAGAACTAAAACTCTGTAAAATTCTTCAATGCTGCAATGCTAATTTAAAAAATAGAGAATGCTGAGGGGACAGGTGCCAGCTGTGCATTCTAATCCAGGTGACTTCCTCCCTGTCCCTGCCAACCTCCCTTTGGTGGAACCAAAACTGTTTCTGCCTGAAGAAGGCTCTGACTTGAGCTGCAATGTTAAATTCATTTTACACATCTGATTCCAATGCTCAGTGAAACAAATTTTTGTTTGCCTTCCAGTTCTAATTTAAAATTGTATTTTTTTCTGCATTAAAGCAACATTGAGGGCCTTTTCTGACCTGGTAAAACCCAAGATGACAAAACTTAAGGCTGAAATCACAGACCTGGACCTCTCAGTTATCCAAGAGTTATCTCAGTTATTTAAGGAGTGTATGAGTGTTGTATATTCTCATATAATGGCATAATGTCATGGTATGGCAGCTGTAATTTCAGTCTTAACTCAGATTTATTTTTAATCTGTTAAAGCAAATGAGTTGTATCAGTTTAGAATTCTGTAGGATTTTGGTTTGGGGTTGGTTTTGGTTTGTTTGGGTTTTTTTGTATTCTTTCATAGCTTTACTCTGGAACTTGTAATGGACCTATTTGACAGTATATTAAAGTTTTTCTTCCTTATTATTTCCTAATTTTATTTTTTAATTTTCTTTTCCCCCCTGTCATGCGTGATCTCCATTACAGCCTCCTACTGGAAGGAGCCATTCATTATTCCCAGTTATAATCCAGTTATAATCCTGCATAAAAACTGGCATCATTCACTGTGGGTTTTATTCCCATCTCAGCAGTCTCTGTCGTGCTGTTTGGGGGTGGTTTGCTGTATTGTGGCAGGAAAAAATCTATTTATTACTTTCTTAACCATGACACTGTTATTTTCATGATAACTGGGATAACTTGTGTGTGCAGTTAAGGGCTGTCATTGTCACAAGGGTGTTCAGATGATCCTGAGGAAGGGGGATCCATGAGGGGGCTGTTGTATAAATACATGTGAGGACTGATACAGCAAGCTTGGAGTTCTCTGTGAATAAAAGCAGCACATGATCCTCCTTCTTTCCAGACTTTCACCCATCCAGTGCTCTTTTCATAGAGGATAAACACTCTCTCCTTGGACACAGTTATTAGGTGATAATAATAATGAGGTTTTTGGATGTTAGCCACTCATGTTTCACTTCTATCCATGTCTTTTATTAATGGCCATAAAAATTGCAGATTATAAAAGAATAAACTTAGAAAGCCAGTGGGTAACTCATGTAATATTAATGACTGATATTTCCTTGGCTGCTACCTGCTAGACTAAGTCTATCATCCCTTAATAATAATATTCCCATGCGAAATGGAGTTTGTTGGGTTTTCCCAAATAAGCTTTTTCTAGTTTAATTAGAAAACTTTAAACTAGAAGCAGACTTTGGCACCTGAATGGAACAGGTGTAGCCATTTCTGCAGATACCAGCATGGAACAAATTCCTGTTGTTTATGTTAATGGCTGTGCCTGTAAATGGGTCAGAGCTGGGTGTGCTGCAGTCGCAGAGGGCAGGAGGAGCAGAAATGATGAAGTGAAGCAGTCCCAGGGCAGTTTCCTGAATTGTTATCTCTGCCTGGCACGGAGCAGGCAGGAAGGAAGGAGGGCTCGGAAAGGAGAAGTTGCAGCAGGGACAGATTCAGGGGGAAAAGGGGGAACTCTAACACAGTGAAAAGGAGGTGCCTTGAGGGATTTTTATCGTGGAATTGTGGAAAGCCAGCTTGGGAATGTTGTGGAAATGTGTTGGAATGCTGTGGCTTTCTCTGCTTAATAAACCAGCTGCAGTAGGGCAGGATGAGGAACATTTCCCTTTTATCCATGGAGAGGAGGAGGAACAGCATCCTCAGCACTGTGCAACTCACCTTCTGTAAAATTGATGTTTGGGGCTGTTTTATGAAGGCTGTTTTATTAATAGTTATTGTTTATTAACAGTTGTTTTATTAGTGGTCAGTCATGGTGAATATTCCTGGATTTTCTTGAAGAACATGCTTCACATACACCTTCCCTTGTCCCTTGAAAGAGAAGAAAAAGTGAAACCCTACAATTTGGTTTGTTGTGAGAGGTGTTCTCACCCTGCCTGACCAGGGAATGTCTTTTCCTCCTTCATGCACACAGCCTGTGTCTTTTTCCTTATTTTGTGTAAGGACCTCCTGCATGATTCCTTCTGGCCACTTCTACTGTGGTGCAGCTGCCAGAAAATCAGAACCTGAGTTTATGTTTTCTTGCACAAAGAGAATAAACAGGATTTTAAAATAGAAAACTCCTTTTTCAAAGTCAGCTAATGTTATGACAGAATCCATGTAGCTACACCAGGATTCACTCACTGCCCTGCACTTACATAATGAAATCACATTTTGCCCCAAATGGCATCACAGGATTTTTATTACATAAATATGTTCCTGTGCCTGTCCTAAAGCAGACCTTTTCTTTGCCTAGCACACAGCAACTGTCCAGTAACATAATTATATGTTCACCTCAGGTCATTAAATCTAACAGTCCCTGCAGTTTCTGCCTTTAAGGGACAAATCAGAAACCAGGCCATCTAAGTCATGATAAGGAAACTACTTTTAAAATACAAAGAATTCTGTTGTGTTCAGAGTTATTGTGGCAGTCACTTCTTAGACTTCAGGAAAACCTGAACTGGAGGTGGGGATGAGGTTTCAGCCTTGTTTGCTATTGAAATGACCTGGTGGCCACTGTGGTGGCTTCAGTGTCCCTGGGGATGCTGCAGCTCTGAGTTGTGATGCAGGTGAGAGGAGCAGCTCAGATCTCACTGCACCATCACCCTGGACACTCTGGGAATAGATTTGTCAGTTGCTATTTGGGTTTTTTGTTTTATTTTTCTTGATTATGTGATGGTCAAAATATAAACTCTTTTTTAAAAGTACCTAAAAATAGCTTTAAACCACAAAATGGATGCAGCTCTTTGGAAGCCATTACATTAATAGGTAGGAAAATCTGAATGTGCTGGTGTCTCTTGAGGCTTCCACAAACAAATCCAGTGACTTATTTGTGCCTCTGAGTAGCACACACAGCATAATACTCATCCATTTATAATGGTCTGGAGTTTTAAGCAACATGATGAAGAGCCTGATAAAAACACTAAAAAGATGATGAAAATAGGGAGGCAATTTTCTCAATTTCATGACCCATCTGTGATGCTTTTTAGAGATGTTTTGATGAGACGATCTGATGAAATTTGTATTTCTGTGTATGATGCTACTTGGGCTTATGTATGTTAGGGTTTAAAATGATTCCCAGATCTTTCCTCCCTTCCAGATGTACTGCTGAATTATTTCAAGTGTGCCATGATGAAATATTATGAAATGTTGTTGCTGGGAGCAGGAAGCCTTTTTTCTTCCCTTTATTTTTAATTAGGCAAGGTTTATTTAATGACAGAAAGTGTTTAATCTTGTTAAATAAACCTGAGAAACTCTAACAATGCTCTCTAGATTTAATGGTAAAATACAGGTTCTAATCTAAGACATGTTAATTACCCTTAAACTTAACAAGGACATGCATATTTCATTAAATTGTTTTAAATTAAGCTATTGGGAAGCTACACCCAGTGCCTCTTGCTTTTTCATTACATGTCTATTGTGAGAATGATGCTGTTTGACTTTTAAACTGAAGCCCAGGCTGTAGCCCATGGTTTGGGGTAGCTGTGATTATACATATTGAGCAAACAGTGGAATTTCAGAGCACAACTGGGACTATTCCTTTGGGGAGGGCTGGCCTGTGGCTTGATTTCATACTTGTTGAAACATTCCTGATGACTAAAACTGATTGTTTCTTGAATTTAAGCCCACTGATCTTATTATTTTATTTTTTTTTAAATAAGGTTGTCTTATTTTAATTTTTAATGAGTTTATTGTCTTTTGCTGTATAAATGGTGGTCTTAGGGGAAGTATAAACTGAATGTTTCCTTTAAAACTACTGCTCCTCATCAGGAAATAAAGCTGTTTTTGTGAAGGCATTTATCTCCAACAAGCCCTGCAAGTTATTAGCTGGATTTCATCCCCCAGGGGCAGCGTGCAGCAGTGGCCTGGGTCAGAACAGTTGTGATTCAGGGTTTTATTAGCATGAGTAATGTGTGAACTCCTCATGACCTGATGCACACACGAGCTCTGCCCTGACCCCCGAGCACAGCCTGGGATGGAATTCCAGGTGCGCTGCAGAGCCAACGCTCCAAAGGGGAATTGCTGCACTTCTGGAGGTGCTGAACAGCTGTGCCTGCACCCAGATGTTTGCAGGAACGGGGGTGCCATCAGCCTGGGCGTTCTGGGGAGTTATTCCTTGGAAAACCATCACTGGAGGTGGTGTTTGAGGAGTGCTGCTGTGCTTGTGGTCAGCCTGTCCAGCCCTCCTGGCTGTGTCCCCGTGTCCTGAGCCTGCTCCTCCTGCTCTGTGCCCTCAGGGCCCTGCCCTGGTGCCTGCAGAGCCCCAAATGCTCAGCAATATTTGTCCTTCTAATGAAGGTCACTGGGTACCTTCTGTTCATTCACTTCCACCCCAGGTAAATCATTTTGCCTCACAGAAATCTGAGGGAAGGACGTGAGAGGACTTGCTGCTTCTGGAGCAGAGTGAAATCTTTGCTGAGTGTCTTGGATTGGTGATTAATTAAGCAAACAAAGGCTGTAGTAGAGATGCTTTTTGTCTGCTCTGTTCATAATTTGAGTTTCTGTGCCAGGTATGTGAATCTGCCTGGTTTAAGCATTAAAATGGGTGAAATGCCTGGAAAAAACCACAAATGTTGTGTTCACTTGCATCAGGTTAGCTGGGCAAGATAATCTTAACAACCAAAAGAAATTACAATGAACAGCTTAAGACGTGGAGTTCCAGATGTTCTCCAAAAAGCTTCTTCATCCAAGGTTGTGGTCTTCATGTGAGGGAATCAGGCCAGGATGATGGGTTTGTGTTTGGCCTGGCCAGGCAGCCATATGTACCAATTAAAGGGAAGGGGAAGAGCTCCAGCTTCTCAAAAACAGCACAAAACCTGCCCAAATCAAACCAACAAAACTTTGTGGGTCACTTTGTGGGTGGGGTCTGCAGGGGAACTTGAGCACCTTCCTTACTTCAAGCTCAAAAGGTTTCTTACTCAGTTATCAGCTGAATTTACCTCAGAATTCCCTTCTTTACGTTGTGTTCCGGGTTTTGGAGAGACTGAAGTGATGAAGTGGGGCTCTGTGCTTGCCATTCTTGGGAAAATAATTCTGGTGTGAATTTATTCCCCTCAAAATACGCATCTAAAAATGGGTGCATGAGCCATGTCATGTTGCTCCTCCTCTGAGTGGAATCTGCTGCTGGTCCACCCTGTTTCCTGTAGTTTGTTTTTCTGCATGGAGTGGAAAACTTTGTCCTTGTTTTGGGAAGTACCCTGGTGTAGTTAGGAACTAAAATTAATTTTGTGAGTTTCTGGGCACATTTGAAACAGCCCTATGGTGCTGTGAGATGCAGTTCAAACTGGGTTTTCACAAGCCACACGCTCTGTGTTCTCAAGTTTATCTCATTGACTGGCATAATTTTAGATCCATGGATTATTTGGAAATGTCAGTTTAGCTCTTAAAAATGCTTCCAGTTGTGTTTTGTTCTTATTTTCAGGTCAAGGTGTTTTTTGTTGGTATTAAGACAGCACCTGGAAGTTTTAAGTGGTAGGAGAGAACCTTTGTGTATCAAAAGTAGTTAATTCATGGTTTTTAAATGGGAGAGTTGGTTAGCATTGAGGGAACTCTGCTGTCTGAACAGAATCCTGATCTCCCAAACCCCCAAAATCTTGAGTTACTTGTCACTCCCATAAGTCACAGCCAGTGTGATTATTGATCTTTCCTTCTGGGGTCTTCAGGACATGCAGAGTCTGTGATGATGCTTTACAAGGATGAAAAGCAGAAATCAGCTTCTAATAGAAATTGTTTCTCAGTGTATTAATTCAGCACTTTGGTAATGAAAAGGACCTGCTCAAATTTGCCATACCTTGAACTTAAGTTTTTTCTGCTAATGGCACTCAGCTCTTACAGTGCTCTGCCTTGATTTAAACCATTCTTATTTCAGTCTCCATATCTACAGGAGAGTTGGGTTGTTAATATTTGTGACCTTGCCAGCCAAATGAAGAGCTGTGATGTGTATCTGTGATGTTTTACACTGCCCAGGACCCAAGCTGTGCCTCTGGGGCTGTGCTGGTGTCTGCAGAGGGGTCTCAGCGTTTGTGGGGTCCTGTGGATCACTCTGTGTTCAACCAGCACAACTCAGGTTGCTGTTGATTCACTTTCCACCCTAAGTTTTTAGGTTTTCATTACTGGGAAATAATAGCCCTGCTGAGCAGATTTACCAGCAAGATTTACTTGCCTCACTACTCGCGTCTGCCCTAATTGGAAAATGACATTATTACTTAGGGCTTAACTCTAAGTATTGACATTTAGCCTCCCATTTTAAATACCTTGAATAGTGGAGCTGCACAGCCTTTCTTAATGGCAGAGAGGTTCATTTGACTGGAGATGGATAAACTGTTTTCTCCATCAGTTTGTTTTTATTTTTTTTTAAAGCCAAATGGATTTTTTTTTTGTTGGCTGAAGAATGCCAGACCTGAAATACTGCATTCTTTGCCCTGTCTGCAGGACTGTAGTAAATATAGCACCTTTGGGTGAGGCCAATCAGCTGAAAATGAATAAGCATTTCATTCATCTGGCTTTGTTTATACTTGAGATATTTTTTTTTAAAGCAAAACAGTGCAGAACCTTTTTTTGGTGCTCTTCAAATAGCCTTTTAACAGCTTGATTCTATTGGCCTGTGGTGAGATAAAGTAACAGAAATAACATTTTTGGTAATGTTAGCTATTAACAGAAAGATTCCTGCTCATTTATTTTTTCCCTAATAAAGGAGAGCATGAGTTAGTGTGTCATTAAATCAGGTGCCTATTAATTCAGATTTTGGCAATGTAACTGTTGCACTGTGCTTAACTTGGAAGCATTTCTGCTGTGCATGTAGCTCCAGGATAACATTTTCCGTGAGCTCAGGCTATTCCCAGCTCTCCCTGTGTGGGGGCAGCAGTGGCTCTTTGGGGGTGTCCCTACACCCATGGCAGTGGGGCCATCCCTCACTGTGACCTGATGGCAGCTGCTGGGGCTGCTGCTCCTTTTCCATCTTTTCATTGCTCATCCTCTCCCTGCTGGAATCCAGCAGTGTTTGACTTCCTGATGCCCAGGGCTTTCCCTGGAGCCTCCTGTGTCACCAGGCAGAACTCAGACTCGAGTAATGGACACAGCCTTGTCAGCTTCTGGCAGAATCATGGCATGGTTTGGCTTGGAGGGACCTCAGAGCCCATCCAGTGCCACCCCTGCCATGGCAGGGACACCTCCCACTGTCCCAGGCTGCTTCCAGCCCTGTCCAGCCTGGCCTGGGACACTGCCAGGGATGGGGATTTTTTCTGAGCTTTTTCTCCCTTTTATAAATTATCTAAAAAGAAGAGTCTGAGGGGGAACTTCCTGTGCCTTAGCAAGCTTAAGAGTCTTTATAAAAGCCATTTAACCTCTTTTCCTGGTTTTCTGTCCTCCAGTGCTGTACAGTCCAAGGGCTTTGGAGCATAGGAAATGCTTATCCTCACCTAAAGGCCCCCCATCAGCATTCTCAGCCAGTTCTCCTTGTGCTTCCCCTGTGATCGCTGGCCTTTAGTGGATGTGGTGGTTTTGTGTGTTAGAAGAAGGTGTAAAAGTCATGTTTCTAAATCCAGTTCCTTGTTTTTCTTTGCAGAGTAGGAGATTCTGGAGGGCTGGGACAGGACAATGCTGCTGGAAGGAATGTGAGCCACGGAGCATGGTTGGTGCCACAGCTATCCAGGTGAGCTCCTCTCACTGCCCCTCTCCTTGCTCCATCACTGACCCTCAGCCAGGCCAAAATTCTGCCTTTATCCAGATGGCACTTGAACTCCAAAATCTTCTAAAGCCTTTTCTGTATGTGTTTTAATTTAAAATTTATCTGATTGTTACATTTCAGCTGGTATCCCAGTAAATGTTGCCCTGGTTTAGGTATAGCTGAAGGTCCTGGTGTGTGTTTGCAGGAGTTTGTTGTGCACAGACAAAATGTGGCCTCAGTGAAGGAGGTGCTGACCACAGGTGTGAAAGTACCTCCAGACTGATGGAAACTGCTCCAAGTGACTCAGTGCAGCTCCTCTGCTGCATTTTCTGCCAAAAGCAGATGAGTAAAGGCCCCCATCAGTGCTTTGCATATGAGTATTTAATGAGTCAATGCAGATTTTTAAAGATGTTTTGTTAAGAAATGGAAAACTTCCTTATATTAGGATGTTTCTTCCTTTTTCTTTTTTTTTTTTTCCTTCCCTCACAAATAAAATTTTGGGGTTGAATACTGGAAGTCTTCATTTAGATGCAGCACAGTTCTGTGCTAAGGAAGAATTGAAGAAGTTAGGGAGGCAAAGATGTGCCCTATAGATGGAGTTTAGGATTCTTCAAAAGCAATTCCACGTGCTGGGAGCAATCACAATCCAACAGCACTGGCTGTCATGCAGCTCTGAGTAAATAAATGAGAAATAACAATTACAGGGCTGCAAAGTGTTGCTGTGGAATAGCAGCTGACTTTTCCACCAGCACCAGCTGGCAGTTGGGAGTAGAGAAACAAAGCAAACAGCCCAGGAAAGTAGGAGGAACAACAGAGAGAGTCTAAAAACTGCCACACTGGGAGCCTGGCGTGAAGAATAACAAACTCCTGTCACAGGATGTTTTGCATAGCAACAGGACTCTTGAATTCAAGTGGACTTCAGTGTCACTGCAGCACTTGCTTCCTGTGTGAGATAAAGAGCTGTTGTAGCCTGAATGCATTTTAATCTCTCTATCTAAATAGGAGTAATAATTAAAAACAATTAGCTGGGGGGAGGAAGCAATGGTGAAGGCTGTTGCTGCTGGAAGTGTTTCCTCTGGCGTGGCTGTGACAGAAGTGTGAACAGAGCCACGTGCAGGGGAAGCAGATTAAAGATGAACTTTGCCAGCAGGTGCTGAGAGCTGTCTGCAAAGGGCTTTGTGGATGAGGGCAGGAGTTGGCTGGGACTGGAGAGCACAGAGAGTTCCTGACACGCCTCACCATGCGCAAAGGGGTGCCAAAGGACCCGGAGATTGCTGACCTCTTCTACAAGGATGATCCTGAGGAAATCTTCGTGGGCTTGCATGAAATCGGACATGGAAGCTTTGGAGCAGTTTACTTTGTAAGTAGAGTTGGTTCTTTTTTTGGAGAACAGAATAATTTTAAGTGTTTTGGAGGCTTTTTGAGCATTTGTAGAAGGAGGTGTTCCTTGAGTTTTTGGTGCTTTGTGTGCTTTAGTTTTGTGATAACACATCTCAAAAAGGTGTTACCAAACCACTCCTGATCTCTTGAATGTTCCACCTGTATTGATATACATATATATACATATATATACATATATATATATATATATGATGCATCTGACTCTATGTTCTCAGAAGGCTCATTTATTACTTTATGATACTGTATTATATTAATACTATACTATACTAAAGAATACAGAAAGGATACTTACAGAATGCTAAAAAGATAATAATGAAAACTCATGACTCTTTCCAGAGTCCTGACACAGCTTGGCCCTGATTGTCCAATGAGTCAAATAATTCACACCAGAATCCAGTGAAACAATCTCCAAACACATTCCACATGAGCACAACACAGGAGAAGCAAATGAGATAAGAACTCTTTTCCTCTTTTCCTTTTCTCAGAGGCTTCTCAGCTTCCCAGGGGAAAAATCCTGGGCAAAGGGATTTTTTCAGAGAATGTGTATGCCACATATTTGTAGTAGCAGTTTACTTTAGTGTTAATAGTGCACCAAACTATCCACATATGTGGTCAAGTATATGGTGTTTTTAAGCTAAAGTTGAATTTAAACAGCTGAAAATTAATTTGCCAAACTGGAATTTCAAGATGCTTGGAGTTCGTATGTTTGGAAATCTCTACAAGCTCCTTTATGGCAAAAGCAAAGAGAGTTCCTCAGAGGAATGGGAATTCACACAGGATGGATGTATGGCATTCATTGATACACATCTCATTTAATCTGGAAATGAGAAAAATGGTGCTTTTACAGTTGGTATCAAACAAAGCCAAAACCAAAATACTGGAATTGGAAATAATTATAATCCAGTTGGCATTAGTGAGACTGAAGTAGAATCAATATTGAAAAAATCAGTTAAAGCCAAATTAAAGCTGCTTGGAACCATGGTTAGCCACACAGGAGGATCAGGTTCACTGGAGCTGGATTTCTGAATATCAGACAGCAAAGTATTAAGATTAGATCCCTGACACATCTAGCTCTTATTATAAGCTAATATAAGTTATTTAAAGCATTCCAGCATTCACTGTTTGGAGTTGTGTGAAGTGATGGAGGTGTTGGTGAAGAGAGGAACCTTAAAATTTGTGTACTATAAGTATTTCATGTGTATTTTGAGGGATAAAAATAAAATTTGTCAAGGTATCATCTCAAACAGGCCTCAGCAAGTTCCCAGTTGTGCTCACACAGCCCTGGAATTGTCTCAGGCAGGAGCATCCCAAGCTCTGGAAGGGAAGGTGGCAGTGTGTCCTTCAGTGACAAATCCCAGCTGGAGGGACACACACCATGGCCAGGTGGAGCTGCTTGGAGTTGATGTGACAGGCAGAAAAAAGCATAAATACATCTGAGTGAAACTCTCCTGATCTCCTCTGTGCTGAATCAGGGTGGCAGGTGCTGGGGAAGGGCTTTGCCTTATCCCAGAGTTTCTCATTTTCAGCTTTCTCTGCCTCATTTGAGCTGTGAGGGGCCTGTGCCACCTCCCTTCAGTAATTCCTGTGCCCCACTGGTTCACTCAACACAGTTTTTCTTTGAAGTCCTCACATGCCTCAAAAAAATGTCATTAGTTAATACATTCCTTGAAAGGAGGATTTACCACATTTAGCTTCTATTATAGTTTAAGCTTTAAACTGTCACTAATTTTTTTTTTTTTTGTCCCAAAAAATGGTTGGAGGTACAGAGATTTCAGCAACTGTTTTAAGACCAAAAGCTTGATGTTTTTTACCGTTAACAAGCAGAAATGAGGGCAGTGCCAGTCCAGGCAAGGAGAGATCTTTCCAAACCTGAGTTTTTAGCCTCTAATTACCATCCCTGCATCATCCAAGCAGAAAAGTGGAATTTTGATGGCTGCATAATCTTCATCACACAGCTAAGGTCTAGTGCAGTGAAAGGAAAGCTTTTAAATTTAGATAAATTCCAGGTTGAATCATCTTGAAGCTGGAAATTGCAATAACTATTTAAGAATGTCAGCGTTCTATGGAATTTTTGGATGAAATCATGGAGATTTTGATACACCTCTTTGTTTGTTTCTTTGGCAAACATTTTGCCGAATGTTCATCTAAAACTGCTTCTACTGTAATTCCAGTAAAACTGTATTTTGAGGCTTCTCAGTAGGTGCAATATTGGGCCTTTTGCATATCAGTAGAGAAGGAACAGTGGATATGGCCAAATAAAATCAGGGGAAAGTCTCCTGAGAGTTGTGTGGTAAATCATATCCTGAGGAAGATGTCTCTGAGATGCAGGAGCTTGCAAGGATATAGGAGAAAAAAGCTGCATTTGCCATAGGCACAGCTCACTCTGTGGGGAGGGGGGAAAAATGAAGCTTTTTTTCAGTCTATTTTTTGCTTTTTTCCAATGTTTCTCTTTCCCTACTCCAGGCTACGAATTCCCACACTAATGAGGTGGTGGCAGTCAAGAAGATGTCCTACAGTGGAAAGCAAACAAATGAGGTGAGGGGAATAAAGGCAGCCGTGCATTCAGGAGCTGTGGAAATGGGAGCAGTGGAATGAGCTGCAGCTCTGGTTTGACCCCAGCAGAACAGCTTTTAATGCTCCCTTCCATGGGAATCGTGGAGGTTTGCAGAGAGAAAATGAGTTTATGCAAATTTTGATAAATTGTTCTGTTGAAGGAAGTGAGTGGGGATTCAGAATGCCTGGATGGGGCTTGTTTCAGAAATAATTGTATTAAGAAGTGTGTTAAGAGCACATCTCTCTGAAATTCTTGAGGATCTATCAAATTGCAAAGAGCTGCTAATCTCAGTCTCATTTCAGTTTTTGTGTTAATGGTTCCTCTTATTTCGTATGGAGCTTGGACCCACTGATCCTTTGGATGGTGTGTGGATGTGCAGGGTGTGTTTGTTTGTTAAGAGCAAACAGGAGTGGTTTAAACTCATTTTTCCTTGCTTTTTCTCCCAAATGTCAGTGGTTTTGTGCTGTGTTACAGAAGGTGAGCAGCTCACTGCTACTCTCTGTGGTTTCTGACTAACTTTGAGGCCACTGAACACTTCAATTTGCAAAGCAGCAGCATTTAAGTGAAATGTATTGCAGTTAAAATGAGGAAGAAAATTATTTTGGCAATCCTCAAGCTGTTAAATATATCTTGGGGGGTATCCCAGTGCAGGAGAGACCCAGACAACTGCTTTACAGCTCTGCTTTTGCAACACTGACTTTCCATCTTCATATTGTAAAATCATTTTATGGTCACTTTTCAGACTGACCTACAGTGTGTGGTGAATGAAAGGATGAAGAGGATTGAGAAGAGAAATGTATTTATACTTTTTGCTTTGTTTTTTCATTAGAAATGGCAGGATATCATCAAAGAAGTCAAGTTTCTGCAGCAGCTGAAGCACCCCAACACCATAGAGTACAAGGGCTGTTACCTGAAGGAGCACACAGCATGGGTGAGTGAGGGCTTGTGGAGCAAATGGACATTGCAGCACTCAAACCCTCAGCACAGGCTCTGAAATAGCTTTGAACAACACTAAAATAAAGTCAAATTTTGCATCTTCTGATGGAAAGCTAGCAAAACCTACTACTTTTTTTTGTTCCTTAATCAGGGCGTTAAAGCCACCATGCTATTTAAATTTGGAATGTAAAGATGTTTCCTAATTTCAAAATGCTTCCAGAGGTACCTGAAGGCATGATGTTCTCTTTTTTTGCAGTTGGTTATGGAGTACTGTTTAGGATCAGCTTCTGATTTACTAGAAGGTAAGTTTGATATATCTTGGATTTTCTTTTTGCCAGTGCCCCCCACCTGAGTTTGATGGGAGTGGAGTTTTGCAGATGCTCTCTGTCCTGCTCCATTCTCTAGGAACAATTTGAGGCTTTCCCAGTGCTACAGATAGTTGGCATGCACATCTTAATTTTATCAAATGAAGGTGTAAAAGTGTTCAGGTATATTCCAGTAATCTGTGCCTTTTTAGGGTGTCTGTTTTTGGAATATCCTTAATAAAATCCTGCAGAGATCACCAGTGTGCAGGAAAAATTATACATGGGTTTTAGAACAGGAGGTTGATGTCACCTCAACAATGGAACAGCACCTGCAAAGAAAGAGGGGAGTCTAAGTCAAAATAGGAAATCAGAGCCAAAGTTTACAAAAATTAGCATTCCTTGGGGGCCAGGATCACAGTCTGCGTCCTTCCCTAATTTCTCTTTGTAGAAGATTGGTGGGATTCCTTTCTTTAAAAAACACTTTCTCAGGAAAATATCCCATTTATTTTCTTCTGTTTTGTTTTATTTTCTTGCTTTTTTTCCCCTGTAGTTCACAAGAAGCCACTCCAGGAAGTGGAGATTGCTGCCATCACCCACGGTGCCTTGCAGGGGCTGGCCTACCTGCACTCCCACTGTAGGATCCACAGGTGAGGCTGCAGCTGCTGCTGCCCTTCCATCTGCTGCTCCCTGGAGTCTCAAAGCTGCTGAGAAACTCATTCTAACAACTTTGGAAAAAGTTCTTCTACCAGTGTTTTCTCTGCCTTGTTGGCAATTGCTCTGTGCAGACCTTGGTAACAAAGGCTGCCCAGGAATGTTGTACTGAACACTGATAGGAGAATATCATCCTAAATGTGCCAAATAAATTGGAGTTCACTGAGCTAGACTATTTCTAAGACTAGATAATTTTTCATTTTTACATGTGAATAAGTAAAACTGTATTGGTTTTGCACAGCCTGGTTTTTGGTAGCAGGGAGGTCACATCACAATTAGGTGATGGAAGTGTAAGTCAAGGGTAAAACTGCCTGGGGAGAAATCCAAGCACTTTTCCATGGAAGGTGGCAGAGCCCTGGAGCAGCTGCTCATGGAGGATGTGGATTTTCCCTCTCTGGGGACATTCCAACCCCACCTGGCCACGTTCCTGTGTCACTGCTCCAGAGGGGTTCCACTGGGTGATCTCCAGAGGTCCCTTCCAGCCCCAGCTATGCTGTGCTTCTGTGACCTGGATTTCATGCAGAGGGTACAAAGGGAATTCCAGCTTTTCCCTGCTGAGCTGGGGAGCTCAATCTGCTCAGCCAGAAATGAGCAGCAGCAACACATCCCTGCTCTGTGGCTGCTGCGACAGACGGGGACAGGCGGGAGGGCGAGCCCTGCCTGGGCGGGGAGCAGCGCCGTGCTGCTGCCACAGCCCAGCGACAGCTGCCTCTGCCAGCGGCAACGGCGAGGACAGGGCAGAAGGGGCAGAATTTTGGTGTTGGGGATCGGATTTTGGTGTTGGGGACCCAATTTTGGGGTTGGGTCCCGCGGGTCCGGCCCCGCACGGGGACCTGGCGCGGGGGCGCCACCTGGTGGCGAGGGGGCGGAACTGCAGCCCCCGCGCGGCTGATAGCGCGTGGAAAAGGCGGGAATTCTTGCGTTTTTATTATTTAATTGCAATTAAAATTATTATTAAATTACCGTTAATTATTATTGAAGCAGTATAAAATTATTATAACATTATTATTAAATTTTAAAATTTAATATAAATAATAATTAAAATATTATTTAATTCAAGGCTGGCAGATATGTTGCTGATACCTGATGTGGCTGTTCAGCCGTGGTGTAGAATCACAGCATGGTTTGGTTTGGAAGGGACTTTAAAGTTCTTCCAATGCCACCTCATCCATGGCAGGGACACCTTCCACTGTCCCTGGTGGCTCCAAGTCCTGTCCAGCCTGGCCTTGGACACTGCCAGGGATCCAGGAGCAGCCACAGCTGCTCTGGGCACTCTGTGCCAGGGCCTCATCACCCTTATACGGAAGGATTCCTTCATAATTTCTCATCTGACCCTGCTCTTTGTCAATAGGAAGCCATTCCTTGTGTCCTGTCCCTCCATCCCTTGTAATAGGGAATAAATCCTTCCCCATCTTTCTGGGGTGCTGAAAGGCCACAATTAGGTCACCCTGAAGCCTTCTTTTTTCCAGGCTGAACAATTCCAGTTCTCTCAGCCTTTCCTTGTGGCAGAGGTGCTCCATCCCTTTGGCTGTTGTACAGGGAGGGTGACAGGGGAGGTGACAGTGAAGGGGACAGCCTGTGCTGACTCTCTTGTACTTTGAGGTGTTCATTCTTGCACACACAAGACTTCAGCACTTGTCCTGCAGCAGAAGTGTTGGGATGTGGCACTTGTGGGTGAAATATTCCATAAAATTACTTTTGAAGCAGTGCTGCCCAGGGAATGGGGGAACAGAGGTTACACTCTCAGTGAATTCCTCTCTGTCTCTGTCCCAGCATTACAAATTGCAGACAAAGGCATCTCACCAGAGTTTGCATCATGCTGAATTACTTTTTTTTCCTCTTTTTTTTCTCTCTTAAAGGGATATTAAAGCTGGAAATATTCTTCTAACAGAACCAGGTCAAGTGAAACTCGCTGATTTTGGGTCTGCATCTATAGTGTCCCCTGCCAACTCTTTTGTGGGAACGCCTTACTGGTGAGTGAAGCCTGCAGTGCTTCAGTCCTTTGTAGATCTGCTCTCTTCCCTTTCCAGTGCTTCACAATTCAATAACAATACCTGAATAAAACGGCCAGGCAGTTTTCCTGAATTGCCTGTGTCCAGATCTTCAGGAAGTCTGTCCTTGCTCAGGGTCCATAAGGAGAGGTTTGGGCCGTGCAGTGCTTGGAAATGGCTCCGCTCTTGCAGTGCCATTGGCTTAAAAATACCTCACAGTTGCCACAGATTATGGGATTGAGGCATTCATGGAGAAAGGGGATTAAAAATGCCTCACACTTGCCCCAGGTGATGGGACTGAGGCATTCATGGAGAAAGGGGATCCTGTTATTCTGACTGGAAGTCACACAGCTACTTCAGTCCTGTTCTGAAGGAATTGCTGAGGGGTCACCCGAGTTCCTTGGCATTCCCAGCACTGAGGACCAGCACAGCTCCATGCTCCACTGGTTTTGTGGCAGAGGCCCCAGGCAGGGCTGGGAGGTCACCATGGCCCAGCCTTGGAATGAGGCCGTTTGGCAGGAAGCCTGTTTTAGGAAGAACACAATTTAAGAGGCTGAATTTTTGCAGGCTAGACCTGCTGCTTCTCTGTCCCCACTTCATCCCTTTATCCTGGACCACCACTGTTCCCAGTTTCCCTGTTCCAGCTCCCACAGGCTGCATTTGCCTGCTGGAAATGCTCCTGGTGTGCCAAGGGGCAGCCTGGGGGAGGGTGCAGGGGGTGCCTGTAGGGCTCTCCCAGCCTTGGCTGTCAGCCTGCAGCTACAATGCCTTTGGAACTAACCCCCTTTTCCCCTTTTTTCCTCCCCCCCTTTTCCCCTTTTTTCCTCCCCCCCTTTTCCCCTTTTTTCCTCCCCCCCTTTTCCCCTTTTTTCCTCCCCCCCTTTTCCCCTTTTTTCCTCCCCCCCTTTTCCCCTTTTTTCCTCCCCCCCTTTTCCCCTTTTTTCCTCCCCCCCTTTTCCCCTTTTTTCCTCCCCCCCTTTTCCCCTTTTTTCCTCCCCCCTTTTCCCCTTTTTTCCTCCCCCCTTTTCCCCTTTTTTCCTCCCCCCTTTTCCCCTTTTTTCCTCCCCCCTTTTCCCCTTTTTTCCTCCCCCCTTTTTTCCTCCCCCCTTTTTTCCTCCCCCCTTTTTTCCTCCCCCCTTTTTTCCTCCCCCCTTTTTTCCTCCCCCCTTTTTTCCTCCCCCCTTTTTTCCTCCCCCCTTTTTTCCTCCCCCCTTTTTTCCTCCCCCCTTTTTTCCTCCCCCCTTTCCTCTTTTGCTTCCCCCCTTCTTCTTTTTTCTCTTCTTCCCCCTTTTTTTCTCCCCCACTTTCCTGTTCTTTTCTCCCCTCTTTCCTCTTTCACTTCCCCCCCTTCCTTTTTTTCTTCCCCCTTCTTTCCTCTTCCCTTTTCCCTTATTTTCTCTCCCCTTTTCCCCATTCTTTTCTCCCACCTTTCCTCTTTTGCCTTTTCCCCCCTTCCTCTTTTTTATCCTCTTTCCCCCTGTTTTTCTCCCCTCTTTCCTCTTCCTCTTTTCCCCCTTCTTTTCTCTCCCCCTTTCCCCTTTCCTTTCTCCCCCCCTTTCCTCTTCTGCTTTATCCCCCTTTCCTATTTTTTTCTCTCCTTCCCTCTTTTTTTTCTCCCCCCCTTTCCTGTTCTTTTCTCCCCTCTTTCCTCTTTCACTTTCCCCCCTATTCCTCTTTTTTCTCCCTGCTTTCCTCTTTTGCTTCTCCCCCCTCCTGTGACAAGTTGCCGCTGCGGTCAGTGCCTGTTCCATTCCAGCACACTCCTCCTCATCTCCCTGCTGTCTCTGCTGGTCTGTGCCTCTGCTCAGGGGGCTGGAGCCACCTCAGGTGGTGTCCCTGTGTGTCCCTGTGTGTCCCTGACTCAGTCTTTGCTCTGTGCTTGCAGGATGGCACCAGAGGTGATCCTGGCGATGGACGAGGGGCAGTACGATGGCAAGGTGGATGTTTGGTCCCTGGGGATCACATGCATCGAGTTAGGTGAGTCAATGCACAGCTGAGATGGGTAATTAACTCTGCACTGTGTTAGGGAGTCCTGCAAAATGAGAAGATCCTTATTCCTCATCAGTTTTCACTTTTAAAATTACTTGGAGCACCCTGCAGTTGAGTTCAATCTTTTTCTGCTGGCAAGTCACTGATGCTCTGTGCTTTCATGTCAGTCTGGTGTGCTCAGTTATTCCCTGGAGAGCCAGAGCACTTTGCTCTTGAGTGAGAGCAAACCATGGTTTGTCACCTGTGCTTTCCAAGCTGCACTCAGTGAAAGCTGTCCCAGCTGTTGTGCCAAGGGACCTGGTGTCCTAAGGATTGTGTGTCAGAAGGGACCTACCTTTAATTTGCAATTCTTCTTACTTCCCTGCTCTCTGAAACAAAAGTCTTCACCCTCAGCTGAAAAGTTTGTGCCATGAATCATCGTGGACAGGTTCTTTATGGGAAGAGAAGAAAAGGGTTTGCACTTCAGAGGGCAAAAGATGCACATCCACAGAGGCTGGAGCAGAGGTGGATGTGGTGGCAGGTACACAGAGCAGACTCTAAGTGTGTGTTTCAAGTTTGAGTATTGACACTGCATGTGCTGAGTAGATTATTTTCAAAAATCAGTTTTGATATGGATTCTATTTAACAGCAGTACACCAATAACTCATGTGTGGGTGAGTTCACTGACATGTCATTGGTGAATGTTTAATCAGCAGAAATGTGCTGATAACAAAGAGGGGGATGTGCAGAAGTGCTGTCTCCAGAATTGAGATGGTGTAGATAACCAGAACTAACATGGCTGTATTTCATGTGCCAGCATGCTGACACAGTCTGTGTTTTGCCATAAAGAATGCCAGAATTGGAAGTTTTAGGCTTCTGTTGTTGTGCATGGCCAATGATTTTTGTTTGTGTGCAGTTCAGGTGTGCCACAGCCTCCCAAGGAGCAAATCACAGCAGCAGGAGAGGCTCTGCACCCTCTGTAGTCTTGGTACCAGCATTTCTGTGGAGCTTTTGACTCAGGAACCCCAAAGATGATGGATTTGCTTTCTTTAAAAATACCCTTTTGAGAAGCAGTAAACTTTTTTAAACTTCCAACTTTGCATGGTTCCCTGTGTGAGCACGAGCTCAGGCAGCAGTGGGAGGAGATCTCTTGTTGAGCAGCCCTTGGCTTTCTTTGAATGCTGATGCCTTAATTCCTGGTGTAGCTGAAGTAGTGGTTAAGGAAAAGCAGATGTGGTGCTTTGCCTGCATGGCAAAGGCTCTGGCCTGAAAGAACTGAGAAATCTGGCACCACTGACCCTGGGGAGAACCAGGCTCCCCCAGAACTGAGAGTTCTGCCCTCCTGAGAGATCAGGGGCTGCTGGCCAGGGGCTCTCTGGGTGCAAGGATGGAAAGGATTTCAGTCAGAGGGAGTTCATAGCACACCTGGCCAGTGAATGGGGGAACCTGTCCCCCTTGCAGTGACAAATGAGGCAGGCAGACACTTTTTCCTGTGATCCACATGTTCCAGCAGTGCATCCAACATCTGTGGGGACTGACACAGCGTGTCCTGGCCCTGAACTGTGCCTGAGATTAGTTTTACTCAGTTTCAGCTGATTTTGCCACAGCAGATCAGGTGTGAGATGTTGCAGTTAAAGTAAAATTTACTGCTGACTTTTCCTTATATTTTGTATCCTGCTCTCTTTGGATTTTGTCATCTCTCTCCAAGTGAACAGCAGCTTTCCTTGAGTGGATGTCTAATTTGATCTAATTTGGAATATTAAAATAATTGGCCTAAATGTGATGTCAACAGCACTAGGTATTGGTTTAGCAGTGATACTCTGCTCATACTTCATTTCTCCTTTCTTTCCAGACAGCCTTATCACACCTTTCTGTTCTTTTCTCTTTCCAGCTGAAAGGAAGCCTCCACTTTTCAACATGAATGCAATGAGTGCCTTATATCACATAGCCCAGAACGATTCCCCTAGGTTACAATCAAATGAATGGTAAGAGAACCATTAACAGCTGATTTTTGTTGTTTATTGCCCTGAAAATGCCCTGTGACACTGCACAGTTCAGGCCTGACAATGAACATGTTGGCTGCAGTGCAGTGATTTGTGTGTGTTCTCAAATCCTGTGTATGCTAGCTCAGTTCTGACCTTCTGTCACTCTGGCTGTTCTACAATCTAAAAGTGTGGAGGTGTTAATTCTGGGGTTAATTCTAGCTGCTGTTGGAATTAAAGTACTCTCAGATGTGTTAAACCAGCCATGGCTGAGCATCAGCAAAGTTTCCAGCTCCCAAAGATCTCTTGGCAGAAGGGTTATTAGCATTGCTGTGCAGCTGCAATGTGGAGAAAGAAAGGAGAATGTGGAGGTAATTGGATATTTTTGTCAGTGGAGGACTCCAGAAACCCTCAGAGCTCTGTGGCCAGGGAATGCCCCCTGTGCTCCAGGCTTGGGTGCAAGAACCCTTGGTTATTCTGTGGGTTCCCAGTTCCCAGGCCTGGAATGTTGGTGTTGCTGTTGGGTGATGCTTGGCAGAGGCTGCAGAAGGAATGAAACAGAAGCTCCTGCTGAGGTGTGGAGTTCCCCCATTTCTCTGCTGGCCATTTGAGCAGCACAACTGTTTGATTGCTGATCATTGTATCGAGGCCACTCCAGTTTCCTTCTTTCATCCTCTCTGTTTTGCCCATTTTTCAGGGTTCCAGGGGGTTGCTCTGCTGCCTGCAGTGTGGTCCCCATGTTCTGTGCAGGATTTGCAGTGCAGAGCAGAGGCAGCTGTGGATAAACTCAGCCCCACATCAGTGTTCAGCATTGCAAGGCCTTGTTTACAGTGCCCTGTTTGCTCTCTAGGAGTCACCAAGGTGCCTTTGTGCTCCTTTTGAGCCCACAAAAATCAGTTTCCTTCTTTCCAGCTGGGATAAAACCTCAAAGCCTCAAGTGTTGAACTGAGCATTGAGGCAGGGTTCCCTCTGTGACTCCCAGAGATCAGCGAGTGCATTTCTGGAGTTCCCAATAATTCCACTGTCCTCTGTTTGTAAGCAGTTGAAGTAAAATCAGAAATAGTGACTGGTACATGTAGTTCTCACTTGGTTTTCAGTTTGTGCTTGGGGATAGGTGTGTGTCCATGTTGTTTCAACAGCCTTTAATTGTGAAAGAATTGATGAGATCAACTTGGAATTTGGAAAAACTCAATTACTTTCTCTGCCTTAGAACTTGAGAACAAATCAGTTAACATTTTTCTTTTGCCTTGCACTGATAAATCTGAATATATTCCAGATCCTGAGCTTCTTTTTTTTAATTTAATTTTTTAAAATTTTATTTTATTTTATTTTTTGATTTTGCAGGACAGACTCCTTTAGGGGATTTGTTGATTACTGCTTACAGAAAATACCTCAGGAAAGGCCATCATCAACAGATTTGTTACGGGTAATTTATCAAATCTTTTCCAGGAATCTGGGGGGAAATCTGTTTGTCTACCAAAACAATTATAAAGATGGTGAACAGATATTTGCCCTTACAAAAATCCACTCTTTGGTTGTTTTTTTTTTGTTTTGTTTTTCTTTTTCCCTCCATTCATGCATCACACTTAGCAGTTAAAAATAACATTGAGGGGATAGGCCAAGGCTGACTTCCGCCCCTAAGCAAACCACCAGACCCAAAAGTTGTTTAAATCCTTTTAATGGTTTCTGTACTGAACCCAATTAATTAAACTCATTTTGGAAATAACTGGATCACTTTGGAAGGAGTTTTTACAGGTCCCTAATTGCCAAGAGCCTGTAGGAGGTGGACCTGGAGTGATGTGTGCAGAGTTTGCCAAGGCTTTGTCAGGGAATCATGAATCAGTTCCAGTTTAAGTCATTTGGGTTCAGTTTACCTGGGAAATAGAGGAACTGTTTACAGCTCCAAGGGCTTTGCTTTTGGGAAATTCAGGGGCAGCTTTCCATTAGAAGGCAGGGGGAATGTGAAATCCTGTCCAGCCCCTTTGCCATCAAGCTTTCCTTTTAAGTATTGCCTTTCTTAAAGTTGATTATTAGCCCTGCTCTCCCTCTGGCTGCCAATGACCTCTCCAGGTAAATGATGAAGGAGCTGTTTGTGCTCCCTTTGGCACCTGGTGTATTTTTTTATTTCCTGTGGTACGTTTGTGCTGTGGTAAATAATCAGTGTTTTGTTCCCTGGTTCTACTTGTGGCACCCTGACCAGCTAATAGGTTTATGTTGTGAGTTTTGGAATGATTCATTCCTGGGGATTGGCAGCCTTGCTGCTCTCTAGGAACAGGCTGAGTTCATTGAAGGATGTCATTTCAGGAGTACCTTAGCTTGGAGTCTGTGCAAACAATTAGAGCTGAGATCTGAGTGTAAAATCCTGTCTATTCCATATTTTATATTTATATTTTATTTATATTTATGTCTGCCCTACACTTTTCACATGGTCACATTTTAATATTTGAGTGCACACATAGAATGGATTTAGGTTCAGGATCATGGTTCCAAATCTTTGCTGCTTTCTAAAAATGATCTACAATGAGATAAAAATGGGTTCCTTTTTTTGCTCATCATAAATAAGCTGCAGATTGTTACTGTTCACAGAGAAATAAATGGTGGTTATCTGCATTGAGGAGCAGAAATGATTCATTTTGTTTCTGTGTGAAATGATGTTAAGAACTTTTAGCTCTGATTCAAAAATAAACACCATCACTACAAGCAAAATTGGGTACTGAAATGACTGGCTGTCCCCAGCAGCAAAACTCAAATGCACAGCAGTTGGAATTCAATTAAAAACGAGAAATCAGCTTGTGGCATGATGCTTTCCTTGTTTATTTACAAATCATTAAAAGATGATTAGCTCATCCTCTCAGCCCTCTTGTTGAAGGCTCCTGTGTTAGGGTGGCTGGGGCTGCGTGTGCTGCAGGGATGAGCCCACAGGGGAGCTGGGAGGCCGAGCAGGCAGAGCTGCCCCTCCTGAGGATTTCCTTGCAGGTGGGCCCAGCTGTTGAGGCTCCAACAAAACCCCCTTGTGGATTTGCAACGTGCAGCAGAGAACAACTCTTTTTCAAGTTTTTTTCCATTGCCAATTTTTCTTTTTTCACCATTTTTTTCTGTTTTTTCTACAAGCATGCAGAGGATGGTTGTGCCCTAAAGCCATCCCTCTTGGGAAGCAGCACACCCAGCTGTAGGGATCCCATAAAAGCATTGGCAAATGTTCACTCAGGTTGTCTCCTTTAGCCAAGGTTAAATGGGAAAGCTGAAGACTTTTATATCCACTGCCAGCTGTAAAGTGCAGGAGAATGTATCTGATAAATCAGAGAAGAAGCCTTAATCATGTTCCTACATACCATTAAGGAATTTATTAATTCTGCACGTAAAACCTGTGCAGGAGTTGGCAAGAGCCTGATTTGATTTCAACTCTGGCTACGAAAGTTTTAGGTATAAATAAACTTTGTGTGTGAATTGGAATATTTGGAAGTTTTATGTGTGAATTGGAATAGATGGACGCAGGATAAATCTTTGCAGGTTGATTCTTGTTTCTTCTGGATGCATTTTGATCATTCCTGTGCTTCTGAGGTTTGAAGTGTCACCTTGTGTGTTTTGAGTGAACTTGTTCAGGAAGGGACAAATCATCTGTGCAGCCTGGAGAGCTCAGAAAACCTGACCCCAGCATGAGCTCAGTGTGTGTGGAGCCTTTCAGAAAGGCTACTACCAGTTATTGAATATGAACAGATAAATTGCAAGAATGGGAGGTGTCACTTCAGGGGGCTGACAAGTCCCCCATGGTCCCAGTTGAACCCCAGGGGTGACACCAGTGAGATTTCTGTCTCCTTTAACAAGTCCCCACTGTTCCAGTTGAACGCCAGAGTCTGCAGTGGGATGTTCTGCAGTCCCCCATGGTCCCTGGTTTGACCCCAGAATCTGCACTGAAATGTTCTGTCTCCTTTAACAAATCCCACCATGGTCCCAGTTGAACCCCAGAGCTCACCCCAGTCAGATCTTCTGTCTCCTTTTACAAGCCCCCCACTCTCTCTGGTTTAACCCCAGAGTTCATCCCAGTTCTGTCTCCTTTAACAAGTCCCCCATGGTCCCTGGTTTAACCCCAGAGTCTGCACTGAGGGGTTCTGTCTCCTTTAATAAATCCCCTCTGATCCCAGCTGAACCCCAGAGCTCACCCCAGTGAGATTTCTGTCTCCTTTAACAAGTCCCCACTGTCCCAGTTGAACCCCAGAGCTCACCCCAGTGAGATTTCTGTCTCCTTTAACAAATCCTCCCCTGTCCCAATTGAAGCCCAGAGCTCACTCCAGTCAGATCTTCTGTCTCCTTTAACAAGCCCCCCACTCTCTCTGGTTTAACCCCAGAGTTCATCCCAGTTCTGTCTCCTTTAACAAGTCCCCCATGGTCCCTGGTTTAACCCCAGAGTCTGCACTGAGGGGTTCTGTCTCCTTTAATAAATCCCCTCTGATCCCAGTTGAACCCCAGAGCTCACCCCAGTGAGATTTCTGTCTCCTTTAACAAGTCCCCCACTGCCCAATTGAACCCCAAAGTCTGCAGTGAGATGTTCTGTCTCCTTTAACAAGTCCGCCACTCTCCCTGGTTTAACCCCAGATTCTGCACTGAGGGGTTCTGTCTCCTTTAACAAATCCTCCCCTGTCCCAGTTGAACCCCAGGGGTGACCCCAGTTGTGTCTCCTTTAACAAATCCTCCCCTGGTCCCAGTTGAACCCAGAGGTGACCCCAGTTGTGTCTCCTTTAACAAATCCTCCCCTGTCCCAGCTGAGCCCAGAGTTCACCCCAGTTGTGTCTCCCTTTCCCCAGCACGATTTTGTCCGCCGGGAGCGGCCGCCCAGGGTGCTCCTCGACCTGATCCAGAGGACCAAGGATGCAGTGAGGGAGCTGGACAACCTGCAGTACCGGAAAATGAAGAAAATCCTCTTCCAGGAGACCCGGAATGGCCCCCTGAACGAGTCCCAGGAGGAGGAGGAGGTACTGGGAAGGGTTTGGCACCCTATTCACTGTTACCAGTCATTGCAGGGCCAGGGAGCTGTTCCTGTCCTTAGAACAAGCACAGCCTGGGTGAGGAATGTTGTTGGAATCTCATCTGGCTCAGCAGAGAGGCAGGAGAGGATAATGAGTGAAAGTCCTTGCTCAGTGTTAAAGCTGCCAATTACTGTACATGTGGAACTTTGGATTTTTTCCAGTGCTGCCCATTCTTCTGGAAGCCTTAGGAAGGAAACTCATTCTGAGGGAGGTTCTCTGTGAGAAGTGGCTCCCAGCCTGTGTGGAGGAGGGTCTTTGACAGCCCAAGCTTTTCTTTCTCATCTGCACAGTCAAAACAACTCCATTAATGTTAATATTTTTTCAATTACCATAACTTTACTGTAAAGTAATTGGCCTCTCATGAGCTGAAAAGCAAATCACTGAATTAGTAGGACTTATTTTTTAAATTTCTTTAATGTTAAGGAAGAAAAAGGTTAAAGACCTAAAATGCAACTTCAGTTTAAATCTTGGAATAAGCAACCCACTTAATCAGTGTATGATAATCGACCCTAACTGTGGCTGAGAGAAGGAAACCAGTCATTTTTCAATTGATGAGCTTAGATGGAAATTAATGTCACTTGGTGCAGGCACAGTGCATAAATAAATCCATGACTCCTCAATGAAAAGCACTGACAGACAGATGGATGTCTGTGTTCCTTTGCTCCAGTGGAGTGAGGCAATAACACACAGCAAGGTGCCCAAGCTCAGGGGGTCTTCAGGAGCTTGGATTTGAGGTTTGGGAGTGTCAAATGCTCCTTGAAAGCTCAGCTGGTTGAAGAAATGGGCATGTGGGAGCTGCAGGAGGAGGGGACTGGCGCTTTGTGAGGATGCCCCAAAGGAGCAAGAGCAGCAGCTGCCGTGATTGAAGGTCCCCTCCAGCTTCCAGACCTGGAGCTTAGCTGGGGACTGGGGATTGTCAGACTTGTGCACTGAAACCTCCCAGTTTCTCTCCCCACAAGTGCCAGGCTGTCAGCAGAGCAGGGAATGGTTTCCCACTTGGCTGTTGAGCACTTGCAGCTCACAGGAAACACTGGTGGTGTTTGGCTCCGAGGTGTGTCTCTGTTCCTCCTGTTCCCAAAGAGAGCAAGAAGAGCTGCAGGGAGGGCAGGGATGCAGCTGACACTCTGCATGTGCACAGCATGCTCTGCACTGACCCCTGAGCCCCGTCCCAGCACAGGAGGTGTCACTGCTCATGTGTGTGTGTGTGTCACTAACTGGGCAGGGAGGGCAGGCCCAGCACGTGCTGCTGAGCTGGGGACACAACCTGCCCCACTGGAAATGCCACCAGGCACTTCCTTTGAACCTTAAAAATATTTAACATGCAAAATGTTACTAATGCTTTCCTCAGAACCCTCCCAAGAAGGTGAAAGTTGAAGTCAGGAAGCCAGGTTGCACATGCAATCTCATCTCTGTCCTTCCTGCAGAAACATTCATTAATGACACAGCCTCAGATCCTTCATTATGTCATTTCTTCTGCAACTCTACATAAGCATCCTGAAAATATTTTCATTCCCCTGTGTTCTCTGTAAAATAGTATTATTCTGGATTTTAAGTGCTCTCACACAGGCTCTGAATGATCTGCTGATTGCTTAAAAAATAATCACACAATCAAAGGCAAATCTGTCAAGTCTCAATTTTATCTTTCTGTCGGTCTCCAACAAAATGAGTTCCCTGTTAATTGATTTGTAATGGAATTCTCCCCAAGCTCCCTTCAGAGGCCAGGGCAAACTGGATGCAGCAGCAGGCTGCTCATTTTAGTGAGTCAAGGCTGCTTCACCCCAGGAGCTGAAGGATGTTCAGGGTTCTGTCCTCACTGTGAGCTCCTTACGAGCCTCTTTGGTGCCACTGGTTAATTACAAAGGACTCCATCAATTCTCTCAATCAGTCCAGACTAAGTGCATACTCTGGCATTATTGTACTCCTATGGGTATGGAAGAAGAAAAAAGGCTGCTAACTCCTGATATTTGGCTGTATAATCAAAAATACCTCTTACATGAGAAATCTTTGTTTATGTATATCCAAGTTTTTACCCCTATAATAATGCAGGCTCATCTGAGTCAGCTGCTAAGATTCTTCACTCACCTTTATCTTGACTGTAAGCACAAGGTTCAAGGGATTTTTAGCTTGATAAAATGGAATTGTTGACTGCTTGGGAGGTTAAAACCTCTACACCATGTAGAACATACAAAATAATACATGGATTCCTTGTCTTACATATTTTCTGATTCAGGAAATGTGTTATAGCAGATCCTGACTTGAAGCATTGTTTTAATTCAAACTTGGATAATTTCTCTTAATTATGAGGCTCTTTCCACCAGCCATCCAGTATTCCTGGATGTCTCCTATCAAGCCAAGAGCCATGCCCAGACTTAAGGATACATGGAAAAAAAATGGCTTGAAACCTGATGTGATCAGATTGCAGGGAAAAAGGCAGGAGCTGCCTGCCTGATATGGAGCATTCCAGAACCCAAACAGCCCTTTGAGATGTGCAGTTGGCAAAATAATGCCCAAAGACCCTTGAAGCCTGCAGAGTCACATTTAAAACAAACTCTGGGCATTGCAGGCACGTGCTGGGCAGGTGATGTCCTGCAGGATCTGTAACTGATGCCCCTTGTTTTATAGGACAGTGAGCATGGATCAAACCTGAGTAGGAAGATGGACAGTCTGGGCAGCAACCATTCCATCCCCAGCATGTCTGTGAGCACAGGCAGCCAGAGCAGCAGTGTGAGCAGCATGCAGGAGGTCCTGGATGAGAGCAGCCCTGAGCTGGTCATGATGCATAGTGACGAGAGCACCATTAATTCCACCTCCTCCGTTGTTCACAAGAAGGTACGTGTGCCCTGCTGCTCTGTGCTGAGAGCAGGAGCTGCTGCTGGCCTTGCCAGAGTCAACTTCTGTGGGGTTTTTGTCTTTAAATCATCTAAAGAACCTCTGCCCATGAAAAGAGGTTGGTACTCAAGGAGCTGTCAGTGCCTAGGCAGGGTCACCCAGGCTCCCCGCATGCCCAGCTCTGCATGTGCACCTCTTCCTCTGCTTGGGACATCCTTGGGAATGCTCTGTGTTGGTCCTGGCAGCCAAGCTAACCCTCTGCCAGGCACAGTGTGTGATTCAAACCTGCCTGCACCTGGATTTCCCTGGTGAGGAGTGGAAGTGTGCAGAGCTTTGGACCCTTCCCACCAGGTACGTTTGGAGTCGAGTCCCGCTCGATGCTTTCCTGCTGCTTTGCTGCATGCTGTGATCTGATGCCTTTCCTTTCCCTAGGGCTGGATCTCGAGCTGAGGTTGTCTAGCTGAAAGCCAGCATCTCATCACCACTGTTTGTCTGACTAAAATGGTTTTGGCTTGGCCTTGGCAGTGTCACTTGCTAGTGGGCAGCAAAATGTAGGTTGGTTGTGTTGGTTTCGTTTGCAAGGAACTTCAAAGTGTACTTGTGCTTTTTGCCAGAGGAGCTAAAACATTGCAGCAGCATTAAAAGTATGAATTTCTTGTTTGTAAGGTTACAGTAAGGATTGGTTGTAACTAACTAAATATTTGTAAGCAGTTTTTCCTCCTGAAGTGCAGAGTTTGTGATGTTGAGTATTAAGAACTGTTGAAACATTTTGTCTTCAACACAACATGGTCTTACATATTTAAAGATACTGGCAGAGAAGTTGCAAAGGTTTTAGGGGTTTGCCTCTTTCCTAAAGACAATTCACAGCATCTTTAGAGAAGATTGTTTATTCAGAAAGGTGAAATTAAGGTGTTATGTACCAAATGCCAGCCCGTGGAACTGTCCTGAATGAAGAGCAGCACCACTGATGGATGTTCTGGGTGGTTGTGATTGGAGTTCTCTCTTATTTTGTGTAGGCTTTCAAAAGGTGTGTTAACTTTAATTTCACTTTATTAAGTAGCCATATTTTCTTGTGCATTAAAATGGAAGTTTGGGGGACTGATTTACAGAGAATTCATAGGTTATAATCACTGCTCAGAGTTGTTATATTTGATAAAAACAAAACACGAGCTGCTCCCAGCAGACACAAATGGCATTTGTGAAAGGAGTGGAGTTCCTGCTTGTTTTAAAACTAATATTTTTTTAATGGTTGTGTGACACTTGTAAAGTATAAATACAGCATTTCTGATGCTGTAAATTCAGTCCTCCTAGACTTATGTGTAGGATGCACAAAGAGGACACCACATGCAAGTTTTAATCTGGTTTGAAAAAACCCAGTGTCTTGCACACTTGTAACTCAAGTATTATAAAAGAAATCCCCTCTAGATCACTGAACACAGGTGTTTTGGGGTAATTTTGGGAGCAGAAAACCCAGGTCTGCACTGATGGTCTTCACAAAACAGTTAATGATTGGCTGGGACTGCTGATCCTTGGAGAAGATTCCTTCTTCATTGGAAAATGTTCTCTTCTGCTGTATGTAATTCATAAAGCAGATTTGGACTCTGCATAGCAGGGCATATTCCAGTCTGTAAATGTATTGTTTTAATTTAGTACACTATTTTTAATCTTTGTTACTTTGGGGAATGGAATTTTAAATGGAAAACTGCTTCACGTGTGTATTAATACATGTGAAGAGACTAAAATTGGAGCTGGACATGTCAGGGGGATTTATATCCACATACATCCCACTTTATTTTCAAGGTAAAATTCCTTGTTCTGCCAAGATTTCAGTTTGTCTTTGTGCTTTAATTGCATTTCTGGAAGCTGGGATGAAGCTGAGTTTTGGGTATCACTCTGGAGCCCCTCACAAACACAATGGAAGGAGCCTGGGGTTCAAGTTTAATTTAAGCTCTTGTTTTGCATTTAATGAGCCTTTAAAGGCTAAAAAGAAAACACTGATGAACATAAACAGCATTTTGTGGATACAGGGTCACGTGTGAGATGGTTTTGACATGGGTGAATTCAAAAGTGTTGTATAAAATTGTGTTATTCCACAACTGTGCTAATGAACAACCTCCAGATTGTGGAAAGTGTCCAAGAAGGCAAAATGGTTTGGAGTGTTGATATTTTCTATGGCTCAGAGCTCTAAAATGTCAGAGCCCTTCTGGTGTTTTGGGCCACAGCCCCAGAATGTCTCATGCAGGTAAAATGCAGGAGGAGTCTGTGGTGTGTGAGATTCTCAGTGCTCTCCTGGTGTGGAGAGCCAGGCTGGGCTGGCCTGCAGGAAACCAGGAGCTCCTGTCAGATAACTCTGTTTAATATTTGAGAATGATTTTGTCCTGGCAATGTCCCAGCCAAATTGCCCCCTTGTTTGGATCATCCCTGGGTGCTGCTTGGCTGGGAGCAGCCTCAGCATCTGTCCTGTGACCCACCCTGAGGCAGAGGCTTAGGGGAGAGGCTGATGGGGTGAAAGCACTCGTAAACAACTCATTCTCTTTCTTTTTTTTAACAGCTGCTAGTTGGCTGTAACTTCCAAAAATGTTTTGTGGTCACAGGGTAAGTGCAATGACCTGTTGTGATCTGGTTGATTGTCACTGGCTATGCTAGTTGATGGCAGCCAAGGTGCTTTGGGGTTTGCTGCACTTGGGATGAATCCTCTGTGGAAAAAAACCCTCCCACAGCACAGCAGAGCTCCATGGTTTCCATCCTGTGCTTAGAACAAAGGTGACTCCCACCTGTCAGAGTACAGAGTACACCTGTTAGGCTGGAAGAAAAAATAACTAAAATATTGAAAATAATAACAAGCCATAATTGAATGTGGAGCTTTTTGTGTTATTTAGTTTATAGCTGTGTCCTGAACTCCTGGGAGGAAAAATATGGCAATCAAGCAGGAAGCCCATCCTTGGGATCAAACCCTGCTCCCTCAGGAGGACACCTTAATCACCAGCAGATTCTTTTCAGGAAATTCAGATGTCTGGCTTGGATGAGGAAGTTTTCTTTGCCCTTCTGCAGGTTGGTGAGCTCCTCCATGTACATCTCAGTGTGTCCAGTGTTAGAACTCTCTTCTGAATACATTAAATAACTCTGTTACTCCATCAAAGGCCATCCATGCTTATGGATACACATTGTCACCTCCATCTCCCTTCAGGAATTTTCAGTTTTTGAGAGCTGAAGAGTAAGTGACAGTTCTGATACAAACCCAATTGTACCTGAGAGCCCCAAAAAATGACTAAATGGGGCTGGGAGTAAAACTCCAAATACACTGTGCTTCAAACACACATAACCCAGATTTTATAATCAGATAAATATCAGTTAATTCATTTTAAAAATGAGGATAAAGATTTTTGGCTCCCAGAGTAAGACAATATAGTGAGTATAGGCATCAGCTGGTGCATCAGAGAGGTTTTGTCACCTGTTTTGTTCAGCCATGTGGGCACAGGTGGCTTCCCAGAAATATTATTTCATTGTCCTCAATGAATTTATTATTATTTTATTTCTGCCAAACTATAATAATAAGGTGTTGTAATATTTTAATCTAAACAAAAAGCCAGTACAATATTGGTTTTTTCCAATTGCAGTACTCAGCTGTTGCTGTTTCTTGCTTCAATCTTAAAATCATCAGGGCTTTCTGAAACTTGGCCAGTAAAATGTCAGGGAAAACTTGTGATTAAGATCTGGTTTATAACAGAAAGATGGAAGAAAAATCTTTGTAGTTGATCATCACAAATTCTCACCCAATGTCTGCAATAATAAAGTACCTTTACAATAACTGCTGCAACTTGAGTGACTTCCCAGATCCTGTAAATTAACCTGTGCACATCTCCTGTTGCTGCTGCAATTAATTTCAGCATTTGTGGGGAATTTTGTGCATGGAGAGAGCTTAAACCTCCCTGTTGATTATCAAGGCACTTAATGCAGTGTATTAAGACAAATGGTGCCACATGGTTGTTTTCCTTGCTCTTTAAATTCCTAGAAAGCACAAAGGGGTTTGCTGCAATTCCATGGAAGCCCTTAGTGTGGCTTGGGAATTGCCTTTCCTGTTTGTCTAGGAGACTGGCAGCAGTTAATGACTCCTCCTGTGTTTCTGGAGATTTTATTTGGTGTGAATAGCAAAAACTCCAATGGGAAAGGGAATGTTCCTCCTGGGGAGAAGGTGGAGGTGTCCCAGCTTTGGTTTGGGCAGAATTTGGATGGGAAAGGCCTTTTTTCAGTGAGGAGAAGGATGAAAAGGCAGTGTGTGGTAGAACTGGGGTGGGACTGGGAGCAAAATCCACTCTGTGTGGGATTTTGAGCTCGTGGCTTGACACAAACTCATTGTGAGGGCTCAGAAAGTTCACCAGGAGCAGCCATTCAGATCCAGCTGGGAGCACCACTGGAAGCTCCACCAGCTCCTCTCACATAATTCTGTTTAATATTTGAGAATGGTTTTGTCCTGGCAATGTCCCAGCCAAATCCCCCCTTTGTTTGGATCAACCTAAAGACTGTTTATGTGGATGATACAGTCAGAAGAACAAATTATTCCTTGAGTAGGAAGCTGAAGATTCTGGATTGTTGGCCCTGAACAAAAGGATTTTAATGAGTGAGTTGTGAGCTGAGCATGCCTAAAGTTGCATCCTTAAGGTAAATATTGCAAAAAAACCCACTGAAAACAGGTGGGAAATGAAATGTATGTAGAAGATACATTACTTTAAAAACAAACCAGGGTTTGAAATGCAGATTTGGGGTGAGAGGTACCCTGACCCAAACTTGGTGAGTTTCTGGGATGCCTTCAGTCAGATTTTATTTATTGGGTGCCACGAGCTGAGGTACAATTTTGTGTTTTAGTTTCTCACACATCTGAAGCTAAAAGTTGGAAACAAAATTTCTTTATCTGTGCCAACAGTTGCAACTGCAGTGTCTCTTATCAAGTTTTTGGAAGAAGAATTTTGTTTTAAAATAAAAGTAGCAAAATTCTGTTTCTCTAGATTTGTAAGGAGATGTTTGTCTTTGCCATCAGTCACCTCATCTGAGAAAGGCTGATGGAGATGTGGCTGCTCATAGATTTATTTCTTTTACCAGCTGAGTTTTTTGTCCCCTTGAAATTGGTCCTTTGGCTTGCTCAGTTGCAAAGGAATTTTCCCATTCCTTGCCCAGCTGAGTTTGAAGTGCAGAATGTGGATAATTCACATTCCTGAAGGGCAATTTAATTCTGCTCTGAGCTTCTCATGTGCACTGAGGTAACCAGAGATCCCATAAAACAAGGCCAGGGTGACACTCTGCCCTCTAAAAATCCACCTCTTGGATAACAAAAAGTAAATCACAGATTCATTTTCCAGTAGAAAAAGCAATTACAACTTAAACTTGTTATTGTAGGTGATGTTTTGGAGCATTCTGGAAAGTCTGAATGCCCATTTAAAATGTTGGGGTTTTTTTTCAGTGATTTGCAGCTTCTCTGGATATTTGCCATACCAGCATAACAGAGAGAAGGAGGATGGTGCAGGGATTGGGGTATTGCTTAGCAGGCTCTGTGCACTCCCAGGTGCTGCTGCAGGCTCTGTGTGTGACCAGGGGTGACATATGTCCTGTCCCAGCTTCATTTCATGGCTGGAGCACAGCACTGGTGGCTCCCGTTGTTTCCTCAGTGGTTCGGGTGGGTTGGTTTGGGGCAGATCTTCACTGCAGGATTTGGGATCCCTCTGGTGAGACAATGAGTCAGAGTAAACTGAGAGATGCTGTTGGACTGTAAATGTTTAATCAGGATCTTCTGGGGATGGCTGTTCCAGAGCCTCACATGTGCCTTTCCCAGGAATGTGGGCAAGTCCAAGAGCTCTGCCCATCGCACCAGCATGCACAAGTTGGAAATCTGAGATCTGCCCAATTTTCAGTGATTTCTCTTGTGGTCTCACTGCCTTTCCTGTCAGTGCCACAAATGCCCAGTATAAGGATGTCCAATATAAAATAAAACTGCAACTTTTGTGACTCTCCATATCTCTGTGGAGGACTGTCCTTTTTAGCTGTTTTGGCTCATTCTGTGTGCCTTGTGTGGGTGTAGAGGAGCTGGTGCAGGCTTGGCTCTGTGCTGGCCTTGGGCACCAAACAAAGGGAAAGGTGAGCATGGACTGGAAGTGCTCAAAAGGAAGGATAAGGAAAGGTTTTGGGGTAAAAACACTTTTAATCAATGTGGAGTTCAGCTCTTAATATCAGCATTTCTGCACCTAATTGGCTTTTGCTTGAACCCATTTCCAGAATCCTATTGAAAAGGGCTGAGTGTGTGTGGGTGTGGGTAAGAAGCAACTGGAAATGGAGGCCAGCAGAGGAGAAAACCAGGTGTCTGTGGGGTGGGAAAGGAGCATGGGGATGACAGCAGTGTCCTGATGGAGACACCATTCCATGGCTTCTCCCTGTGGGGCTCTCTGACCTTCCTGGTGTCTGCTGGGCCATGGCAGGGTGGCAAAGCTGCTCCTGCTCATGGAGGCAGCTCTTCCCCGCAAGGGCTTTCTAGGCACTGCCAGCCTTTATTTTGCACCCCAAAGAACTGGAAACTCGATTTAATTCAGGAAGAACCTCAGTCTTCCTGGGAGGATTTAGGAGCTGGAGGTTGAGGGTGGGACTCATGGCACTGGTGGGTGCCAGTGTGGCCGGGCAGGAGCGGGGTGTGCCAGGTGTCCAGAGGCTGCTCCATCCCCAGGGTGCAGCCTGCAGGTGTGCTGACTGTTGGCACTCACCATTCCCACTGGGAAAATCGTGGTGGTGTGGTTTTTTTGCTGGTGTTTCTGAGGAGGGTTTCTCCTGGAGCTTTGTTCCACTCCCAAATTTGCCTGTGCCGTTTGGGAAAGGCAGAGCCTTGCCAGGGAGCTGAGGGGAAGCTGCACCGGGAACCATTCCTGCTAAAACCTGGGAGCTGTTGCTTTAAAAAGAAAAAAAAAAAAAAATCCTTTGTGGGCTGTGGAGAGAAAGTGCTAGAACTGTGCAGGATCATGACTGGAAAGCAGGATCCCTGAGTGGTCACGGAGGCTTTCCTGGTGCTCTCCAGCCTGCCGTGGATTTAGCCAGGATGCTGGTCCCCCACAGCAGATAGCAAACGAGGGACAAAGAAACCCTATCGAGGGCACGGCGCTGGGCAAAGGGAATGAGGCAGGATGTTGCTGTGGTGTTAAAAGGGAACAGGATCTCCGTGCCTAGACATGGGAATCACGTTTTCACCGGGATCGCTGGCTTGCAGTGCTTGAACCCGACCTTCCCGAGGACTCGGATCGCCCTGCTCCGCTTCCTGCTCCCGCCTCGCTTCTTTCTGGCACATATGTAATACTGGAGGTTTAAAAAAAAAAAAAAAAAAGAGATTAAAAAAAAAAAAAAAAAGGCAGCCCGATCCAGGGATTCAGAGGCATCCTGATCAGCTGACGCGCCGAGCCGAGCTGCAATGTGTTGCTTATTCATTTTGTACGGTGGGAGCTGCCGGGGCTAAGCAGAGAGCTGAACTATGCCTCTCCTACAGCCGCGCTTGTGCAGACAGAGGGGTGAGAGAGAGGCAGCCGCCGCGGGAAGAGCACAGCCGGACTTTCTCCTTGTTTTTATCCATTTCTGCAGGATCATGTATTTATAAGGGATGAGGTGGGCCACAGGGATCGCAGGCCTGAGGTGCGGCCTACCCAGTCAGTGCAGAATCAGGCCCTCCACTACCGGAACCGAGAGCGCTTTGCCACAATCAAATCAGCATCTTTGGTAAGAGCCCCCATCCCACCCCACCCCATCCCACCCCACCCCGCTCCCCAGCCCCTCGCTGCCATCCCTCCGTGCTGTTGGTGCTGTTGGCATAGCAACTGGATATTGCACTGAAAGAGATTTTACCTCTATGTGTGTGTGTGTGTGAGATGTAAATGTGAAATGTGTTTAATTTCTCGGTGCATTTCCAGGGTGAGATAGCCCACCTTCCTGGGTGAAGTTAATATCATCTTCATTTCCCACCCCACCCCTCCATTTCCCACCTGTCCCTTTTGTTAATATATTTATCTGCATGTGCATAAAGAGTGTGTGAGGGGTGTGAGAGCTGCTGGAACGCCGTGGAGATGCAGATGGGTTTGGGAACAATAAGATCGCTGCTGCCCGCCCTGAGCTGCTGCCTGGTGGTTTTTTTTATTTTTTTTATTTCATTCATTCATTTATTTCAAGCAATGTACCGTGTCTGCATTTTGCAGCCTGATCCTTTGGAAGGATTGCTGGGCTGCGATAAGGGAGAGAGAGACAGAGGGGGTTTACAGCGGGCTGTGGGCTTACAAAGGGGAGGGGGATGGGATGAATCCATCAAGATTTGTACTATTGCAAATGTGATTGCTGTGGATGCCTTTGTAGTAGGGAAAGGGGTGTGTGCCGGAAGAGTTAGTTGTGTGCCGCCTCCCCCACCCCGCATCCACCGGGCTGGGAGCAGCATTTCCAGGGACAGCAGTGAAAAATGGCCCTTCAGAGGGAAAACCAATGTGCTGTTCGATATTTCAGCCCGCTGGTATTAGAGGTCAGATGGACGGGGAGCGTTAGAGAGTCCCCACGGTTTGGCCATGGCACTCGCTCAGTGCTATGACATCATCCTGGACCAACCCCGAAATGACACCAGCGAGCCCTCCCCTTCCCGCTCCTCCTGCCTCCACCATGGGGGTTCTCCTTCCAGACCACCATTTCTGCATCCCCAGAACCGCTTCCCACTCCTTCCTGCGTGCTCAGGGCACGGGCTGTGCCTCTCTGTGTGTGTGTGTGTGAGACCACAGCTGAAGGTGCTGACTGGAGGCAAGCAGCAGTGCCAGCAGCACAAATTTTTTCTGTGTGATTGTGGCTGCTGCTGTTAAAATCTAAAACGATGCTGTGGCATTCAGGCTTCTGCCCAGATGCTTCCTGGGAGCATCTGAATCCCATTTTTTGCAGGTGTATTTCTGGGTGCCCACACCCTGAGTGCCCCCCAGGCTGGTGTCCCCTGCTCCCCCCAGTTTAAAGTGACCTAGAAATGTGTGTGTTAGAGGACTTCATGCAGCACACCTGACAGGGGCAGGATCCCTGCTCTCCTGGAGACCCTCTGCCCTGGGAATTTTTCCTTTTTGTATGTGTCTGTGTTTTCACTCAGTGTAGTGCCAGCTCTTCTACTGCCTGCACTGAGCAGATAAAAGTGGGACCCAGTTAGGTTGGCTGGAGGGCAGAAATAATGAATGACTCATGTATCATACTCCAGACATACAATTTCATTGATAAATTGATATGTGTGATGAATATATTCATGTTCTTTTACTCCCTGTGCAAAGCTGCTGCACGTTGTGGCCTGCCTCGAGCAGCGGAGCCCAGAGCTCCTGTCCTCCCTGGAAATGTCACCCCTGGGCTGCTGGGGTGGCTTGAAGGGATTGCATGGCCAGGCCCCTTTGGGAGCCAATGGAAATATGGGCTGTGAGGGACTCCCTGAGCTCTGGGGAACACAGCTGATATCCCAAGGTCACTCCTCAATCCCATGGCAGCCTCCTGTGGGGCTGGGATTGCGTCTGCCTTCATTCCTTACTCACTTGGGTTTGCTGAATCTCTCTGCTTCAGTGACCAAGTGATGATAAAGATAAAATTCATTGTGGGTGGGGAAGATGGAAAGCTTTTTGGAGAGCTTTTTTGGGTTTTCTGTGGAACATGCTCTGTAATCCCCATTATTCACACACATCTCCCTTTCCCAGTGGAGAGGGAAGATCCCAACACACCAACCTGGGCACTCCAGGAGGTGTTGGTGTGTCCCTGCTTCTGAGGCTGTGTGGTGGGGCAGAACTGACCCTGAGTTTGCCACAGAAATATTTCATGGGGATGAGCTTTCCCTTTGATAATCTTCCATTCCCACCTCTTCATGTGGCAAAATGGAAATCCAGGGGGGAAAAATAAAAGTTTAAACCCATTGCACAGAACCAGGGTGCCAGTGCTTGTGTTGGAGCACTTTTTATCACAGTGCCTAGATGATGTCTGTGGGAGAGGTGCTGGATGCTCCTCTGGCCAAGGGAGAGCATCTTCCTGCTTCCCTGCCCAATATTTATGGGAAGGGCAAGGTCAGCCATGGAGCCAACACAGGGAGAAAGACCTGAACATGCCTGGAATTTGTAGTGCAAACCCAGAAATTCAGGCTTTATTCATCTCTCTGTGTTAATTTACTCTTTCAGTGGCAGCTGGAACAGATTTTTCTGTGTGAATGGGTGCCCAAGGTCCCACAGGGGTTGAAAACAAGCAAACCAGCAAGCTCTGATGGTTCCCTACATGCTGGCTGCTTCCCATTGCTGGGAACATCTTCCTGCACAGAAAGGTTGTGCAGCTGGGAGCATCAGGTGGCCTGTATTGCAGAGAATCAAAAATGGGAGTTCTGGCCCCAAATTCAGTTCTATGGGGTGATATTGGGGTGTTAAAGCTTCCTTTCATGGGATTGGCGGAAATCCACCCCCAACACTGAGACCAGGGCAGTGTTTGTAGAAGAAAAGCACCAAGCCTGGGGCTGTTCACTCCACAGCTGTTCCTCCTGGTGCAGTCCAGGTTCTAGGGCACTCAAGTCCTTGCTCTTCTCCCCATAGATCAGGATATTGTAGATGGAGGTAAGACTGGCATTCCTAAAGGCAATCCCAAATTCAGGTTGGATCTCTTTCCAAAAACAAGCTGAAGCAGTTCAGGGAGTGCAGAGGTCACAGAGGAACTTGTGTTAGACAGCTGAGCACTCCAGGTGACCCAGTGGTTTAGAGAGTGATTCCCTTGCCCTGGCACTCTGCAAAGGCATCATGTGAATATGAGAGAAACTGGACAGATCTCCAGAGAAAACAGCCAAATGAACTCTCCACAAAGAAACAGGCTGTGGATATCCTCTTTAGAGTCTTGCAGTAGTGCTTTAATATTGCTCAGATTAAAGAAAATCATGAAAATCAGCAAATGTGAGTAAGAAAGATGAAGGAGCTTAACTTAGGTCATAATTCAATCAGCAATTTTAGTAGTCATTTTTTCCTGGACCACTTTTCTCTTTAATCAGTTTTGTGTGGTTACAGTAACCATCACTCACCTGGAGCAGTGGTGGAAAATACCCTGCATATTTCTGCTGTTGGAATAAAAGTTGCCATCTGAAATGGAGACCAGGCACTTACATCTCCATATTATTTCTCAGATTATCAGTGATCCATAAATTAAAAGTTACAACCAGGAATCTCTTGAAGCTCAGCAAGCTGTTGTTGGAAAAGGAGGGCAGAGGTTCTGCATGTTGATGAGGCTACACCTCTCAGTGTTTTCAAGGGAAAGCTTTTTTTGAATCTCTTCAGAGATGCATTGATCTGCACTTGTGGGTGTCTTTCAAGCTTGACCCCTTAGCTCCCCCCTTCCTCGTGCATCTCCTCAACAGCTGCTTTTGCAGTTTTCAAAGGCAATGATCAAGTAGTTAAAACTTGATAGAATCCCAGAGTGGGGTGGGTTGGAAAGGATCTTAAAGCCCATCTCATTCCACCCCTGCTTGGGCAGAGACACCTTCCACCATCCCAGGCTGCTCCCAGCCCTGTCCAGCCTGAACTTGGGCACTGCCAGGGATCCAGGGGCACACAGCTGCTCTGGGCACCCTCATGGGGAAGGATTCCTCCCTCACATCTGTGACATCTCATTCCACAGAAGGATCAGGCAGTGAGGGCTCTATCAAAGGCCTTGGTGTTCTCTTTGAAATCCAAATGCCAGCAGAAGAATGATGTGATCCCTTGTGGGCCTGCAGAGCCAAGTGTCTGTGTCCATGGGAGCAGCATTCCCTGGATGTGGCCAGGAAAATGGCACCTTCCCATGGAGCTGTTCCCTCTTCTGCTGGAGCTTTGGTGTTTCATTCCAGAGGGTTGAGTTTCTCCCAATGGACTCATTGGCTGCTTCCTTTGTAGACCTTTCCTCTAAAAGTTTGGACTTGTTCTTTCTCATCTCCTCTGCTGTGAGAAGCAGCTGGCAGTGTTTTGCTCAGAGCTTTGCTTCCTCCAGCACAGAGGAGCTTGGAAATTCAGTTATCTACAGGTGAAAACTCCTCTCTTTTAGGAGAGGTTCAGTATCTTGGATAAACAGTGTAGGAAAGGGAACTCTAAACAGCTGCTGGTTTGGAGGAGAAGTTGTGAGCTCAACTTCCTTATGTAAAGCTGAAATCTTGGAGGGGTGAAAGAAAGTTTGGATTTGATGGCAAATGAACTGCCTGTGGGAGTAGGTTGGAAAAGACATCTCTGTTCTCAGTTTTGTGTTTGCCAGAGATGCAGAGAGATAAGAAACTGAGAAAATGTCATACCTTAACGAAAGCTGTTCTGGTTTATTCAGGTTTTTGGTTCTCCTGATGACCTGATTGACTGTTGGGTGCTGCAGGGTGGGCTCCAGGAAACTTTCTGGTGTGAAGGATCCTGACATTTCCTGGTTATATGGAGAACAAATTTTGTAGTTATCACCTTTTGCCTCATCATAATCTGAGGGTTTTTTTGTGGGCTTCTTCTTGAGGGGCAGCTCCAATCTCTGCTTGCTGTGACCTGGGACAGACCCAGGAAATGGCTGGAATTGTGTCAGAGGAGATTGAGGTTGGAGATCAGAAAAGGTTCTTCCCCCAGAGGGTGCTGGGAATGGGCACAGGCCTGAGGCTGCCAGAGCTCCAGGAGCACTTGGATAATGCTTCCAGGCATGCCCAGGGTGGGATTGTTGGGGTGTCTGTCTCCATGATCCTTGTGGGGCCCTTCCCACTCAGGATATTCCAAATAGTGCATGGAGTTCCAAGAGTCCTTGTCTAAGAACACCAGAAAGGTGATTAATGGAACATCCCCATATTTTCTTGTTAAAATGGTTGCTGGAGCTGTTCATTCATTAGGGCTTTAATCTTTAAAACCATAATCCTGGATTCATTCATAGTCTGAAGGACTTCTCTGGCACTGACCTGGGCATGTTCAGTCACTAATGTTCATTTCCTCCACATTTCTGCCACCCCTGAGATCACAGATGTGCAGACTTTGTCTTTGAAGACTGTCCTGAGGAGTGTTGGGCTTGACTGGAGGTTATGGTGATAAATGAAGTCTTTATCATGAGTTTGCTGAACAGAGACACGAAATCCATGAGATGTCCACCAAGTCTGCTGCTCTCCTCTCCCATCTTTAGGATGAGACACTGCTTTTGTTTTCTTCTGACTTTTTAATGTCTCATCTTCTGTTGTGACTGGAAGGCTTTATCAGCTAGGCTTGTAATTAGCAATTGCATCCTATTGTTAGGGATAAATATCCTAGATTTCATGGGAAATCTTTCCCAGATGGAATTCTTGTCACGATAAAGCTGAGCAAAATTGGAAATGGGGTGCAGAGGAGCAGGGAAAAAAAAGGCAAGGATAAAAGTTAATGAGTTTTGCTGTAAATAAAACAAGTGCACATTCTACATCTCATTAGAGATCAGACCAAAGGAGACTGGCAGAGTTGCTGGAGGATCCTTAGATCCATTTTTTTCTTAGGCTCTTGCTGTTTGCTTTGTTCTGCCAAGGTCTGGGAACGGGCTGTGCCGTGCAGAACATCCCATTGCTCACAAAAGGGCTGGGCCCCAAAAATAGCACACCCAGGAAGATCTGGTGCAGCTGGTGGCTCCCAGATCTCCATTTCTCTTCAAGTGCCTGACCAAGGCTGTTCTCTCAGCTGGATGTCACTGAACATGGCAATGGCATGGGTGAAGTGTTGGTGGGCTGCCTGTCTTACCTGGCACCTGTCCTTATCATTAATTGGATTCTCAGAGACATTTTCCTTACCTGGAAGCTTCTGGCAGAGATCTTATTCTTGCTGAACTTGACTGAAATGTGCAGGTTCCTGTGAGTTCTTCCCAACTTCTTCCAAGTGTAGCTGTCCTTGGTACTCTTGGAAAAACCAAGAGCTTTTTGAGCTGTAGCAGAACACAGGGCTGGCTCACAGAGTGTTTGTGTTTTTGTGGTCATTCCCTCAATCCCACATGCTCCTGGTGGCTGCCTTGGATCTGGTTGTGTCTCAAGCATGTACAAGGCTGCTCTGTTGCACCAGGGGCTGAGGTTTATTTAATCCAGCCTGCTTCACAATGACACTTTGAAATTCCTTGCAAGAAGGAATTGGTTTGCCCATCACCACTGGTGGGTGCTCAGCCTCCCTGATCACCCCAAGTGTGACAGGGCTGTGCTCAGGCTGGTTCTTTGGTTCCTCTGCAGTCTTTGGGAGGCTCTTCTTGAGCTCCTCTTCACCCTCCTCCCAAGTCTTGGGGGTCATTTGAACTGAGACAGGTGGCACTTGCCCTCTGCCTTGGCTCACCTCAGTCAGGGTGTTCATCTCTTGATTTTGGAGCTCTGACTTGGCTTCCAGCAAGTGCACTGGGATGGCAGATCCCTAAAGCAGCTGCTCTCCTTTTGAACCTGAACCTTCCCATCTCTACATCTGAACTCCAAAAATCTCCACAGAACTGCCTTCAAATGACAGCAGCACCATGCAGGGGCCAATTTTTTTTGCTGCTGTGGAGGAATCCATCAGGAAGGCTGCAGGAGGGACTCCTGGTTCATAAAGCTTCAGTGATCACCTTCAAAGGCCTGAGCTCTTCACACTTAAGTGGCAAAGCAAAGGTCCCCTTGCACAGATTCAGGGGCTGCAGCTCCACACATGTGCCAAGTTTTTGATTCTCAGATTGTATAAATGATCAGATCTTCATAAGTTCCTGAGACTGTCTTTAAAAAAATAAAAACCAGTCTTGGACACTTTTCTTCTTTTCAAACGGAAGCATCACCATTTGCATTTTCTTCTCAACATTTTTGGCACAGCCTGTTGGTGTTTTTTTTTTTCCTTCCTTTCACATGGATACACTTGGGCATGGAAATGAATGTGGAACTTGTGAGTTTGTTTCAGCTGAGCAGGGTTTAAAATCTGCTTAGACCATCTGATCAATCTTGTTAAGAGCACACAGTTCCCGAACAGCGTTCCCTTGTTAGAAAACTTTCAATTCTGGGAAGGAATGAGCTCAGTCTGCCATCATCTTGAATTTTAAGGGGAAGTTTTGAAGGAGGCTCCTCGTAGCAGAAAATAGATGTTGAGGGGTTGAATTGGCATGGGGTGACTTGAGGAGGAAGGAAAGAATGGGGGTTTGAGGGGGTTCTGGCTGCTTCTTGGGAATCCATGGATCTGAATAAGGTGAATTAGTTGAATCTGAATAAGGATTTGAGTCCTGCATCTGAATAAGGTGTCTGAAGAGTGTTGTCCATTAGCCACCTTTGTTTCCAGATCTCCTTCAGCATGTCCTGGAGTGATAATGATTCCGCAAGTTTTAGCTTTTATATTTTTCAGATTCTGTTCTGCTTTAGTGTCTAAGTCTAGGTTTCATATTAGGGGATGGTGAGTTCTCTTCACAGAACAGGGAGACAGAACAATTCCTTCTGTAGCTGGGGACCAAGGGCTGCAGATCCAGATCTCAGGCCCAAGAGCATAAACAGTGGGGACTGAAGAGAGAAAACAAGAAGGATGGGACTGCATGGGCTAAAGCTTTAATTGGACAATTAACTCAAACATGCAAATGGACCAGAATATATAAAAGTGAGGGATCTCCTGAGCCATCATCCATTGTGTGGCCATTTTGGGTCTGTGCTGCCCAAGGTAGATCTGTTGAGGCCTCTTAATAAATCCCTACTTTATTCTTTAGCTCCATCCAGTCTCTATTCTTTAGCTCCATCTAGTCTCTATAACTCCATCTAGTCTCTATTCTTTAGCTCCATCTAGTCTCTATTCTTTAGCTCCATCTAATCTCTATTCTTTAGTTCCATCTAGTCTCTGTTCTTTAGCTCCATCTAGTCTCTATAACTCCATTTAATCTCTATTCTTTAGCTCCATGTAGTCTCTGTAACTCCATCTAGTCTCTATTCTTTAGCTCCATGTAGTCTCTGCTCTGAAGGCAGCCTTCAGAGGGCATCAATAAGTAACCACTCCCTTCCTTTATTTGTAATATGGCATTTTCAGCCTAATTTTCAGACATAGAAGTCTCAGGAACTGATGGGGGCTAAAAGTTAGGACAGAGAAACTTTGTGGCTTTGTGAAACCAAACAGCAGCACCTCCAAAAGCCATGGATTGCTGAGAGCAGAGCAGGGCCTGGCTGCAGTGAGCTGGTGTGGGAGGCAAGGCCCTGGAGCAGTGGGTGCCCTGTTCCCCCCCAGGTTACAAGACAGATCCATGAGCATGAGCAGGAGAACGAGCTGCGGGAACAGATGTCAGGATATAAGCGGATGCGGCGCCAGCACCAGAAGCAGCTGATCGCCCTGGAGAACAAGTTGAAGGCCGAGATGGACGAGCACCGCCTCAAGCTGCAGAAGGAGGTGGAGACACACGCCAACAACTCGTCCATTGAGCTGGAGAAGCTGGCCAAGAAGCAAGTGGCTGTGATGGAGAAGGAGGTGAGTGCTGGGAGGGTCTGAGGGGCAGGAGAGCCCGGGTTTGCTGCTCAAACCCGTGGTCTGAGGTGCAGAATGAGAGGACAAAGTGTTAAACTGCTCCAAGGGAAATTTAAGTTGGATGTTAGGAAAAAGTTTTTTACACAAAGCACTGGAATGGTCTGCCTGGGGAGGTGGTGGAGTCACTATCCCTGGATGTGGTACTCAGTGCCATGGTTTAATTGAGATGTTAGGGCTGGGTGGAACTGAATCACCTCAAAGGTCTCTTCCAACCTGGTGATTCTGTGACCTTGTGCTCTCTCAAGCAGCCTCACGTCACCTTCCTGGCTGATGGGTGCTCTGTTGGCATCCACCAGTGCCACAGCTGCATAAAAGGGGCTGTGGGGACTTTGGGAGCTTTGCCTCAGCTGAGGGGGTGACAAAGCTGTCACTCAGTCTAAAAATCAGCACATTAATAAAATGGTGTGGTTGTGCTCTCTGGGGTGGCTTTGGTGGGGAGGTGAGAAGCACAAGGAATCCCTCAGACCTATGTGAGCATTCTCTCTGTGAGCAGCTGTCCTGTGGCTGAGTGCTCATGGCTTTGGCTAGCACAGTCACCAAAATGACTGACCAAAAATCAAAAACCACAACAATAATTTGTGCTGGATTCTGCACCTGCTCGCTCACCTTTTTTTTTTTTTTTTTCTTTTTTTTTTTTTTTTTTTTTTTGTTTTTTTTTTTTTTCCTCTCTCTGTACATTGCAGGCAAAGGCAGCTGCAGCAGATGAAAAGAGATTCCAGCAACAGATTTTGGCTCAGCAAAAGAAAGACCTGGCGACCTTTTTAGAAAGTCAGAAGAAACAATACAAGCTTTGCAAGGAAAAGATTAAAGAGGCAAGGAACTCTCATTTTCAGGGCTGAAGGGGTGTGGAATGAACACAAACCACTCTTTTGTTTTGATAAACCTGGGCCAGCCCAGGGGTTTAAGGGATACTGTCAGGCTTGGAAGCAAATTTTGGATTCTCAGTAAGTAAATTTTCAGGAGCTGGGAGCATCTGGCAGCATTTCCAGAACAATTTGTGAGGGTGGCTACAGGTGTTTCACAATTTGCTGTAGAGCAGAATCTTTGAAACCAAGGGTGATGAGGGAAAATGGGACTTCACAGAGAGTTCTTCTTCCCCTTTCTTTCTCCTCATCTGTTTTTTTCTTTCAAGTAATCAGAGCAGCCATTCAGTGTCCCCAGACTAAAAGCCCTGTGATCAGTTACATGAATTAGGAAGAGAAATAACTTCTAATGTACCAAAATGCATTATTTAAATTGTATCTTCACCATATTGCAAAAATAATTGGCTGTTTAAGGTAAAGGTGAGAAAATTATTATCAAGGAGCTCTGTGGCCACTTTTCCTCCTACTCTTGGTGTGGGTGCTGGTACAGCTGTAGGGGCACAGGGCTGAGCATGGCCAGGTGACAGGTTCCGGTTCTGTTGGTTTGTGGTGGGATTTTGGTGTCCCTCCATGGCCTGAGTGGCAGAGGAGGAGCCAGCAAGGTCCCCCATGTCCTGTGTCACTGTGGAGCTGAGGAAAGCCTTGTGTTCACCCTGCAGGAAATGAATGAGGACCACAGCACACCCAAGAAAGAGAAGCAAGAAAGGATATCCAAACACAAAGAGAACCTGCAGCACACACAGGCTGAAGAGGAGGCCCAGCTTCTCAGCCAGCAGAGACTCTACTACGACAAAAACTGCCGATCCTTCAAGAGAAAAACGATGATCAAGAGGCACGAGATGGAGCAGCAGAACATTCGGGAAGTATGGCACTCCTCACTTCTCTCACAGCCTGCTTGAACTGCTTTAGCTTTGTGTCTTGGCTGGTTAGGTCTTCATGTTTCTAGTTGCTAAATAGAATTGAGAAAAATGTAACAAAATACGTTTTGGGAAATGGTTTTCCCTGCAGCTGTGGCTGCTTTGATCAGATGAGGGATGGCAGACAGAAGCAGCCTGTGGGCCCCTCCTCTGGGCCTGATGCCTCATCCCAGCTCCTGAGTGTTGGGTTTGGGGGTCCTGCCCCAGTTTGGGGTGTGGGGAGAGCTGTGGGATGGGGATATGGGCTCTCAAGGGGCAGCTTTTCACACCCTGCTTCCCCTCGTTGGTTTTTGCCCCTTGCCTCAAGGCTGCCTGTGGTCAAACACCACTTTGGAGAAAGCTTCCACATGGAGATGTTCCTGTGGCCATCACTGTAGTATCTGAGTTATCCATTTTTGGATTAAGACTGTCAGAGGAGAGGGTGTTTTAGTGAAAACTGAGTGAGGAGTGGTCAAAAATTTCCAATTGTGTTTGGCCTGCTACCCTCAGGCTTTCCAGTATCATTTGTGCTTGTTCAGAGCTTTGCTGCCCTTGGGTCCAGATGTGCCTGGGGCTGCTCAGCTGCTTTGCTGAGATCCAGATATCTCAACCCAGGCACCTCAAAACTATTGATTGCAGAAATTCAGATTTGAGCACCCATGTCCCAGCATGTCAGCTCTGTGGCAGGGATGAGAACAGAGTTCAGTGACCTAGCATGGCATTTAACAGGAACACACCTCTGACCTCCTGCATTTAAGCTCTTATGAGAGACCTAATTTTCAGAATGATCTGAGTTTTTATTCCCTGAAAATTGCATCCCTACTGCTTCAAATGTGCCAGTACTAACTACTTGGATCACCTGAAGTAAATAACACTTTCAAGATGTGTTTTCCATATTTTAAGTAACCACAGATGTTGTTTTTGTGCAAATGGGAAAGTGTTTGAAGGAAGTGGAATGACTGTGTGTGTTTATGCTGTGTGAACTGAAATCAGGTTGGAACAGGCTTGGTAGAGGCTGGCTGAGCTGCCCTGGGATGAAGGCACATGTGCCACAGCTCCCTGCCTGGTCAGTGCCCCACCAGCCTTTGGGAAGTCATTTTGGCACACCAGTAGCTGTAAATTTTAATTTTGCCTATCAGGGGTCGAGTTTTGCTTAAATGTGAACACATACTACATTTGAGACACAAATGTCACAGATGTGTGCAGTAATCAGGGAGGGAACTGGTGTCTTTCCCTTCTGGGCTTGTGGCTTGGGGGTGGTTATCCCAGGCTGTGCAGGAGCTCTTGGTGACCACTGCAAAACCAGTCTCGTTTTAAAAATGAGCTGCGCCTTGTGCCAAATCTCACCTGGACAATTCACCTTCTCACCTGAGATGGTGTTAGAGGCACTGACCTCTGCCTTGGCCACTCCAGTGCAGGTGATGGAGGGGGGAGCTCGTTCCCAGTACCCACCGGGGAATTTAAACCAGACAAGAGCCCCAGTTCCATCGCCCTGAGCACTTGGGATGTGTTCAGTGAAAGCTGCTGCGAGTTCCTGCAGGCACCCAGGGCTTGTGTGGGGTCCTGGTGCCACCTGCTGGGGACTCCCGGGGCCATCCCAGAGCAGGGGAGGGAGGGATGGATGGATGGATGGATGGATGGATGGATGGATGGATGGAAACTCAGCGGTCGCTCCTAGCATGCATGGATGCATGGTCACTCAGTGGTCACTCCTGGATGGATGGATGGATGGAAGGAAGGAAACTCAGCGGTTGCTCCTAGCGTGGATGGATGCGTGGTCACTCAGTGGTCACTCCTAGCATGGATGGATAGATGGATGGGTGGTCATTCCTGGGATGGATGGATGGATGGATGGATGGTCGGTCACCAAGTGGTTACTCCTAGCATGGATGGATGGATGGATGGATGGTCATTCCTGGGATGGATGGATGGATGGATGGATGGATGGTCGGTCACTCAGTGGTCACTCCTAGCATGGATGGATGGATGGTCACTCAGTGGTCACTCCCAGCACCCCCATGGCGCTGCTGGGTTTGTGTTTCCCTGTGCCACACCAGTCCCTGCAGCTGCAGCGCAGTGGGCAGGAGCTGCAGCAGGGCTGCCCGCTCAGCCCTGTGTGTGTGTGTGTGTGTGCAGGAGCTGAACAAGAAGCGGACGCAGAAGGAGATGGAGCACGCCATGCTGATCCGGCACGACGAGTCCACGCGGGAGCTGGAGTACCGGCAGCTGCACACGCTGCAGAAGCTGCGCATGGACCTGATCCGCCTGCAGCACCAGACTGAGCTCGAGAACCAGCTGGAGTACAACAAGCGGCGCGAGCGGGAGCTGCACAGGAAGCACTTCATGGAGCTCCGGCAGCAACCAAAGAACCTGAAGGTGCTGCCGGCTTCCCTTGCTCCTCCTCCAGCCTCTGTCCTGGGCCGTGGGACCGCTGCTCTCCACATCCTGTGCTCTCCCTTGCATCCCCTCCCTTTGCACAGAGCAGCTCTGGATAAGGGAAGTTGTGGGCTGGGATAGGCCAGGGCTCACAGAGGGTTTTTACAGTGCTGTGCTAATTGAGGCTGTTGTAAAATAGTCCAGTCCTAAGCAAAGTGTTAGAGAATTTGTTTCTGACAAGCTGTGTGTTGTTCAGACCCTCACTCGTGTCAGCTTAGAATGATGAGGAGAGGAGGTTTGTGATGCTTTCAGAGTCCAGAGAGAACATAGAACACTCTGAGTGTGTGCTGAGCTCTGTGCTTGCAGACCTCTGAGCTGCTCTCTGTGGCAGAGACATGTTCTTCCTCCCAGTGTCACAGAATCATAGAATATCCTGAGTGGGAAGGGCCCCGCAGGGATCATGGAGTCCAAATTCCAATCCTGGACAGACAGCCCAGCAATCCCACCCTGTGCATCCCTGAGAGCATTTTCCAAATGCCCCTGGAGCTCTGGCAGCCTCAGGGCTGTGCCCATTCCCTGGGGAGCCTGGGCAGTGCCAGCACCCTCTGGGGGAAGAACCTTGCCCTGATACCCAGCCTGAAGCTCCCTTACACAGCTCCAGCTGTTCCCTGGGGTCACTGGTCACCAGAGAGAAGCACACTGCTGTCACTCTGTCACACCCTTGTGGGTTCCCAGGGCTGCAGCCGCCACATAATGCAAGGTTGAGCTGGGAAGGACATGGAAGGGGAATGATGCTGTGAAAAAGCAGATATGTTTTGGGAGGCAGGTGATGGGCTGGGTGATGTGCAGGAAGTGGGAAGTGCCCTGGGCTGAGGAGGGCTGAGGGGGTGCTGTTCCTGGCCAGGGTCTGAGCTGCTGCTGCTGCTGCTGTTAGTCCCTGTGGGAAGCATGCACAGGGGAGCTGTGGTTCCCACCACCCCACCCACGTGGACATACCACAGCCTCTCCATTCCCAAAGCCCTTCGTGCTCTTCACGTCGTTCCTTCCTTGGCAGGCTATGGAAATGCAGATCAAAAAGCAGTTCCAGGACACATGCAAAGTGCAAACTAAGCAGTACAAAGCACTGAAGAATCACCAGCTGGAAGTAACTCCAAAGAGTGAGCACAAGACAATTCTGAAGAGCCTGAAGGACGAGCAGACACGGAAGCTCGCCATCCTGGCCGAGCAGTACGAGCAGAGCATCAATGAGATGATGGCCTCGCAGGCGGTACGTGCAGGGGGCTCTGGGGGCTGGCAGCACCCTGGGGGGACTGCTCCAGCCACTGAATTGGCAAAACTGTTAAAACAACACATCAGCTGCCACTTTCCCTCTTGGAATGAGTGTCCTGTGGAACACATGTCCTTCCTCTGCTCCCCTGGCGTGCTGGGGATTAGGATTGGATTTTCTGAGGCTCTGCCTCAGTGTGAGCAGAGCAGCTGCTGCTCATGAAGCCTTTTCTGCTTTCTTCCTCTGCCACCAACACCAGTGGCTTTGGGAAGAAAGAGTTGTGTGTGACTCGTGTGGGAGCAGAGGAATTCCCAGCAGGGTTTGTTTGAGCCTTGTTTTGCCCGTGCTCTCACAGCTCCGGCTGGACGAGGCCCAGGAAGCAGAATGCCAAGCCCTGAGACTGCAACTCCAGCAGGAGATGGAGCTGCTCAACGCCTACCAGAGCAAAATAAAGATGCAGACAGAAGCACAGCATGAAAGGGAACTCCAGAAGCTGGAGCAACGGGTGTCGCTGCGCAGGGCACACCTGGAACAGAAGGTACCTCCAGAGGGGGGTTTGGGACAAGGGAAGGGTGGAGCTGTGCTGGGGGCTGCTGACTCTGCTCATGTCAGAAGGGATTTTGGGGATACAGGGGACATGGATCTGTGCTGGGGGCTGCTGCCTGTGCTTGTTGATTTTGGGGACATGGAGCAGGGTGGGTCTGTGCTAGGGGCTGCTGGCTGTGCTCCTTGCAGAGGGGATTTTGGGGATACAGGCTGGATCTGTGCTGGGGGCTGCTGGCTGTGCTCCTTGAGTGAGGATTTTGGGGATACAGGTGACATGCAGCTGTGCTGGGGGCTGGCTGTGCTCCTTGAGAGGGGATTTTGGGGACATGGGTCTGTGCTGGGGGCTGCTGGCTGTGCTCCTTGCAGAGAGAATTTTGGGGATACAGGGAACATGGATCTGTGCTGGGGGCTGCTGGCTGTACCTGTTGATTTTGGGGATTTTGGGGACATGGATCTGTGCTCGGGGCTGGCTCTGCCCCTTGCAGAGGGGATTTTGGGGATTTTGGGGACATGGATCTGTGCTGGGGGCTGCTGGCTGTGCCTGTTGATTTTGGGGATTTTGGGGATATGGATCTGTGCTGGGGGCTGGCTGTGCTCCTTGCAGTGGGGATTTTGGGGATACAGGTGACATGCAGCTGTGCTGGGGGCTGGCTGTGCTCCTTGCAGAGGGGATTTTGGGGACATGGATCTGTGCTGGGGGCTGGCTGTGCCCCTTGCAGAGGGGATTTTGGGGGGACATGGAGAGGATGGATCTGTGCTGGGGGGTGCTGACTGTGCCCCTTGCAGATCGAGGAGGAGCTCGCCGCCCTGCAGAAGGAACGCAGCGAGAGGATCAAGTTCCTGTTGGAAAGGCAGGAGCGAGAGATTGAGACGTTTGACATGGAGAGCCTGCGGATGGGCTTTGGGAATTTGGTCACATTAGAATATCCCAAGGAGGACTATAGATGAGGTTAAATTTCTTTGCCATTTAAAAACAAAACAAAACAAAAAAAAAAAACAAAACAAAAACCACAGAAAGCAAACCAAGTAAGGATAAAACTTGCAAACCCAACATTCCCCATGTTGACGGGCGTGCTCTCTCTCTTTCTGTCTCTCTTACTGACATCGTGTCGGACCAGTGCCTGTATATTCTTATCCATCAGGGGCCCCTTTCCCCCGTCACGTCCCGGTGCAGGACAGCTCCTGGCAGTCTTTTCCATAGTATGTCACAGTATTGATGTCTCTGTGCAATGATTAAAAATGTTTCAGTGAAAACTTTGGAGACAATTTTAATGGAGAAAAAAAAATATATAAAAAAAAAAAAGCCACCAAGTGGATGTATGTTGCTTCTAAGCAATCACTCATTTTACCACCAATCAATGAAAGTACAAGCAAAAAAATATTAATAATTAAAAGATATCTACGATCCCAGGGGGAGAGAGACTGAATCCGCAGCCTTACCTTAACTAGCTGCTGCATAATTTTATTTTATTTTTATTTTTTTGGTATTTATTCATCAGGAATAATTAAATAATAAAAAAAAAGTTTTATTAAAGATTGAAAAAAAAATTTGATACATTTTACAGAAAAAAAAAACTTAATCGTGCTGTACATATCAGTGGTGACATATTATTACTTTTTTGGGGGTGGGGAGGGGAGGGTGACGACGTGGTGATTTTTAGGAGAACCATGCCAGGGGCAGCAGGGACAAGCCCTGGCCCCTGGGCATATTCTTGATTGTATCATAAATCATTTTCTGCTGTCGCAGAGAATGTGAATACACTTAAATGAGCCCACAGGATCCCAGTAGCACAAATTGGGCTTTGTCAAATCGTGTATTTTGTGTATAGAAGGAATTTAAGGAGAGCTTTTACTTATTTTCATATTGTATTTTAACTGTTTCTCTGATCAAAAATTTTTTTACTTCTTTCCCCCCCTCCCTTCCTGCTCCAGCCACCCCCCACTCTCCAGTTCTGTTCTGGAGCTCAACACTGTCTGTTAGATCATCCCAGCCCTTTTCAGTTTTTCTTTTATTTGTTTTTTTTTGGGGGGTTTTTTTTTGTTCCTCCCCCAAGTCCACCCCCAACCCCATGATCTTGGTCATAAATATTGCATTATTCACACTTTCAAACTGTGTATTTTCTTACAATAAAAAGAGAAAAAAAAAAGGCTTTACTTCTTTTGCATGCACTTTAAAAAAAAAACCAACAAAAAAAAAAGGACAAAAAAACCAACAAAACAACAAAAACATTTTTCAGGTTCCAGGGAAGAGCATGAATAACTGTCAGAGCTTTTAATTATATTTGTAAATAAAAGTGTTCATCACAATGCCTGGCTGTGTCATTGTGGGAGGGGTGGCTCGTGGCCCAGCACAAGTGCAGGGTGGGGATGGGGAGGGGACACATTCCACAGGTGTCCCCTCAGCCTGGGCAGGGCTTGGTTTCCTGGCACTGGAGGCTTTTAGGGTAATGGATTTTTTATTTTTTTATGTCCTCTGAGCAGTCCAAGGTGGATGATGAGCCTTTTGAGCCCTGCTCCAATATAACTCTGGTGGGCCTTGTGCTGAAGGAGCTGGGGCTGTTTACCTGGAAAACCACTGATCCTCTGGAAATGTTTTAATTGCTGAGCTGATAAAACTGCCCTGGGGTTTTATTTTCACAGGGTGCTGCTGATTCCTGTTTGTCAGACCATGTCACTGCAGAGCTTTGATACAGCAGCTTGAAAAAAGGGGGGAAGGCTCCTGATTCTGTGAAGCTGAATTGCACTAGCTTCACCTTTTTTACCTTTTTGCAGCCACCAGGCTCTACCAAAGGCTCACTGCTGCTCTGGACACTCAGGAGAGACCCCCAGGCCTCACTGGAGCAGCAGGAAGCACCTGGGACCTGCAGCTGGGCTGGGAAGTGGCTTCAGGTCAGGGAAGCTGGTGGTGCCCAGACTGATTGTTGGGGTGTCAGATGTGCTGTGGTAATGTGGGGGCTCCTATGTGCCCCCATAGGTGTGGGAGTGAGCGGAGATCCCCTGGTCAGGAACTGAAGGCTGGGAATGTTTTTGAGATGGAAAGACACGATGGCTTTGAGCTGTGTCCCTCCAGGAATGGGGAGCCCTGGCACAGGGTCCAGCCTCATCCCAGGAACACAACAGCACCCACTGCTCCCTGAGCACTGCCCTCATCCCCCCAAGAAGACAACCAAGCACACCAAGTACCTTGGAAGTTTTTAATTGCACTGTGAGCACAGGGCAGGACACCACAGGACTGAACAGAACAAAGTGGTCTCAGCTTTGGGTGGCAGCAGAGAACAGAAGGAAATGCTCTAGGCCAGCTCCTGCCTCCCCTCGAGCTGCACCTTCACTACTGTAGTGGTGATGTGGAGGCACTGGCCAAATGTAGGAGAGGGGGAAAGAAAAAAGGGAAAAGTTTCCCTTGGACTGCCCTGTCCTCTCTTGGGAAAGGGAGTCTCCACAGCCAGCACCTGCCCCAGAGTGGTTGTGCACCCACACCCCTGCCACCTCAAGCCATGCCAAGACAGCAGAGACCCCCTGAACTGACACTAATTCACAAAGGCTACTGTTTCCCTTAAGCAGGTCAGTTTGGAGCCAGGGGCAGCTCTCTAGCTAGGATACCACGAGCATCAGCACAGGGACAGAGCAGGGACAGTGACAGTGACATTGTCAGAGCAGGACACTTGGCTTCAACTCATTAACAGAACACAACTGGAGCGCTGTGCCCAGCCCCACCGCGGGCCCTGGCCCTACTTCCCCGAGAGCTGCTCGTAGAGCTTGGGCACGTAATCGTCCCACTCGGCCTGGTAGCAGGTGCCCGCCACAGGCGCCCCCAGCCCGTACTTGCTGCGGAACGCGGCCACCTTGAACTTGCCGCGCTTGTCCCCGGAGCGGTTGGAGAGCACGGGCTCGCTGCAGGCCAGCTGCTGCGGCTGCTCGTACACCAGCCACACGTAGCGGTGCAGCCCTGCGGAGGGACGGACAGACCCCATCAAAACCCTGCAGCACAGCTGGCTCGGGCTCGCTGGTCAGGCACAAGGTTTTATTATCGTTCCTTTCTTTCCTTGCTAGCTTTGTGAGGAAATCCTTTCTTCTGTTCTTCTAGTACAGTTTAAATATATCATTTTCTTTTTTAATATAATAATAATATCTTTTCTCCTGAGAGGCCTCATAAATCAGTTGCAAACATCAATTATCTGCTGCTGTGGAATGCAACAGGTGCATCTGTGATTGGGCTCATGTAGTTGTTTTTAATTAATGGCCAATCATAGTCCAGCTGTCTCAGACTCTGTGGTCAGTCAAAAGATTTTATTACCATTCCTTTCTATTCCTTGCTAGCTTTCTGATGAAATCCTTTCTTCTATTCTTTTAGTATAGTTTTAATATATCATTTTCTTTTCTTATAATATATATCGTAAGATAATAAATCAGTCTTCTGAAACACGGAGTCAGATCCTCATTTCTTCCCTCATCCTGGGGCCCCCGCGAACACCACCACACCCCAGGTGAGCCCACAGCTGCCCAGGGAAGGCGCACTAAGGCTGGATCCCTGCTTTGTGCAGCCCCCAGCAATCCTGCATGGATTGTTCCTGCAGGGCTCTCCCCACCCTGCTGCACTGGGTGTGATCCACACAGCACCCGGGAGCTGCTGCAGGTACCGACCTGTTCCCTTGGGAGGCCCGGAGCCAACGTAATCCGACATGACGGTCCCGCTGCCCACGTTGTTGCCCTTCATGTTGGTCACCAGGAAGTGATGCCACTCCCTGAAAGCACAAGGCACAGAACAATCTGGCAGAGCCACAGATAAGAGCAATCTTTGTCACTCCAGCTGTGGTTTCTCCATGAGGCTGTCAGCATGGAGTAAACAAAGAGCTGCCACTCCTTGTTTACCAAACCCAAAAAAAACACCAGTCCCAGAGCAGGCACCACTGTGTTGGGATGCACAGCCTGCCAAAACCAGCCCCATGTGGCTGCAGGAAACCCACACCTGACCTCTGAGAGTGAGGATTCTACACACTGCTGAGGCTCACTTGAGAAAGGTGAGCTGGTCCCAGATTTAATAGTCTGCTGCCAGCAAAGACCTAATTCCAACTCACATATGTGCTAAATTAGAGCCAGCAGTAAATGCTGTGCTGCTCCAGCTACAACAGACTTTGAGCATCCTTGGTAAGAGCAGCTGCTCCTCCCCATGCTGTCCCTGGCTCGAGGAGAGATGCAAGGACACGATTTCTATGACAAGGCACGGCCCCACAGCTGCACTTTAGGCAGAGCACAGCCCCACCTCCTCCTTAAGCCTCTGCTCAGCCCAAGAGAGACGCTCCTTTTTCCCCACGCAGGACACGGAGCTGTGCATCCCCACTACCTGAACTTCGGGTCCTTCCGACTGGGCGCATCAGGGTCCGTGAGAACCAGGGTGTAAAGCTTCTGGGGATCGCAGCCGTCCCACTCGATGCTGGTGGGGCGATGCTGGACCTGCAGGGGTGACCGCGTTAGCGCCGGCCGCGCTGCCAGCGCCAGCCACCTGCCCTGCACACGGGGCCAGCACGGCCTGCGCTGGCAGCGGCACCTGAGGGCTCAAAGGCCATTCGTGCCAGCTCGCCCTGGCTGTGAGAGCGACGGGCCTTCTACTGCGGCACGGCCCCCCCCACAGCTCAGCCCCTCTCTGTGCTCCGCACCCGGGGAAGCTCCGGCCGCAGCTGCCGGAGCCGCAGCGCAGGAGGCCCGGCCGCATCCCGCCATTTTGCCGCGCCAACCCCCACGCGCAGGGCCGGTTTGCTCACCTGAGTGGGCGTGAGCACCTTGCCCAGCTCGTCGATCTCCACGGAGCCATACTTGACCCTCAGCGGGTGCGCTGGCTTCTGCTCCACCTCGGAGAGGCTCAGCGGCCCGTCCCACTTAGCCAGGTCCAGCGGCATGGCGACGTTTGTGGCTGCGACGGCGGCGGCTCCGAGCGGCCCGAGCCCCTTGGCGGAGGCACCGCCCCACTCCGCTCCCATTGGTGGAGACGCCGCTATGCTCCCCTCCCATTGGTGGAGACGCACCGCCGGTCTCTCCCGCCCCCACTCCATGGCGCCCCCAGGCGGAGCCAAGGGGGACCGGCCGAGCTCCTGTTACCTGGGCCAGCGCTGTCCTCCCTACCGCTAATTAGGTTAATGAATAATTAATGTACCAGGGTCCAGTGGGGCAACCTTGTGGGTCTCAGCGTTCTGTTTCACGCACGCCTTTGTGCTTCCAAGCTGCCATGTGTAAGGTGTCCTGGAGAAACCCGACCATAGTTGCGTGGTTACGGTCCTCGCTGCGGGGTTACACAGAGGCACAACCATTTATCTCTGCTCTTCCCGCTCCGCGGTATGTGCGGTGTCTCTGAGTGGGTGGATTAGAGCAGCTCTCTGGACGTGCGGGTCGTTTACCGCTCAGAGAACACTGCTTAGGGAACCCCGCTCAGCACACACCGCGCTCTCCGGTTCAAGCACTCCCGGGCCGTGGGCGGCACCGGGGGCAGCGCCAGCGCCGCTCTGCTGGGGCCGCCCCACATGGCTGAGGAGGGGGGGGTGAGGTGACCCCAACATGGCGGGCGGCTCCACGTTGTGGGGGAGGGAGGGGGGTCTCAAGATGGCGGCCGCCCGAAGCGGGGGCTGTGAGGCGGCGGGACCCGCTGCATGGACGAACCCCGTCACGGGCCCCTCACGGGCCTGGCGGGCGGGTCCCCCCGGCCGGGCACGCCCGCCCTCCCTTCCCAGGCCTGTCCCCGGGGCGGCGGCCGGGCAGCACCGCCTCCGCGGGGCTCCGCCAGCGGCGCACAGCCATGCAGCGCCTCGGCGGGATGCCGCCGGCGCGGCTCGTCCTCGCCCTTTGCTTCTGGAGGCTGGTGCCGCGCCGGGAGGCCGCAGGTAGCGCGGGCTGAGGGGAGGGGAGCAGGAAGCAGTGCCCCTTTTCCTGATCCTGCTGTGCGCTGGTGCTTTTTAGTCACCCCAGAGGTCCCTCAGCAGTCCCATAACAAGCACCCCAGAGGGCTGACACAGATCAGGTATCCAGGTCTTTGCTGCAGAAGGCGGCTTTGCCCATTCCCTCAATCCCTGACGCCGTCCCCTTTCTCTTGCAGGAACAGATGAAGTGGTTTTTGGACAGGTGGGAGGAAACATCCTCCTCTTGTGCCGCAACGTGTCCAAGGAAGCCACCGAGGTGGTCTGGTTCCAAGGGGATCCGCAATCCTTCCCACCTCTCTTCTCCTCGAGGGTCTCCTTCCCCCCCGATGTCCGCTTCTCCCTGGTGGACAACAGCTCCCTGAGCATCTCCGAGCTGCGTGTGCAGGACGAGGGCAACTACACCTGCAGGGAAGTGCTGAACAAGACGGACCACGAGCACAGGGTGCAGCTCCTGGTGGCCAGTAAGTCATCCCCGAGCTGGGCTTCCTCCCCTCGGCCTTCCACGTCCCCAAATTCATCTGGCACTGGTGGAAAAATAATACTTAGAAAGTGCAGACGGCTTTACAGTGCAGAATCTTTCTCACATCTGCTCACAAGCACCAAAATGTGTGTCCAAATGGTCTGTCATAGATCTAGCATGTGGAGGGGAAATGCCAGCTCTGAAGTCCTTGCTGTGTTTCTTTTTCACTGCTGGTGATAAATGAGTTTTTGGGCACATCTTCCATTCTCTGTAGCTATTCCATTGGGACCTTTTGCCTCTGAGTCTGGCTGACTTGAGTCTCCATAAACCTTGGGGTAGGGGCTGCTGCTTGCTGTCTGCTTTCCCTTGTTAGCATAGATGTGCTGTGCCATTCCTCATTGCCATCCTTTTAGTGGGAGAACTCTTCCCAGCTGAGGAGTTTTACATTGATGGAAGCACGAAATTCCTCAGGTTTATGTGGGATCAGTGTCCTGGGAGCGTACCTGTTATCAGCACAGGGCAGTTCTTTCAGCCCCTCAGTGTCTTCTTGTGCTCTCTCCCTTTTCCATGTCTTATATCATCCATTCATTCCCTTAGAAACGTTCAGAGCACAGGTGGAACTCAGGCTGGAAAGCACTCCAGCCAATTAATCCTTCCTGCTTCTGCCAGGGAACCATTTTTTGCCCTGATGCCTCATGTATTCCATGGGAACAGCCCCCTCCAGATCTGGTGCTGCTCTTAGTACCCTCAGGATTGAGAGGAGGGAAAATCTGCTGCTTTTTGGTGCTCTGTACTGCCTTGGCCCTTTCTTTTCTTGCTGCTCTTGCCATGTGTGAGACCTATTTGCCTTCAGGGTGTTCCTTCCTTCTACCTGTGTGTAAACACTGCACCTGTTCTGTACAGATTAACCTCTTGAAAGTTTACAGGAATAAAAATTCTCTTCCTGCAGCAAGGAATGTGCAGATGGGGGTGTGGAAGGGTTGAACCCCAGACTGCTTCAGGGAATAGAGATGTAGGCACTGGGCTGAGGAGTGGGGAGCCCCAGATCTGGAGCACTGGGGCAGAACACTTGGGAGCACTACATACTTATGTGGTGCCAAGTGTTGGTGCTGCACTCTGAACTTCATTAATTAGTCTGGAATTAATTGTATCACTAATGTCTGAGTACAACAAAGGTGATGTGGGCATGGCCTTTGACAGGTGAGGAGGAGATTTCTGGAGATGCTTTAGCTCAGCAGGAGAATCAGTAAAAGGTAGAAGTTTAACCTCTGACCTGTATCAGAGCCCCATTTTTTTACAACCCATGTTGGTGGAACATCTTATCCTGGCCTGGAGCAAATTTTGGACTTGGCACTGCTGTGGAAGAGCCTCCCAGGATATGTAGAGGTTTTGTGTGGGAATAACCAGCTGACAGCCCATCCCATGGGTGGTACCAAAAAGTTCTCTTTTTGTTGGAAACTGCACTTTGACAACCCCACAAGCAGTAAACATTCTAGTGACAGGACAAAGGTGCAGCCCTGCCTTGGGCTGTGGTTCTGTGTTTGTTTTGGATGGGAAGCACCTGTGAAGGAGACGTGCAGTTCCACACCTCCAGGGATTCCTTGGCACATCTGTGTGTGTGGGTTGATGCAAGAGCTGTTGGCTCTCCTGGGGGTCAAACCACAACAGCTCCTTTTTGCTGGTGTTGTGTGAGGTTGGGAGGGTGGAGATTTTTATTTGGTTTGTTAATGTTGTGGGAGCAGATTTCTTTAGACAGAGTTGTGCTGGGAGAGCCTGAGAGTTCAGGATAGAAAGCTGAGGGCCTCAGGGGACTGTTCTGAGCTCAGCACAGAAAGTGCAGCTCTGGCTGGACATCCTGGAGGGACTGTGCCCACCAGGACACCCTGGAGGGGCTGTGCCCCATTGATGTGGGGCAGTTTGTGCCCGTTCAGGCTGACAGGGTGCCCTGTTAACCACAGCCAGGGTTTGGGGTCAGTTTGATCCTCACCAGAGGTGGGACACAGGGAGTGTTGCAGAGAACTTTCTTGCCAGAGCTGGGTGGTTTCAAAGATCACCTGAGGTGTGTGTACTGTTCCTGCAGAGATCAGCCCCAGGAAGGTGTGTTCTTGCAGCTCACGTGAGGGTTTGCCATGATGTTTTTTTAATTAATTCAAGTAGTTTCAAAGTCCTCTGAATAAATGTTCCCCAGAATAAGCCTCAGACATCCCTCTGACACCTCTGGTGTGGGGCTTGTTTTGGTTGGATCTCTTGGTGGGGTCTTGTTCAGCTCTGCATTGGGCACAGTGTGTTAATGCTGCCTGGATCAGAGTCCAGAATCCCTGTGGCTGTTAAATCAGCACGTGTGTGTGTGGATCTGTGTGTGCAAGGAGCGGCTGGGAGAGAGCCAGAACTGTGCCTTGCTCTCAAGTGGTGACTCAGTGGTGGCTGTGCCATGAGCACCAGGGCAGTGGGATTCCATTCTCCTGCTGTGTTTATCTCATTTCCATTGGATAAAGCTGTGGCAATCATTTTTTCCCTCCCTCAAGGCTTGGCTGTGGGGACTGTCACAGCCCCTCCTGGTGCCTGCTGGCTGTCACTTACAGCTGTGCACACCTGGGGCTGTGGGATGCAGGTCAGGGAGCAAGACTGGCAGGCAAACAGCAAAGATTTTTCAATAAGGATGATGACAAATGAATTCCAGCCCTGCAAGTGTTTCTGACCACGTGCTGTCCTTGCTGATAGATCCCCCACAGGCAGCCCCAAAGTGCTGGGCTGAGAGCTCCTCATCAGGGCAGATGCTGCAGCTGTTCTGCAGCTGGCCGGGAGGGTACCCCCACCCCACCCTGCACTGGAGAGAAGAGGGGCAGGACTTGGAGAACTCCAGCTGGGTCATCAGCTCCACCAGCTCCTCAGACACCCACGTGGAGACCCTCAACAGCTCCCACCTCGCCCACAGGAAAGTCTTCACGTGTGTGGGCAGCCACGTGGTGAAGCAGGAGCAGCCTGCCTGCACTGTGGAGATAAGTGAGTGCTTTTGCTGCCTCATTAACTGTAATGAAGCTGGTGAACAGGGGCAGGTGGGTACCCTGGGCATTCCATTCCCTGCTCTCCAGAGCACTGAGGAGGTGGCATGGCAGGGCACAAGTGCAGCAGGAGGCACAGGTGTCCATCATGGCAGAGGTGTAGCTGAGCTGTATTTTGGGGCCATCTTCAGGGGCCAACAAATTTCATCCCAGCAGTGTTTTCACCTGTGGAAAGGTCCCACACACCTGTGTGACAGTGAGAGGTGGTTTGGGGGCTGTGGGCAGGGATGAGCTGTCAGGAGACCTTAAGATGATGTTTGGCAAGGGTGGGTTTAAGGGTTGTGTGTGCCCTTCAGGCATCTGAGTGGCTGATGAAAATCCGGGCTGTGATTATCTTCCAAGGGTTGTCAAGGCTTCACAAGAGCTCTGCTGATCCCAAGGGAAATAATCCCTGGGCTGCTCTTCTCCTCTCTGCCACCTGCCTGCTGGCTGCCCTCAGACCATTTTTCCCTGGGGATGTGCAGACAGGTGTCAGAAGGGACTGAGCTCATGAAAGCTGCTCAGGTCACCCGTTGGGAGGCTCCTGAGTGAGCCAAATGCCAAACCCATAGTGCTCCACTCCCAGACTCCTGCCTGCTCCCTTCTCTGTTAATGATTATTAATCAGCCAGAAGCCTGATTGCTCATTATGTTAATTGCCTCCATTCCCTCCTTGACTCCTGTTTTTGTTTCCTTTTGCCCTGGGGCTGTTCAGAACTCCCTTCCCTGGAGTCTGAGCCCCCTCAGACCTGCTTTGTGGGTGACAACGTGACCCTGACGTGCCGGGTGACCGAGAGCACGCCGGCAGCCCGGCTCAGCTGGCTCAGGGACATCTCCCAGCCCCAGCAGGAGATCCAGCCTGGAGGGAGGTTCCTCATTGCCCAGGAGGGCAACGTGTCCAGGCTCACCATCCAGAACTGCTCCCAGGCCACCGATGGGGGCTGCTACGTCTGCAAGGCCCAGAACCCCGTGGGGCTCAGGGAGCTCTTCGTGTGCCTCACGGTGAAACGTGAGTGGGGCTGTGCCAGGAGGGCCTGGGGGTGCTGCACACCTGGGAATTCCTCATCCAGCTCTGTCCCCTCTCTGCAGAGCCGGTGAACATCGTTGGGGTCGTGGGTGCTGTGGTGGTGCTGTCCCTCCTGACTGTTCTCACCGTCACCGGGGTTGTGTTGTACTACAATCCCCTCCTGTGCCTCAGAGGTAGGGCTTGGTTCCTCCTTCCTGGGGCTTTATTCCCAGCCCACTTGTCCTCCCTGCATGCTGGAGTCAGTCACGGTTGCCTGTGCCACGTCTGTGCCTCTGCATGGGGGTTGCCAGTGACCATCTGGGGAAAGCACAGGGTTGGCAGGGGTTGTCCAGTCAATAAAACCAGTGTCACTCCCAGTGCTGTGGTAATCACATATCTTCTGAACAGAGAGAGACATAATTCTCTCCCAGGATTTTTCTGGGAAGCTGTGAGAGAGCTCAGAGGAAACAATTCTTATCTTAATCTCTGCAGTGGTTGTGCACGTGTGGAATGTGTTATGGGGATTGTTTACCGAAGAGTGATTCCTTAATTGGACTTTGGTGATAGTGTTTTAATTCATTGACCAGTTCATTGATCCATGTGTGTATATCAGACTGTTTGGCAAGGGTGATGGGTTTTATATATATTATAGTATAATATAGTATATTATAGCACAGTGTGGTAATAATAAAGCATTGATCAGCCTTCTGCAATCACAGAGTCAATGCTCATGATTCCCCATTCAGGGGCACACTGCTGCCATACAGAGGGGCAATTTCTAATGTTGTCCCTCTTTTCTTTCAGGTGCTGCATTCAGGTGAGTTGACATTCCTCAGCCCAGCCCCTCATGGCATCACTGCTCAGCCTTCCTGTAGGGCAGAGAACAGGCTCTCCTCAGCCTTTCATCCAGCTTGCTCTGCTCTTCCCAGGAATGCAGACTCAGGGGATGTCCTAGTGCTGGTGGACTCTGAAGATGACGAGGAGGGGAAGGGGTCTGAGGAGGCCCTGGGCGGCTGCACCGAGCACGAGGCCGTGGCACTGGTCAGTGGGAGCAGGGCCCAGGCTGCTCACCTGAACCACCTCCCAGAAGGTGAGGAGCCCCTGCTCCCTGCTGAGCAGCTGCCAGGGAGGGAGGAATCCTTGCTGGCTGTTGTAGCTGAGATGCTGCTGCTCTGTGCCCTGTGTAGGTGATGATGATGAGCTCCACAGTGGGGTCTCTGCACAGGATGTGAGAGAAGAGACACGAGGCTCATAGCTCCTATCCCTCCTTGAGGAAGCACACGGAGCTCCAGCTGGAATCCAGCATCAAGCAGGCCCTCACTGTGTGTGGCTGAGCACAGGCTGTCAGTGTCCTGTCCCAGGACACTTCAGGCACCTCTCTCTCCACCTGCCACTTCCACAGTTTCACTCCATCATTCTCCAGCCATGTTTCTCCATTTCTTTTGTCTTCCATTTTCCTCCTTGTCTTGGGTGTTCCTAAAACAAGGTGGCACCCAGCACAGGCAGAGCATGGGAACACCCCCTCACTTCAGTGCCTGTGACGGACTCGAATTCCCGTGTGGGATTCTGGCTCAGTGCCAATGAGCAGCCTTGGGATGGAGAAAGTCACCACGGGGCCAGAGTGGTCCTGGGGCAAGGGAAGAAACGAGAGCTGTGTGGGCAGGACATGGCTGACACTGACTCTGGGGAGGCTGAATTGTTTGTATTATAAATATTTTTTCCTTCTTCCTTCTGCAGTGTTGCTCTGTGTCCAAGTCAGGAGTTAATATCTTCCTTGTCGAGTGTGGGTGCAGGGCAATGGGGACGTGAGCACACATATGGGGGGACAAAGGGGACCTGACAGTTCATAGGGGATCTGATGGCCCATGCAGAAGGGAAGCACTCCTGGGACATGAAGAGAGAGGCAGGGTCTGTCCTGTGTGTGAAATCGGGGGGTCTGAGCCATCCCTGGGGTGTCAGAGCAGTGGGAGCTGGAGGTGGCCGAGGGGGACAGGGAGGGCTGGGGACAGTGGTTGGGGTCTGGCTGTGCACAGTGGTCTCTGAAGGGCCATGGAGCCTGAACAGAGGGGTCTGAGGGGCTGGAGCGGGGTCTGAGGGCTGGAGGGAATGGAGTGGAAGGATGGGATGGTTTGAGAGTGGGAGCCCCCCTGCAAGCAGCCCTGGTGCATTCCCTGTGCCCAGCACTGTGCCCTCGCAGCGGCGCTCGGAGCCGAGCCAGGAAAATCCCCGGGAGCTGCGGGAGCCTCTGGCTGCCCCTGGCAACTCTGTTGTGCTGCCAGCCCCTCCTCGGCTGTCCCGGTCCCAGCTCCTCCGCAGGCCTCGGGCGAGGAGGAGGCACCGCCGAGATGGAGCCGGAGCTGGAGGAGCGGGTGCGAGAGGCGTTGCGGGACAAGCTGCGGCTGCTGTGAGTGACACCCCTGTGCCCTCCCGTGACAGGTGACCCAAGGGCTGGCACCAGGCCAGCGTGTCCTGTGTGCCCCGTGATCTCGGTTTGTGTTCCCATCTCCGGGTGCCACTGCCAGGATGGCTGTCAGGGAGGAGAGGACACTGCAGCCATGGGCTGGGGGCAGGCAGAGGGATTCACGGATTCTAACAAGAAAGCTGAGGTTGTGGTGTGACCTATCCTTCCCTGGGGAACAAATAGAACAAAGATGGAACCAGCTCCATCTCGCTGGTGCTGGAGGGCTCCAAGCAGGGGAGGCTGAAGTGGGGGGTGGGCAAGAGCATGAATGCAGGCAGGGCTCAGCCTGAGTGGTCCTGACCCCCGGGGGAGCGGGCCAGGCACAGCGGCGGCCCCTGGCACGGTGGCAGATGCCCTGCCCAGGCTCTCCCCCCGCAGCCCGGCCGAGCTGCGATCAGCCCGTGGCAGGACGGGGACAGCGCGGAGCCCCGCCACGCTCCCTCCATCCACCCGTGTGCTGCTGAAGAGGCGGGAGGTGGCGGAGGCGGAGCGGGAGCTGCAGAACCAGCGGCAGGTGAGGGCGCTGCAGGTGTGCCGTGGGGACAAGGGGCTGGCAGGGGTGTCCCCAGCTCCCTCGGATGCCCACAAACGTGGGCGATGCTCACGGCCCCCTGCCATCCCGCAGGAGTTCCAGCAGCGGATGCAGCACCTGGCGCAGCGCCGGCAGCAGCTGGCCCGGAGGCGAGAGCAGCACCGCGACGCCGTGCTCAGATTCGAGTCCTTCCTCAAGGTGCCGGGCCGGGGCCGGGGCAGGGCCGGCCGGAGGGTCCCCGCTGACCCCGTGTGTCCCGGTGCAGGCGGTGGCGGCCCGGCGGGAGCGGGAGCTGCGGCGGGCAGACGAGGAGCGGGCGCGGGAGGCGGCGGAGCAAGCGGAGAGCGCCCGGCTGCGGCGGGAGCTGGAGCGGCTGCGGCGGCACCGGGAGAGCCTGGCCCGGCGCCTGCGGAGCCTCCGGCCCTTCGGGGACTACCTGCGGGACGTGCTGGCCACCACGGAGCAGGTGAGCGCCTGCCGTGCCACCCTGCGTGTCCCCAACCCCTCGGAGGGGTCACCCCTGCGGCCTCAGCCGCCTCCCACTGCCCAGTTCCAGGACGTGCCGGCCATGCTGGTGCATTTGGGGGTGCTGGCGGAGGTGCGGGCAGCCCTGGCACGGGAGGCAGAAGCCGGGCAGGAGCAGCTGGCCCAGGGCAGGGCACAGCTCCAGCGGTACCGTCAGGAGAGCAGCACCCAGCTCGTGGGCACCAGGAACGAGCTGGCACGGCTCCACACGCGCCTGGAGGCTGCCCGGCAGGATGTGCTACAGTGGGTAAGGGGGATGTGGGGTGCCCAGGGACCCCCAGGGAGAGGGGGCAGCAGTACAGACCCCAGGTGTGCTGCACAAGGAGATGCCCAGTGTGGTGGAGGTGCCAAGGTGTGTGGGCTGCACCCTTTTGGCCTGAGCTGAGGATCCCCACTTGCCCAAAAAGCAGCAGGGATACACAGCCAGGACTCCTGGGTCCCTCAGGCCTGGCCTGGGGGGCACAGAAGGACACAGGGCAGGGGCCAGGGGTCACTCTGTCCCCCAGGAGTCCTGCTGGACCCACATCCAGAGCACAGCCACCCAGAAGACCCTGCTGCTGGGGCAGATCAAGCTGGCTGTGCTGAACCTCTTCCAGCAAACCACAGCACAGCTCAGGATCCCCACGGACAGAGCTCAGGAGGACACAAAGGCCCAGCTGGACACGGTCAGCACAACCCTTGTCCTGGGGCAGTGGGGCTGGGGACACACAGGGGCACTTACATCCCTGGATGGCTGTGGCAAAAGGCTCTCATCTCCACAGGTGCTGCTCTGTATGAAGGCTCTGTCTGACATCTGTGCCACTGACAGACACCCACAGCACCACAGGAGTGTCAGGCTGCTTCAGGGCCACAAATAGCCCCTGGGGACTATCTGTCTGCTCCTGGGGCTGGAGAGAGGCTGCCAGGGCCAGCATGGAGCCACAGGACCCCTCTGTATGGAGGCAATTCCTGCAAGTCTGGAAACCCCATGTCAAGAGGCAACATGGACAGCAGTGGCACAGTCACACTGGGGTGGCAGCACACCCAGGCAGGGCCAGGGCACTCCTGAGGTTCCCTCCTGCACAGAGCACCCCAGGCAGGACAACGAGGAGGAGGGAGCTGCTGAAGGTGCTTCACTTCAAAATACACCCAGCTGTGCAGCCACAGCTCCTGCTTCTTCTTGCATCTCTAGGGAAAGAATCACCCCAAGCAGGCACGCTGCTTGGAGCAAGGACAGACAGAAGCCGGGATGCAAAACCAACCAATATTTACTGTCCCTTGCCCAGCTCCCTGCCCAGGCAGTGTGTGCCCTACATCCTCTTCCTGAGCTTGCCCTTTTTGGCGGGGCCGGCGCGGCGGCCGAAGGCCATGAGCCGCAGCTCCTGCACGCGCTGCCGCCCGCGCGCCCGCAGCCGCTTCAGGCCCCCGCTCTGCAGGAAGCGCTGCTTGGCCGCCTTCTTGCGCTGCTTCAGGATCTGCTGCTTGTTCCTCAGCTCCGAGCGCACCCTGCCCTGCGCCGGGGACTGCGTGGGGCCTGCAGGGGGACAGGGCTGTGCTCAGAGCCAGGCTGAGGGGAACAGGGCAGGGCTGTGCTGCTTGCTTTGGGTACTCACCCTGCCCACGCCTGTGCTTCCCTCTGAACTGCTCCCTGCTGTGTGGCCCTTCCTCATCCTCGTCCCGCTCGTCAACCTTGTACTTCTGCTTCCACTTCTCATAGCTGGGATGGGCACGTTAAGGGAACATGTGGGGACTCCTCGCTTGACCCCACTGTGCTCCCTCCCCTGGAGCCCTGACACACAGGTCCAGCCCTGCTCCCACAGTGCCCAGCCCAGGCAAGCAGCAGTGCCCATGGCAGGATACAGGTTGTTCTTGTAGGAGCTGCTGATGTAGCGCCCGCTCTCCGTCCGCACCTTCTTCTTGTTCTCCTGGCCCGTCTGTCCCACAAACCGCTTCTTCTTGCGGTCCCTGCAAGAGACAGAAGGGTGGTGGGACCAAGCAGTGCCACCCCCAGCCCTAATTCCCCCTCCAGCCCATGGGCAAAGCCCACTCACCACTTGAGCAGCTGCTTGTTCTTGTTGAGGTTGTGGTTCTCATCGCCCATGAGATCCAGCACAGCCCCGGCCGCCTGCTGCTCGAAGGCGCTGCCCTCGCCGCCCACGCTCAGCCTGCCAAGGGGGGCAATGAGAGCAGCCCCACACAGGCTGGGGGGCACAGCAGCAGGAGCCCCCCACACTTACCCCCGCTCGCTCTCAAAGTCCTTGGGCCGGTACGGGATGTAGAAGTCTTCAGCCTGCTGTGCCGGCTGCTGTGGCTTTTTCCTGGGACCATCTTCTCCTCCTCGGCCCCGTTTTCGCTTCTGGCCCCCCACATTGGAGAACACGTCCTGGATGGGGATAGGGAAGGGGTTCAGGAGCCACATCCCCCCAATATCCCCACAAGTCTCTGGACCAGCCTCCAAACCCCAGCACAATCTGGGGCCCTTGGCCTGCTAGCACCAGGCCAAGGCAGCTCTGCAGCAGTTCCTGTATCCATGACCCAATTACCTGGAGGTCTTCCTGCTCTCCTTCCCCATCCTGGGGCTCAGGAGGGGCTGGGCACATCCCCTGCCCTTTAAGTGCTGCTGCCCGCTTCTCCTGCTGCCCACGCTGGAACTTCTCGATCAGGGCATGGTCGTGGCGCCGCTTCGATCGCATCACAGTGCTGGCTGGTGTCCGGGACGTGGCGTTGATCTCAAAGATGGTCTGTGCCCAGGGCAGGAGCATCATTCCCAGTGAGCCACATGGGCATCCCATCCCATCCCATCCCATCCCATCCCATCCCATCCCATCCCATCCCATCCCATCCCATCCATCTCAACTCACTGCCTTGGACTTGTAGCTCTTAATGCTATCCACCAACTTCAGCCTCTGCAGCTCAGTGTCCTCGAAGCGAGCTCCTGGGGAAGGCAGGCAGGGACAGGGGCACAGCTCAGTTTAATGGGAAGGGAAATGGGGTCCCCTCCCTCAGCGTCCCCCCAGCACTCACTGAAGAGGGGGTGCATGCCCAGCTGGGACACATCCAGGTCCTTGGCCCTCTTGATGGACTCGGGCGAGGGGCCGGGCCGGGAGCGCAGGTACTGCTTGTGGGCGTTGTCGGCGACGCGGCGGAGGCTGCGCAGCTCCAGAGAGCTCTCGTGGTCCGTCAGCAGCAGGCACTCCTCATCATCCACCAGGCTCTGGGGCACACGGCCCAGGACATCGCCAGCATCTGCAGCCCAGGGCACAGTGTGTCACCTCCCCAGCACCCAGCCTGTATTTCTCAGAGCAGAGCAGAGCTGCCAGCTCCAGGGAGCTCGGCACTGTTCAATCAGCATCCCCCACACACAGGGTCTATCACAGCCCTCATCACCCCATTTTCACCACCACAAGACCACAAACTCCAGCACTGGCCAAAGAGAACACCCCAGTGGCCACAGAGCCACCCCTCACCTGCAGGCATGTCCTGGGCTCCGGCAAGGACGAGCGGGCGCCCCAGGAAGAGGTGGAGGTCGAACACGTAGGGCATCTCATCAGGAGCCACCAGCGAGTAGGCAGTGCCACTGCGGCCTGCCCGGGCCACACGACCTGGCACGGGCAAGAGGAGGATGAGAAACCATGCCCAGCCTGGCCCCACCCAGGCAAGGGATCCCTGGTGTCCCTGGCAGTCTACACATGTGACATTTACCATGGGGGCATGGCTGGCAAGGGGCAACTCTACAGGGAAGGTACCAGTCCTGCTCCCAAGTGCCCTAACAGTCCAGCTAGGACATCACTGACACTGCTTTGTCCCCAGTCTGTCCCCCAAAACCACAACACAGTAAGGGCACTGGCACCCACCGACACGATGCAGGAACAGCTTGCCCTTGGCAGGGAAGCTGAAGTTGATGACGTTGTCCAGCATGGGGATGTCCAGCCCCCGGGCAGCCACGTCGGTGACCAGCAGCACTGGGCACTTGCCCTGGGAGAACTTGGCAATGTTGATCTTGCGGGCAGTCTGGTCCAGAGAGCTGTAGATGTGGGTGCAGCGGATACCCTGTGCTGTCAGCAGCTGGGAAGGGGAGAAAAGAATGGATGGATGTGCCCTCAGCAGAGAGACAGGGCCAGAGACTCCACAGTGGCCACCTGGACCTTCAAATCCTGATGTGCTCCCTCCTCCCTCTGAGGGATGAATGGATGCAGCACCTCCATGATCACATATTCTGGGATTTTTCCTTTAACCCAGTGAAAGCTCACTGCAGACCCCACATGGGCACCCCCAAATGCCACTCACCTCCCTCAGATACTCGGTGTGGTGCTTGGTGGCCACGAAGACGACGGTCTGGTCCTGGGGTTTCACCACGCTGCGGAGCAGGTGGAGCAGCACGGCCGGTTTGTCGTCCCCGCGCACGTGGAAGAACACCAGCTGCAGCACGAGGGCAGCGCTCAGCCCCGTGCCACCACTGCCACCCTCGTCCCCTCCTCAGGAACAGGGGGATTGCAGGGGGTAGGGGGCACAAAGCCCATCCTGAACTCCCCCATCTCACCTTAAGCTGCTCACTCAGCTTGGACTCCACATCCAGGCGGATCAGCATGGGCTCAGTGAGGCCTGAGGTGACACACAGGACATGGGTCACTCACAGCATGTCCTGCTGGGGACACCTGCTTGGCCCAGCATTAATCCAGCTGGGTTTTCCCAGTGCTGGGCTCAGCCTGGCTGTGCCATGTCTCTGTCCCCAGTGCCACGTGGCCCAGGTCCTCACCAGCCCGGGCAAACTCGACGAGCAGCTTGGGCAGCGTGGCGGAGAACAGCACGGTCTGGTGGCAGTCGGGGAGCCGGGCAATGATCTCCTGCAGCTGCTCAGCAAAGCCCATCTCAAAGAGCCTGCAGGGTGGGGATATGGGACATGGCAGCTCCCTCCCTGGGCCTCTCACCCGTGTGGGGACACTGCCAGCCCTGGGGACAGCCCTGCTGACCTGTCGGCCTCGTCGAACACCACGTACTCCACGGTGTGCAGCTTCAGCTTCATCTCCACTGCCACGTGCACCAGGCGCCCAGGGGTGGCTATGATTCTGTGGGGACAGAGGGGGTGACAGGACCAGGCTGAGGGGGAAACAGTGTCCCCACACCATCCTGGGAGCAGGTCCCAAATCCAACCCAAGGACGACACAATAGAGACCCAGTTGTCCCACAGGAAGATGCTCCAAGGGAACACCAGGAATGCCCATAAGGCACACCAGTGATGTCCCCAGATGGCTGGTGGCCACTTCCCCACTGGGTCCCCTCCCTGTGCCCCAATCACTCACATGTCAGGGTTCTCATGCAGGGCAGCAAACTGGTCCTCCATCCTGTGAGAGAGGGGAGAGGCTGGAGTGGCACTGGGCAGCTCAGCCCCTCACCAGGTTTTGGGGAGGCTCAGGGAAGCAGGGATTGGAGGGGACATGGGGACAGCTTACTTGTCTCCTCCCAGGATCAGGGCTGTCTTCAATCCAGTGAACTTGCCCAGCTGCAGGGCGAGGAATAAACATATTGGTGTTGTCACCATTGTTGTCCCCATTGTTGTCACCGTTGTCCCCATTGTTCCCACTCACCCCCGTGTCCCCTGTACCTCCTTGGTGAACTTGAGGGTCTGCAGGGCCAGCTCCCGGGTGGGTGAGAGGATGAGGGCGCGTGGCCCGGCCTGGCTGGGCGCCTTCAGCCGCTCGAACATGGGGATGAGGAAACAGGCTGTCTTCCCACTGCCTGTGCGGGCCATGGCCACCACATCCCGGCCACGCAGGATGGCAGGGATGGTCTGTGGGACACCACCGTCACTGTCACTGTCCCAGTGCCACCCCCTGGGGCAGGGACCCACCGCTCCCCAGGCTCACCTTCCTCTGGATGGGCGTGGGCACCTTGTAGCCCTTCTTCATGATGCCCTTGAAGACAGGGTAGCTGAGGCCTGGGGGAACAGAGACAAGTGAGGGGGCATGGGCAGGAGGGGACAGTCCCTGTCCCAGGAACAGCTGCCCCCTGCCTCACACTCACCCATGGACTGGAAGCCCCCAGATTTCTTCTTCTTCTGGTTCTGGGCCCGCACCATGGCCTGAGTGTCCAGCTCAGCATCAGCGTCAGCGCCATCGTCCTCCTCGGCGGCTGTAGGGAAGGCGGGCAGTGGGGCCGCAGGGGCCTGGGGACAGTGGGGACATGGCTGTGGTGAAGGGTCAGATCACTGCAGCTCTGCACTGCTGGTGTGGCAGGCAGGGCCGCCAGTGCTGGTGACTGGGAGTACTGGGGACATTGGCACTGGGCACTCGGGTACTGGGGACACTGGTACTGGGACAGTGGCACTGGGACATGGATATTGGGACACTGGCACTGGGACTCAGGTACTGGGGACACTGGCACTGGGACAGGGGTATTGGGACACTGGCACTGGGGACATGGGTACTGGGACACGGGCACTGGCGACTCAGATATTGGGACACTGGTCGTGGGAACACGCATACCAGGAATACGGGCACAAGGGACATTGGCACTAAGAACACCGGTACTGTGGACACCGGCACATGGACACCGGGGCCGCAGTAACGGGCGCAGGGACACGCCTCGCTCGGGCCCGGCCCGCCCCGTTCCCACCCCGCTCCCGTTCCGTTCCGTTCCGTTTCGTTCCCGTCCCCGTCCCCGTCCCCTCCCGTCCGTTCCCGCCCGGTACCGGCGCCTGGCGGGGCTGGCGGCGGTTGCGCGGCGCCATGTCTGTCCCGGCAGCGGATCCACGTGTCGGCGCGGGGACGGAAGGGGCCGGGCCCGGTCGGAGCCCGCCCCGGGGCCGCGGCCATGCGGGCGGCGGGTCCGGCCTCGGCCCCGGTCGGTGGTGGCTCGGCTGCCGCCGCCGCCCGCCCTCCGCGGGGTCCCCGGGGCCGCCGCCGGGTGCGGCCGTCCTTCGTGGACGAGTCGCTGTTCGGCCGGCCCGCGGGGGCCCGCCCGCCGCCGCCCGCCTTCCCGCCGCCCTGGGCGGCTCCGGCGGCTCCCTCAGCGCGGGGCTCCCGGCCCGGCAGCCAGTGCAGGTGAGCCGCGCCGCGGGGCGCTCCCTGCGCTGCCCCGTGTCCGTGCCCTGCGGAGCCCCTCGAGTCCCCCTCTGCTTTCCGCGCTGTAACCAGCCCGTGTTTTTCCGCTTGTCGACCTGCAAGGTCCCGAAGCCACGCTCCGTCCTTCTGTGACGAGTCCCTGTTCGGTGCCAAGCCGCAGGGCGCTGCCTGGGCCGCTCCGCGGATGAGGAAGGAGGATGTAGCCAAGCTCCACTCGCTGCTCTGGAGCCCCCCGCCCGCCCCCCAGAGCCAGCCCGGCCTGTCCCCACGCAGCCGGGGCGCTCCCCTGCGGGCCGTCCATCCCCCGGCCTCAGCGCCCCCGGCCACGTCCGAGCCCGGCCGCCGGGAGAAGCTGTGTGCCTGCAGACATCCCGGGAGCGATGCTTGCCCCAAAGGCTGGGCTGCTCCTGGCAGAGCGCGCTCCCAGTCTGTCAGCCGGCTGAGCACCCCCCCGGACAGGATTCGCCTTTCTTCCAGCCTCGGCACGGAAAGGTGGAAGAACCAGAGCGCTCCAACAACGCCTGCCGCCCCCCGGGGACCGCTGGTGAGGGGTCGGTCCAACAGCGTGGCCGGATCTCCGGTGCCCAGGAATGCCAAGGCAGCAGGCGGCTGCACAGCCAGACCCCCCTGGAAGTGATGCCAGGTGTCCCTCTGGATGTACATACAGCCTTAATCGACCTGAGGCCTCCCTGAGGCACAGCCCACCAGGACCCTGGGCTTTTCCATGGCTGGAAACGAAGGATGGGGCTGCTCCATGCTGGAAGCCAAGCCAGGAAGCAGAGGTGACCACAGTGCTGGGGGCAGTGACCTCCTGGTTCAGGGCACAGCCCATGGCACCAGAGCAGGAGAGCCTTGGTGGGAGCAGCACCCTGTGATGTGCAGGGGTGTTGGAGGAGGTTCCTGCTGTCTGGGAAATCCAGCTGGGAGGTTGGAGCAGCAGGGGACAGGAGTGTCCCCAGTGCAGGGCCCATCCAGGTGCAGGGACATTGTGGGGACAGGCAGGGGCTGTCCAGCTCCCAGGACAGGGGGTGCTGCTGGGGTGGCGTCCCAGGTGAGTCTGGCTGGGGCACTTGGGGTCTGAGGGCCCTGACAGGGACCCTTGCTGAGAGGAGTCCTGCTCCATCCCACCTGTGCTCGTGCCTGCAGGAATGCAGGACATCCCTAGTCTGATCTGCTCAAGGTGGGTCCAAAGTGGTGGAAACCCCTAGGAATAGAGGCTGCACAGCCTGTCTGGCCTTCTTCCCACTGCTCTACTGTCCTCAGGGTAGAAATTCTCCCTTTATCCAGTCAGAGCATTTCTAGTTTGATTTTGTGTCTGTTCCTGAGCACAAACCTTGGCCCAGCCCTCACGGCCACCTCCTCTTTGCAGGTGTTGAGAGGCTGCTGAGGCCCTCCCAAAGGTTCCCTTCTCCAGGAAATGAGCTCCATTCCCTCTGCCTCCATGCAGAGGATGTGCCTTGGTGTCTCCCTGCTGTCCTTGCTTTGTGCCACCAACACCTTACAGGCTCCTCTGACAAAGCAGGACGAGCACAGAGGTGAGGAAAGCACTGCCCTGGTCCCAGGCTGGATGGGGTTTGTGACACACAAGGATCTGCCCAGGGATTTTGGCAGCTCGTGGTGATGAGGTGCTGAGTGGATCCATAATTGTGTGCCTGAGGGTTGTGAGGTGCTTACAGCAGTGCCATGGTGTCACCAAATAAGTGCTCTGAGACAAATCTGGGATCTGGGCACCTCCAAAGCTCCTCCACGTCCTTTGCTGAGGTGGGAAAGAGCAGCTGTGTGTGGATGGAGGTGGATAAAGGACATGGGGTGGGTTAGCGGGGTTTGCAGTCGCTGCTCCCTGGGCAGGGAGGCTGCAGTGAGGAGCTGCTGGGGTTAATGGGAGCTTGGTAGCTCCCATGCCAAGGGAAACACTCACATTCACCCAAGGACACACCAAGCCAGGTTAAGAGCATCATTCTGTCCCAGAAATGATTTTATTGCACCTTGAGCAGCAGCAGGATCAGGTCTTGACCCACTCCAGCAGGTGGAGCTGGAGCCACCAGGAGCCAGCACTGCGGGCAATTCCTGCTCATTTCTGGGCCTGACAGGAAGCAAGAATAACCTGACATTATTAAAACCTGAGAAGGTGAGTGAGGATCCTTGTGATTCTCTCCAGGCTCTTGAGTCTCTCTCTATGCTTCCCACTGAGGCAATCCAGCAGCTCCTCTCCACCTGGGGTAAAATTGGAGGGACAAGAAACAACTGTGGCCTTCTCAGAGGAGGGGCTGGCAGTGCTGGTGTCCATCCCAGCCTGATCAGCTGTGTTTGGGATGTGGGCACACTGATGTGAAGGCTGCAGGTGTCACGGGGCTGGGAGAGAGCCCAGATGTGGTTTGGACACTAGATGGAGACAAGAGGGTTGAGGATTGGCACAGGAATGCTGTTCCAGCAGCAGGTGGGAGATCCAGAGAGGCGAGTCCTCAGCAAACTGGGGGCACTGCCCTGAAGTCTAAGCAGCAGAGAACTGAACCAGTGTCATCTGGTTCCTTCCTTGAAAGAGAAGGCCTCTTAAAATAGAGAGATTTAGTCTGAAAATCAAGTAAGCAGTGGCCTGTGTGGCCAGGATTGGCCACTTTACCCCCACTGCTGTGCTCAGGGTCCAAGGAATCAGTGGGGGAAACTAGGGCCCATCTCATCAGCCACATTTCCCTGTCCCACACTGGCCCAGGTTGTCACTAAGGCCTTCAGGAGGTCAGAACTGGCACTTCCTTGCTATTTACACATGAGGACAACGTTGTTTAAGTATAAATGTGTTGTTTGCATTTTGTTCCATGATTTTCACTCACATTGGTGCTTTACTGTTGCCTTTTCCTCTTGTTCTGCCAGGTCTGTGCAGCTCAGCACGAGACCAAAACTGCTCTGTTACTGCTGGAGCTGGTGCTTACGTGGAATAAAAACACATTAAATCTGAATGAAATGAGGTGGGGGAAATGTTCATTTGTTTCTTCCATGCAGATCCAGCCTGTCACTGGTCTCAGCTCAGGCCAGAGTTGTTGATACAGAGGCGCAACCAAGCTGGGGATCCTCCCTGCTGCTGCTCTCGTTTTTCTGCCTGCTCAGCACTGACACAAATCTCACTCTCCACCTTTGACACCACCCTGCCTTGTTGCTTATTGGGATTTGAAGCTGTGTTGCTGCAGGCTTGCTTTACACTGACACCAGCAGAGCACTGGGCTGGAGCGGGACCCTCCAAAAGCAGCAGAGCTGACCCTGGCAGGGTTCGTGTCCTGCAGGACCTGTGGAGAGCCAGCGCTGCTGGATGCCCCTCACGGCACCCACTGTGCTGGGCACGGCTGGGCTGCACTTGGGCCCGACCCATTCCTACCGCCCGCGGGGCCTGAGCACAGCGAGGGCCCGTCTCCGTTCTTCCCGTCTCCGTGCGGCCCAGGGAGAAGCGGCTGCCCCGGCCCGGGGAGAAGCGGCTGTCCCGGGCCCGCTGCCCTCGGTCCCCAGCCGCTCCCGTCCGCGTTCCGCCGTTGCCCGGTGACCGCTCCTCTCCTCGCTGACCTTGGGGCGGGGCCTCGGCGCAGCCAATGGCAGCCCCCGCTTCACTCCCCCATAGTCCACCCCCGCCACCTCAGACCAATCAGCACCCCCGTCTGTCTTGAGGGACAGCGCTTCTATCCAATGGTGAAGTGAAGTGCGTGAGGCGGGGCGTGGAGGCGGGGTTAGGGCGGATCCTCGGGCAGGGGGTGGGGGCAGGCTGTGTGCGCGGATTGGCGGGAGCCATGAGGTCCCTCCCCCCCATGGGCGGGGCCTGCGCTGTAGCAGCCAATGGGAGGCGAGGGGCGGGGCGCGGAAGAGCCGCGTCGCTGCGGGCGCCGGTTCGGAGGGGCCGGGCCGGACCGGGCCGGGGCGTGCGGGGATCCCGGGCCGGGCGGTCCCGGAGGGTTTGGAGGGTCCGGAGAGTCCGGGGCCGCGGGCACGGGGACTGGTAAGGGGCCGGTTCACCCAGGGCTGGGAGGAGGGCGCAGGGAGGGCGCCGGGCCGGGCCTCCCCATCGCGGTGACAGCGGCGTGCCGGTGTCCCTCTGGCCGGACAGGGACGGCGGCTGTGAGCTGTCCCCGTGGCGCCGTCCTGGGCCTGCCTCATCTTCCTTTTCCATCACCTTTTAGAGTAATCCGTGACCTTGTGGCATCGCGCAGTTCGCTAAAGCGCTCCGGGATCTTGATGTGCGCGGACTGCGGGCGGCCCGGGGCGCTGCGGGGCACGGACGGAGCCATGTGTGCCCGGGACCCCTAGCGCCATGCCGGCCGTGCTCCCGGAGCCGCGGCACCTGCAGCTCGCCCAGGAGCGCTTCGTGCTGCGTGCCCCGGCCGGGAGGGCCAGCCCCGCCGTGTGAGCTGAGCCCGCACGGACCCACCGAGTGAGCTGAGCCCGCACAGCCCCGCCGAGCCCTCACTGCCCCGCCGATCCCGCTGTCCGGAGATGGGTGCCTACAGCGCGGTGTCCCGGTGCCCCGCAGGCCGCCCCAGGCTCGGGCCGGCCCGGCAGAGCTGCTGACACCCGCGCCGCCCCAGAGAGCTGCGGAGAGCCCCGGGCCGCCGGCGGAGGGACGGCATGGCGGTGAGCATGGACGATGATGTGCCGCTCATCCTCACCCTGGACGACAGCGGGAGCAGCGCCTCAGCCCCTCTGGATGAGCCGGACCGGGAGGAGCTGCCCAACGAAAGTAAGAGAGCTTTATCGCTGCCCGCACGGGGCTCGTCGCGGTGGGGTGGCCGCTGCTCCGGTGGGACCGGCAGAGCTGGGCTCGGTGTCGGGGCTGCCCGGTAACAGCGGGTCCGGCTCGGTTTGTTGCTCACAGCTCCCTGTGACACCGCGGGGCCGCTCGGGTCCTAGCAGTGCAGTTTCTGCCACACAGTTTTGTGGTTTCCCCCGTGACCTTAAGCCCTTTCCTGCGCGCTGTCCTTCCCTTGGCACTGTCCCACTGCACTTATGTGTTTTCCTAGCACCTTAAACATCTGCGCTTTGTGAGGCTTGTTTTGTCTGTTTCTAGTTTACATCCTGATTTTTACGAGAAGGGAAGTGTTGATAAATCCCTTCCACGTCTTTGTTGTGTTCTTATCAAAGAATCTGGAGTACTTTCAGACAATATGTGCTGTTCAGTGGGGCATAGCCAGCCTGTGAGCACTGGCAGGGGGAAAGCAGCAGCCACCATCCCTCAGAAGCTTTGCTTTTCTCCTCAGTGTGCCTTCATTAAAGCCCTCACCCTGCAGCAGATGTGTCTGAGTGTGTTCACAGAGTTTCTGGTTGGTGTTACCCCTCGTGGATGGATCTGTGCAGTTTTGTCCAGCACATCCCTGTGACTTCCAGCTGCAGGTGCACACACACACAGGTCTTGTAATCCAGCCACAGGCTGAACTTTTGGAACAAATGCCTCATTTCCTGGCCAGGCATCCCTTTTTTTAACGTTATACCTCTGTGCCATACTGCCTCTGAGATTTAATACCTCAAGCAATGAGTTCCCTTATGGCTTCTCAACCCAGGAATTAATTTTGGATAATCAAGATTCTTCCTCCTCCCTCCTCCTCCTCTGCCACCCCACAATAGAGATCCCTGAATAAATTGCCCAGTTGACTTTTTTGAGCTCTGTTTTATCCTTGCTTCATCCCATCTGTTTGTCTTTTAAAGTTTAGCCCTCTATTTTAAGTTAAATAGAAGAGAGATTTCTTCCTCCATCCACGGGTGTATTTATAGGATTCCTTGTGACTAATTTTAATCACTCTTCCCTCTTTTCTTTCCTCGCCTCCCATCCCTTCAAAGAAGAAGTTGTGTGAGGCTTAACAATTGCTTGAAGCCAGCATGACTGTGTTAAAGCAGAGGCATGAGAATGAATGTATTAATAAATAAAGTTCTCCACATTGAAATACAGGGAAGTTCTTTGGGGACCAATTTTGTGCTTCTTACAGGATCGCTGTGTGGTTTTTGAGAACTCATTTCCTGGCATCCTTCAAATGAAATGTCTCTTATTTGTATGTTTTAATCACTGTTAAAGTTGGATTTGCTGCAGAAATATAAAGCTTATGCTCTGGAAGCAATGGGGGATGATACAGAGCCTTCTGAAGTCAGGGTGGGATGAGGGATTAGGAGGGGAAGGCTGGCATCAACAACTTGAAAGGCCCCTTTATCTCTGGGAAGCGGGAAGCTTAAATCAGGGAGGGAGCCCACTGGCAGCAGCACTGGCAAAAGGAAGCTTGTTTAAAAACCAGCAGTGCAGCCCAGCTTTTGCTCTTTGCCTGCACAGCAAATCTGCTGTGAAATGCAGCAAAGTTGTGTCTCGTGGAGGCTGTGAGGAGTCAAATGTGTCCCTTCTGCTCTGCCTCCTCTTGGCTGCTGAGGGCTGAAATGGCATTAACAGAACTGTGGAATGTCACCTCTTCAGCCAGAAGCTTTTATTTTCCAGGGGGAAAGTGTGAGAAGTGCTTCAAAGGGGAGAGAGACTGCCAGGGTGAAGGTGAGGACATGGGGACAGGGAAGGTCAGGAGGCTCTTTCCTTCTGTCTTTGCCTAAACTCTCATAATTGAATATTCAGAATTTGGAGGAGCAGCTCCCTCATTACTGTGCCTGGCCATCATCAACTCCAAGGGCTTCAATGGCAGGTTAAACACAAAACTGTCACTGAGCTGTGTCCCCAGAACAGGCAGTGAAGGACCCCCCATCCTCTTCCAGGTGACACCTGGGGAAAGACACATTGGCTGTAGCTGCCCCTTGTTCAATCACATGTTTGAGGCTGCTGATAATTAAATCTCACCCTTGCTTTGTGTGCACAAACCCCTCTGAATTGCAGTGCATTCTCCAGCCTGTCACAGCCATGTCACTGAGTGCTGTGTGCCTCTGGGCTTCAGTGGATCAGCTCTTGTGGTTTTTGAGGAACTTCTTGTGCTTTTAAATTAAAAAAGAACCTATCCATGGTCTGGTTTTGTTCCAGTCAGGTCTTTGGATAAATGAGTTTGTAGTTGTGGATTCTTGGTGCTGTTGAAATAAGTAAAACAGGGTTTTCTGAAAGCAAGCCTGTAGCAGATGTGAAAAGAAAGGACTGGAGTGAATTCCTTTCCAGACCTTGCAGGAGAGTCCTCTCCTGGGTAAGTGGGTGTCTTGGGCTTAGAATAAAAGAGAGCTAAAGGAGGAAAATTGTGTGGAAAATTGCATTCTTAAAGAAAATGTCCGGCTGCAAAAATTAATCTCCCAAATCCTCCAGCTCTTAAGCATTTAATGAGAGAAAATACTTGCATGGGGAGGAATATTAAACTCTGCCTTGCTTGGCTTGTGCTGGTATACAGGACTTCCAGGGAGCTTCCATCTGCAGCCACCACAAAGGGTCAGAATCCTGCAAAGTCGACAGGAATTCAGGCCGCATCCAGAAAAATGTGCTCCCCGTGGTGCTGATGGTTTTCTGACTGGGCTGGGTAATTTTTCTTTGCAGCTCCAGCAGCTGAAGGAGACAGGGAGAAGCTCTTGCATCACCTGAATGCACAGTAATGAATGTGAGCTGCCCTTCCCCAGCACATCTTATCTGAGCATCTCACACAAACTCCAATTAAGCTCCCCAGCCCCTGCCTGAGGGCAGTGACTAATAGGAGACTGAATTTCTATAGAAGGCAAGAAGGGAGATGTGAACCTGGCTTGGCCTTTCCCAAAATCCTGTCCTGAGAGTGATGAGAAGCTGCCAGGGTTTAGTGATTTCCCATCCCTCCTGAACTCCTGGGAAATGTTTGAACAGAGCTCTCAAAACACCTCCTAAGTGCAGTGTCTGTTTCCATCCACAAAGGCAGCCTGGATAGCCTTGAAACTCCAGGACAGTGTCTCTCCTTGAGCTGATGGGAGCTATAAACAACAAATGAGTGCACATTGATTTATCCTGTATTAGATCAGGTACAAGATTCTCCTTTGCCTCCTGCATGGAAATTGCTGGAGCCTCAAGTAGAGTTGCAGTGTGTTCAGAGCAGAAAGTACAGCTCAGAGTGTTGTACATGGAACAATGGGATATTGTCTGTTTTCTCACACAATGGGTGATGGCAGGGGGAAAGAAGTCATCTTTCAACTCTGGGTTTTTTACAAGAAAGCAACTGCATCTGCTATTGAGGTAAAAATCTAATTATTAGGGAGGTGGGAGAGCAACTGCAAAGCCAAGAGCGATGTTTTCTAGAAGGATTGTTGGAAAATGGGAACTTGTAACTACTTTGAGTGAGGTGCAATCTCACTTTCTGCTGCCTGAAAAGTGAATTGTCAGGAAAACCAGAGCCAGCCTGGCCTTTTGGGCAGGTGGATTATTTGGGAAGGTGAATACATGCCTGGCACTGCTGGGGACGAGCCGGTGGCCCAAGGGGTGTGAAGAAAATGAGATTTCTCTGTTGGTGAGGGTGGAGGGGCTGCCCAGGGGTGCTGGGTGAGGGAAGCCCAGGGTGTGCTGGAAGGGGCCCTCTGCCCTTGCCTTGGGACAGTTCCCTGGTGGGATGTGGGAAGGGGCTCTCAGCAAAGCTGTTCCTTTTGTAACTGCCTGCTGGACACTCAGGGGTGGTTCTGAACACAAAATCTAATTACAGCATTAAAGGATGTTGTAGACACCAAACCTGTCTTTAAAAAAATCCTTTACTAAGCCCCAGCTAGACACCTAGAATTTGGAGCAGTTAATATTCCTTTTGAGGCATGTGAATTACCTGGATTTGATGTGTTTGGTAGCCAATGCAACCTGAAGTGACAGAAATCTCCTCTGTGTTGGATCTGGTTCCAGAACCAGAGTTGTGTTGGCAGTGAGAGGGTTAAACTTGTCCATGTAGTCCACAGCTTCAGCCCATCTGGTCATGGCATCATCTCAGAGAATCCTGGAATGGTTTGGGTTGGAGTGGCCTCAAAACTCATCCTGTTCCACCATCATGCCATGGGTGAGGTTTCCAGATGTAAAACAATTCCTGAAGGGCTGAGGAAGCAGAGAACAAACACCTGAAACACATTTCCCACCTGTGGGAAATGCTGCAACCACACAAACCCTTGGGACCTGTGCTGCTTGTGGAGGCATTGTGGCTTTTCTGCCTTTGGAGGAAAAGAGGCATTTCAGGTAGATTTAATAAATCCTGCAGGATCTGTAGGTTTTGATCCGTGTGTGGAAGCAGGGGTTGTTCCAGAGGGGCTGAGGCCCTGGGTCTGAAATGCTGCAGCTAATTAAGGTGAAGGAATGAAGGGGATGAGGGAACAAGCTTGCTTTGGACCTGGCAGATTCCAAGATTTCTGACAGCCAGGCTTTTGGATTATCTGGTGCCTTTCTTGGATGCTGTGCAGGATATTTCCTCACGTCATGGCCCCTGGTTCTACCAATTTGCCTTTAATTAGTTCCAGCAGCAGCAGCAGTGCTTCTGCTGCTGCCTTTAGAGGTGAAACATGGCCAGAGCACAGGGCTGGGGCTCATTTTGGGGAGCAGCTCCTCCTTGCACCTAGGGTGAGTCAGGTAATGCCCCTGTGGGTCACAATCTCACCTGGGAAGTGCTGATTGCACCTGGTGCAGGAGTGGACAGGCAGGCTTCATTCCTTTCTTGTGAGGAGGTGCTGTTTTGCATTGCTGTGCATGCTTCATTTTTCTTAATATGCACCTGCTTAAAATTTATAGAGAGAGGAATTTTTTCCAAAGCACGAGCGGTGGTTTTGTGGTGGATTGTTGGTTCTGCCTCTGAAAGTCTCATTTCTCTGACCTAACAGCCTTGCATTCTGCAACTTCTGCCAGGGCTCCTCTAATCCTTTCCTGGCCTAGATGACTTAAAATGAATGTTTTAAGCAAGCAAAGCGAAGCAAAAACTGCCTGTGAGATGAGTGAGGGGTGAAAATCTTGGAAATGGAAACGAACACCCAAAACATAAGGAGATTATTGTTTTCTCCTTCAGTACAATTCGTTTCCCTGGGTGATGAGCTCTGTAAGCTCAGAGGAAGGAGGGGAAATGCTGCTTTTTCAGAAGATATTGGGGATCTTTTGCTATGATGTTAGAAATAAAGAAAAATATTTGTGCTCTGAACCTTCCTCTGGGATCTCACTTGTGCTGAGAATTCAGGTTTTGAGGCAGGGCTGTGCTTAAACACTTGTGTAGAGCTGGTGCCTTTCTGTGATGAGAGAGAGCCCTGTGTTGTCCAAAGCTCAGCAGCATTTGTGTGGAGACATTCTCACCGAGGCTCTGTGGTGCCTGCAGGGGAAGGACCCCAAGCACAGTGAAGCACCAGGAGGTATCGAGGGCTGCAGTCATTGTGGGCATTTTTTCCAAGCCTTCCTTGTTTTCTGAGCTCTGCAGGAGAGTGGTTTGCACAATGCACACGTTGTGTGTCTCACAGTGGGATGCTCTGTCAAACAGAATCTCTGCACTGTTGACTCTTTCACGCAGAGAGAGAAAAAAAAAAGAGAAAAAAACCCCAGTGATTTTTGTCTTGAATGCCCCATGCTGTTCAAATCTGAGCTGGTAACTGCATCTACAAGGTAGAGAAGACTTGGGGTAGTGTTCCATTATCCTGGAGTCAAATGGTTCTTTCTCCTTTGTCATCTCCTGCAGCACTGGGGGTGGAGATCACCTCACACTGTAAATCCAGGGGGGATCCTGCAGAGTGGGGCAAGGACTCTGGAAGCTCCACACTCCCTGAAGATGGGAGTGATGACCTTGATGCTTTGAGGGAGGGAGCCCCTGCCCATTGTGTGTCTCCTCTCCAGCACAACTCCCATCTTTTTGGGCTGAGAGCAGAAGAGCAGGGTGTTTCCTCCCTGAGCTGACTGCTTTCATTGGAAAATGTGGGATAAAGCCATGTGTCGTGTCATCAGGGGGCTCTGCTTTTTTTTTGAACAGGTGGTCCTGGAATTGTAAAAGATGTTAAGGAGTTTGAAAGTGTTGGAGCTGCAATTTTCAATTGACAGCTTTCCAGCTCGAACCGGTCACTCCTCAGCCACCACAGCTGACTTGGAAACATTTGGCTCAGGAAGCGGAACAACAGTTGGAAACAAACAGTGATTAGTTTTTTCATGGCTTCCCAGGGAACGCAGCACTTTGTTCGTTTTCCCCCCTCATTTTGTGGTTCCTGTGGATTTTTAAGGCACTGTAGATGCAGGATGTTCACTTCAGCCAAGCCTGCGTACTGGCAGATTAAAATGAGCAAAGGCTGAGCACGCTGAGTTCACTCATCATAACCAATATGATGCTTCTCAGAACTTCCTTTGCCCTTGGTATCTTCACTGAGGAATCCTGCCTGCTGCCGTCAGCCCCCCTGCGTTGAAATCCCATTTTACCCATTTCAATGCTGTAAGAAGTGCTGTATAAACTAAACAGGAGCATCTGGGAAGTGGTTAGAGTTGTTGTTGATTGCCTTTTCCTTATTGCCTTCAGGGGATTTAGGCTTGAATTTGCTGGAAGTAGAATTTATGAGGCAGAACGCTCCATTTCTGATCCTTAAGCTGGGGAGAGTGTGGTGAATTTGATCGGGCTCTTCTGCTGCCTCCCGTGTCTCTGGCTTTTGATCTGCACCTCGCAGGGCTCTCCCTGTGTCTTTACCATAATTGCTTTTTGCATGTGGAGAAGAAGGCTGCTTTTCACATGGCTGCTTGCTTTCTGGGAGCTGCAGGAGCAGGGTTGGGGTTTGGGCCATCTGTGAGTGGTTCTGCAGGATGCTCGGGCACCTGTGCCTCACCTGGGGACACCAGGGGTGACCTGGTGTTGGTCACAGCAGCACCTTGGCCTTGGGGACAGATCCTGGGCATGGCAAGGGGACACTGCTGTGGTTTGAATCACACTGAGGGGGTTTGGAGCATCCAGTGCTGCTTTTTCTGGTGATGTCTGTTTGGAACAAAAGGCTTTTCTTCTCCTGCTTGGTGTGTGAGGGAAGAAAATTTAGGATGTTTGTGTCTGCACAGCTGTGTTAAACCCCCTGGTTCTGTGGGGCTGGACAGCCCAGCTGCACTTGTATTTCCCACCTAATGTGTGTGTGTTTCTGTGTTGCCACTTGGGAATGCCTGTGGTTTGTTCCAGCTATCACTGTTTTTGCAGAGAGAGAGGATTTTCACTATCCCCCACAGATCTGGGGAAGTTTATGGCACAAAATCAAAGTGGATTTCACTAGAATGCACCAATATGTTCCTGGTCTTCATTAACCAAATGAAGAAATGCCTGTAGAATTAAGACTAAGGGATCAATCCTGGAAGTGGGAGCACTGAGGAAAATTCTGACATTTGGGTCAGGGGGATGAAGTGACCAAGTCAAAGCCCTTTCTTTTCAAATACAAGGCTGGTGGCAGGACCTTATCTCTAGTGGTTGTGAAAGAGAAGACTTAAAATTTTCTATACTTTGAGGCAGCACAAATGCCTAGAAAACAGAAATGTTGATGGAAGATTCAAAGCTGTTGGAGAGGCAGCAAAAAGTCACAGTACCCACATGCCTGGGCTGGCTAACACAAAAGATAAACAGATATTTAGATAAATATATATCAAATGAAGGAATAGCACCTGGAGGGGAAGAAAATCCTGAAGAGAATTGTGGTCAGCAGAGTTAAAGGTGCTCTAAAGGACTTGAGAAATAAAAAATCATATTAAATGATTCCAGCTTGTCAGGAGTTCAGGGTTTAACACTCCAACAGTGTTACAGGGAAGCTCAAGAAATACTGAATGTATTCTATATTTGCTGAAAAGCCAGATGACACAGTCATTGTATGACCTATTCTTCCATCCCCACAGTAAATAGAGATTAAACAGCTGATTCTAAAGGCTGGCATTTAAAAATCAGCAGATGACTTTTGATTTCTGCAGCTGAGGCAGTCTGTACATTGCCATGACAGTGACTTTCTTCCAGAAGGTGTTTTGCACCAGGCAGGAGATTGCAGGCCAGCCAAGATTTCCAGGCAAACAATGGGAAACCTGCAGTGGCTCTTCTAAAATCTGGATTCAAAGGACATTTTTTTGTGTGTGTGGAAGACTTTTGAGTCAAAGTTGTCCATTTTCTGAAGATGTGGTTCTGTGTGAGGGCTGTAGGACTTGAAGCAAGGACCATTTGAGGGAAAATCAGCTGTTCAGCAGATGCCACATCAATGATTTAACTCCTTCCTTCCTCTCCAGCCATTAAATGCAACCTCCAGTTGCTGCCAGCAGTGGTTTCCATAAATGTGCAGAAGCCTTTTTTCCTAATGGAGAACAGCTCCCCAGCTCTGGGGGCTGGGGTTTTCTGCTTTTCCCTGCTCCTTTACACGTGTCTTCCTCTGAAGTTGGCAGCTTCTCTTCCCTGTGTGAGGGACAAGGCAGAGGAGATGTGGCAGTGTTGTATTTCAAAGGAATCAGCGTGGTGGAGTCGTGTTCTAACACTACAAAACACAATTACCTCCTCAGCATTGCTGCACCACAGCAAATAACTCTAATTGGTCTCAGCCTGTCATGGGAAGATGTTGAGAGTTTGTTATTTAACTTTTAAATTTATGTCATTTTCCTGCTATCCCTCTTTCTTCAGGGAAAAGAGGTCAGTAAGGCACATACCTTATTACTGCTTTCTTCATTCTAGTGCTGCTTTGGCCCTGCTGGAGGTTTGTTACCCAAATTAATCCTGGTTTCTCCCAAAGCTTCCCCTGTGCTTCCCAGTGCAGAATTTGTGACTTCCCTGGGGAGCTGCTGGTGGCTGGAGCTGGCAGTCGGTCCTGGCAGCACACTGCTCTCCTTTAAAAGGCCAGATTGCAGCTTAATCAAACATCTTTCCAAGCTGCATCAGGGAAATCCAGAGGCTCTGCTTTGGAGAATTGAAATGAGGAACGTGCTCTTAAACTGCTGACATTGTGTTGTTACTGGAGCCAAAGCAGATCTTTAATGTGTTAAAAGCAGGAGACACTGGTTTCCCTTTTTGGAACAAAAAGAGGAAATTCCTTCATGTAACAGGATATGTTAAAGAAATGCTAGAGCTGAGGGACTCTGATATTGCCTCTTTCCATTACTTCCTCCAAAATTATGAATTAGAAATGTGTGTGTGTGTATTTCATGTCTGGCCTCTCTCTCTTTGCCTCAGGCAGAGCTGTCTCTCCTGTTTTTCCTTTTTGGTTCGGTTCAGCAAAACCTTAACTGCTTCCAATTGTTTTTTCCATTCATTAGTTGTTCCACAGAGCCCCTCAATGACTCAGATATTTAATTCCAGTTATGGTATGATTTTATCTCAGTGTGTGTGAAGCCTTTGTTGCTGTGATACGATCGGAGTGATGAGATTATGGAGCAGATTGGCTGCTGAAAGGATGGATAATGGGAGTTGTAGGTGATCCTTCTGTTGTGGCTTTGGCTTCTCCTTTCTGGTGCTGTTGTGGTTCATTTGTTGAGATAAGAAATAAAGGATATGAAACCAGCAGCAATTTGGCTTGACACAAGTGAGATTCTTAATTATAGCTTCCTAATGCAACCTTTCATTCTGTGGGACTTTTACAGAAATGCTTTGGATTGGACTTGGCAGCTCTGTTAAGGCAGGAACTCCTGTGCTCCAGTTTTATTTTGAAGGAGTGCCTGCTTCCAGCTCTCCCTGTGATATTTCATGGACTCTCAGATGCAGGAGGGTTTAATCCCACATCTGTCAGGAGGCAGCTTTGTGGAGCAGGGCTTAGACAGGGGGTGGTCTGCATCTGTCAGTTCATCTTCAGCTGCTGAAGTCTTGCTAACCTAATTATGGATTCCAGATATCCCAAAAAGGAGGGATCTGCCCCTCTGCCTCTTGCTGCTATGTATTCAGGAGTGAAAGTTGTCCCAGGATCAAACAGTTCCTGGCCAAAACTTCCCACATCATATTTCAAGAGGAAAAAAAAGCTGGAGTGACTCAGGGATGAGATCAGAGGAGAGCAGGTGTCCTGGGGAGATGAGGCAGTGAACTGCACAGATGAGCATCTCCAACCAACAGAGCTTGGCTGCTGTACATGGGGAAAATGATCCTCATCCTCATTTTCCTGGAAGTCTTCAACTTAATTTTTTTTTATTCCTTACAAATGTCTCTGTCCCCAGGAGGGTGGTCAGGAAGTGGTGAATCACCACGACCCTTCTCCTAAGCCTCAGAGCAAAGGGTTAACTGGCTGTGCCTCACTCGGAGCTCCCTGGATGGAGCCAGGCTTTCTGCTGGGGCTAAACCATTTCCTACCATGCTTTAGCTCTTCTGGCATGGTGCTGCTTTGTGCCCAGGGGGTTTTCCATGTGTGCAGTGCAGATGTGAGCGAGGATGCAGCGCTCCCCTAATTAAACAGCGCTGCCCATCAGCTGTCTGCCGTGCAAGGAGCACGACTGAGAAGAGGCAATGATATAGAAAATGTGGCTTACCATGCTGAGGGACATCTGCTCCTCCTTCTCGAGGATTCAGCTCCCTGTGGTGCTGGAGGCAGGATGTGAGCTCGTGTTGCATCCTCGAGTCGAGGCGAGGACGGAGTCGCCTTTCACTGCTCACAGGAAGTGGCAACGTCCGTGTTTTTTAAAAAAACTTTCCTGTGTAAAATAGGAAGCTGAAGTGACTTTATTTGTTGAGCTTCACAGCAAGGGAGTGCTGTGAGAATACTGTAAGACAAAGAGCCCTGAGGCCTTTGCATATGTTTCTGCTGTGCTGTTGTCTCCAAGGAAGAGCATGACTCAGTTATGCTGGCTCGGAATATTCCGAAGTAGATGATTTCTCCTGTAGCAGAAGGGCTTGGCACTGCTCTCTGTTGGAGATGCCCTTTTTTCCTAGGCAACAAACTGACAGCAAATTGTTTAGACTTCCCCATGGCTGTTCTCTTCCTTCCCACAATGTCCCCTGAACCAGGACAGGCACTGAGATGTTCTGGGCAGCAGGGACCAGCCCTGCGATGCTCCCGTTGGCACGGCGCTGAGCTGGCAATCAGGCAGCAAAGGCAGAGATTTCCCTGTCTGTCTGTCTGTCTGTCTCACCTCTGAGATGTGTGGCCAAGTGCCAGACCAGCTGTGCTTTCCAGGCAGCTTTTTTTCTCCGGGCTAGGTGAGCCTGGCCTTGAAGAGACAAGCCCGTGTGTGTTTGTGCCTCAGTGCTTGCAAGGAGCAGTTTCTTATCAGCCTCCCTGGAAGAGAGAGGGAAGATTTATCCTCTGGAGGGGAAGCTGCATGGCCTGTGAGCCTTTGGGAGGGAAAATGCCATCATTGGTGCTGGGACAACTCCAATACTTGACTAAAATCTTGGCTTTGGGACTGAAGATGCCTGCACAGATTGTGTTGGGGAAGGGCAGGCATCTACCTTGTTTCCATGTTTTTTTATGGATTTGCACCTTCTGTAGTGAGTGCTCAGCTGATGAGAGCTTTCCAGGAGAGAGGAATGCTTGTGGATGGCTGTCCTTCTCCTTGTCCATCCTCACCACAGCCTCAGGGAGCAGCTGAGAGAGCCAGAAACCTCAGCCAGCACTGGGCTCCTGGGTGTGAGCTCAGGAGATCCAGGAGCACCAAGAGAGCCTTTGGTCCTGCTGGGGTCTGCCTTCTTCCTTGGACTCATGTTCAGTGCTGTGGGATGCCTGGTTATGTTTGTTCTAAACCAAAAGCTTGGGCTCTGTGACTGAATTTGGGAATTACAGATCCAGTGAAGATGGAGAAATAGAGAAGGTTATGGCAGTGAGGAATGCAAAGACTGAAAAAAATTACTCCAACTGAATGGTAGAACGGTAAAATCATGGAATGCTGTCGGTTGGAAGGAAAGGACACATTTTTGGAGAACAGATTGCTCCAAGCTCCATCCAGCCCTGAACACACTGATGACTGGAGCTGCCCAGCCCATGTGCCTGGACAGTTTGACCTTTCCCCCATGCAGGAAGTGATGCTTTCCTTCCTCTTCCCTCTTTTGATGGATCAGGGACCTTGCAAGGCCACGTGGATGAAGATGTGTCTGTCTCCAAAGCTGTGTGTCCTTGGCATTTCTGGTTTTGCCTGTCAAGAGAAACATTACTCACACATGGAACTCACTGGAGCAACTTGCATATTGCATCTTACACTGACTCCACACATGATGCATGAACAGTGTGAATGACAGAATAAGGATATTTTTTGCTGATTTAAGTCACTTCTGCCTTCATATGTTCTGTCATCACGGGTGTACTTGCTAAAATAGCAATATCTGGGCAAGATGGAGACTTATCATCCAAACCATGCTCAAGCATTTAGGAGACAGCCCTGGGAAGTCCAGTGAAGGCTTTGGAGGCAGGCAGTGAGCCAGTTAGGGAATCTCAGCCTGTTTCAGTGCAAGGCCATAGAAAGTGTGTGCTGGCTGGCAGGCAGAACATCTGGCAAGCTGGCTAATGAGAGCCAGGCTGGGGGAGCTCCAAGGCAAATGGAAGAGCTGCCCTGCAGGGCTGGTTTATAACTCTCTGAATTTGTAGGAGGTTACCAGTTTGTTGGAATTTTGAAAAAATTACTATTTATTTGAAGAAGTGCAGACATCAAAAACCAGGAATTCCAGAGTGACTTGAGTTGGATGTATAATAGCTGCCTGGGAAGGGTGATTTATCCCAGCCTCCTGTGGATGTTTTCTGTCCCTTATTCTCCTCTCAGCTCTGCCCTGGAGATCCCCCACGGCTGCATGAGCTCCTCTGAATGAGAGGAGTTTGTTTGCTCTCGGCCCATGGAGAGTTTTTCCTTCCCCTAAGCAGGGAATTTGTTTTGCAGAGGGAGAGGTTTGGGCTCTGGAAAGTTTATGCTCCTTTTCTTTCTTCCTTGTTTTTTTGTTTTTTATTGTAATGATGACATATGGAAACTATTTACACAGGAGCATGCTCGGCTGCACTGAATGGAAATGCTGGAGTCCCGGCAGTCTCGTTCTGGATGCCTTGTGTAAGCAGCCAGCTGGTTTTGCTTTTCCTTTTTTCTTTTTTTTTTTCCTCTTCCCCCCGCTCTTTTCATTTTTCCCCTCCCTCCCTGCCTCTCTCTGTTTTCAGGGAACGCCTGGGATAAGTTACACAAGTGTAAGGAAGGAAGCTTTGCCATCTGTGACCAGCTCACTTCTCTTCCTTTGGCGTGCCCCTCACGCCACAAACTTCACCAAATATCTGTTTTCTTTTTCGTGCTGGAGATCCCTCGCTGTGCCTGCTCAGCACTTCCACTCCTCTCCCCGTTAGCTCATCGTGAGCAACTTGTGCTAAATGCCAAAACACGAGAGCGCAGCACATTCGCCAGCACCACGCTTGTGCCTGGCAGCTCCTCGTCCTGCAGCTCAACCTTCCCAAACCTCACCCCGGGAAACACCCAGGCAAAGGATCTCACTTCTCATCCTGCAGCTCGACCTTCCCAAACCTCACCCAGGGAAAGGATCTCTCACGGAGCTCTTCCTCAGAGGGGAGGAGGGGAGAAGGCGCTCACTTCTGCAGGCAGCAGAGCAGGATCTCTTGTGCGGAGCTTTGCCCCGAGGAGCAGCTCTGGGAAGGAAGGGGAGGCAGGAGCGGCGGGCTGCGAGCACCAGGGGCTGCCATGCAGTGGAGGGAGCTGCCTGCCATCTACCTCGAGGATCCCGGGAGCCCCGTGCAGAGATCCTCCTATCTCATTGAGCTCCATACTGATGGTAAACGCCGTCGGGGATGTGGTGCAGCACGAGCGGAGCCGAGCTTGCATTAGTCTGTGTCATTGTTATCATGGGAGCAGCTGAGGAAATTAGCTCGCTGGAGGGCTGCCAAGCACACAGTCAGAGGGCTGCTCTTGGAATTTATTATTATTTTTATTATTATTTATGACCCAGATGATGCTGTTGCCTCAGGGATGCTAGATCAACCTTCTGGTACCTGATGGGGAAGGAGCTGATCCACAAAATGCAGCTCCCCACCGGAACACTCGAGTACCTGTGCTGTTGTCTGTGCCTGGTTTAGACAGCAGGAAAGCATCTTGATTTCTAGAGCTGTTTTTTGGTTCTGATTTGCATCTCTTGAGTGCTGTTTTGTGTTTGCAACCTTGGTCTCAGAGCTGGGACAGCTCTCCTGCGGGAAGCACAGAGCAGGGTCCTGTCCTGGGTTTTGCTGGGGTGTGTCTTTTCCTTGTGTCAGTCCTTTCCAGAGAGGTTAATTTTTGCAAAAGAGCTGCTTCAGGGTTAAAGGTGATTTTGGTATCTTTGTCAGGGTTAAAGGTGATTTTGGCATCTTTGGGCAGGGTCCAGTGTGTTGGTGTGTAGGTTAATGCTACAAACCTTTGCTGTTTTGGTCACAGTGTGTTTTGATCCTTGTAAATGTTGTATATTCTATAATGTAAAGTCCAGGTTCTGATTGAGATATGCTCCTCCTGTAACTGTTAAGCATCAAATGTGAAAAGGTTTTGCTCTCAGGCTGCAGTATGAGGGAGTCTGTCTTTTTGAGACACATCCCCAGCAAAAGCTTTATAAATAATAACATTTAAGGACTTTTTAGAGCTTGCAATATAAGGCTTCTGATTTTTGCATATGGCTGTCATCTCTTAGTTAAAAAGCAGACAAACCAGAAGGCTGCCATTCCAGCTCCGTGGATAAATAAAAACTCCATCATTCAGGTTTTTTTTTTTTTCCAAGAGCTGTGCTAAATCAAGGGGTGTGGGGGAGGAACCGGCCTCATTCAAACATTTGTCCAGATTTTGAGTGGTATTTTAAGGGTGTGGGGGAAGCAGGGAAGAGAAACAGGCTTCGTGCTGCAGAATGCTCAGCAACCTGAGTGTGCAATCTGGAAGGTCTTCACAAACCCCAGAGAAATGTTATCTTAATTTGATTTGGGGGTGGAAGAGGCAGCTGTGGCTGTGCACTGGTGAAGGGGCTCTGATTTCTTCCCACTCCCTGCCTCTGCCAGCAGCACATGGTGCCATTTCTCTTGGCGGGTGCAGAGTTTTTGGCATGGGCTCCCTCTCCACTCCAGAGGGTGTTCTGGAGAGACTGAATCAGTAATTCATCCAGGATTATTTTGTCACAGCAAATCTTCAGCAGGCTGTCATGAGAGGGGAAGAGAACCTCGTGGTGCTTTTTGCCCACTCTCAGATAACAACTTTGAACACAGAGGGAACGAGCTGCCACACCACAGCTCCTGTGCTCATAAAAAAGGGGGAAATCAGCACTGCTGTGCTGGCAAGCTCAGTTTTACATGTACCCACTTTGGGAACATGAGGCACTGGAGGAGGGAAGTCTCTTCTGAGAGCAGGAACAACCATGTGATGTGGGAAATGTCTGAAACTCTGAAGAACTGAGAGTGTGGCTAGCTCCACCACAGGCCCTAAGCAGGTGTCACTGCTGGGGGTTCTCTGCTCAGTATTCTTTGCCAAAGGTAAAATAAAACCCCCAGTCCCAGAAGAAGAAACCAAGTGACATTCCCTTTTTGTAGACTAATTGTCTTCTTGCTTAGTTTTCATCTGTGTTAATAGCACTGAGGCTGCAGAATGCAAAAATGGCAATTATTTTGGAGTTTACATACATGCCCTGTATAACTCCCCATGGGAAGGGCACTGTGGATGTGTAGCTCTTCTTGGGAGTTGCTGTTTTGCGATTTAATTGTTTTGGGTATTTTTAAACAAAACCTTTATTTACAAAATCTGTTTAACACATTCAGTATGGCATTGTTCTGTAGTTCTTTGCTGGTGAGAAGGACAGGCTCAGAAATGTCAGAATTAATGTGTGCAGTGTGAACAGAAAATTCATCTTGCGGTTTGTTTGCATCAGAGGGGTGTCAGTACTCATCAGCACCTCAGAGTGTTGATGTGTTATTTAGTGAAGTGCTGGGAGAAATGGGGCTTTCTGCTCAAAATACTGACAGCTTCTCTCCTCACTTTGGTGCCCCATGGCAGGGGCAGTGCTGTGTCCATCCTTCCATGGCCTCTGCTCCAGGGACGTTGCAAAAGCTTCCTGCTCCTTCAGCAAACGCTCTTCTCCATGCTGGGAGGCTGGTGGCTGTTACCTGCCTGCTTGTAGATTGTGCTGCTGATAGCAAGCTTCAGGCATGACAGCACACCCCCCTGAGCCAGGAGAGCTGCTTGCTGCACTGAGTAGGAAGCTGTCTCTTCCGATGATCTTCCGGGAGCATCCCCGTGTGCAAGTGCTGCCTTTGAGCGTCTCTTTAAAGCTCCTACCTGCCAAGAGTCAATTTGTCAGCGTGCAGCTGCCACTTCCCAGCTGCTGTGGCTGCCTGTGATCCCAGAGCCTGCTGCTGATGGCTGATCCCTGTTTCTCTGCTGCAGATGGAGGCAGCTACGACGTGGTCAGCGATGCCTCCAGCCCCGCGGCCAGGGAGTGCTGCGCCCAGCAGGGCTCTGCCCGCCACAACTGGGAGATGAACTACCAAGAGGCAGCCATCTACCTCCAGGTGAGCCCTGCTGCGTGGGGGGACAGTGCTCTGCAGGAGATACACTGATTCTTGGCCATGGGAAACAAACAGCTTCTGTGCTGGGGTTGAAAATTCAGTGCCTTGCCAAGGATTCTGCTTTGGGAGTGGGGCGGTGCTGGGGGCACCTCTAGGTAGGGGTTGGGAGTCATTTGGGGCAGCCAACAACCCAGTCCTATCCCAAGGGCTGTGCTGGCTGGGGGTTCAGCACATGCACAGTTCTGCCACCTTGGCATGGAGGTTTCTGCAGCTGGTCACAGATTGTCATTTCAGTTGGTCACAGATTGTCATCTCCACAGTCACTCCAGGGGGAATGGTCAGTGCTCTCCTGTTCTGGAAGTGCAGGTCCCAACCTGCCTAGGCCATGGGGTGGCCCAGTTAGTGTCAGTCAAGTTCTGCAGGTCATGTGAGACACGAGGGAAAGCAGAGGTCTTGATTTCTACACGATTAAAGGATGCTGGGTCAGGAGTGAAATTTATAATGTTTAAAACAACAATGAATCAAACCCCACCCATGCTTCAGTTACCAGAAACACCATCCTTACTGCAACAAAGAGTTTGCTTTTTTAAGGTTGCTGTGCATCTGGTGTGAGGAATTAGCCACCAAAACTGAGCTTCTCCCTGAGCTGTCCAGTCCAAAGTGGCTGCTGGTTCCATTATTGTCCATCCTTTCTTCTCTTCCTTCCCTTTCAAAGCTCTGGGGTGCTTTGGACCCAGCAGGTTGTTTTTTTTGTTTAACCCACTGCAAGGTGACAGAAACCATTTGTTCCTCTGTGCTCTGACCCCGCTGGACTGAGAAATCTCACTTCTCAGATATTTTAAACCAGTGTAGGCTGGACCTTGACAACACTTGAGCTCCGTGGTGTGACAATGGCAGGGTGGCTTCAGCCTCCATCCCAGGCTTTTGTTTAAACTCCTGATTATTGGAGCAGCTCTGCAAAGGGTCATTGAGCTGTGCAGCTCTGATGGTAATGGGCACAGCAGGCCTGGCCCTTCAGATGGGGATGATTGCTGCTGCTGCCTTCCCCAATGGCCACGGTGACACTGTCCTTGAAATGAGGTAGAATCACATCCAGAGAGTTCTGTGAGCAGTGGCTGCAGGCAAGTGTTGGGTCTGGATAGAAGGGCTTTGCTGTCCAGGCACGTTTGGAATTGTTTGGCTCCCAGGAGGCAGGATTTAGGCTGTTTGTCATTCCACAAGTGTGTCCTGCCAGGGTGGATGGAAAGGACCCTGCTGATCTCAGCCTGGGCTCTGTGCAGAGCTGGCTCTGTCCTGCTCCAGCCCAGCTCTCTGACCCAGCAGTGTTTGTTCTGAACCCCAGTGTGAGCTGGATGCAGTGAGACACACTGGGAACCCTCTCCTGAGCGAGTCTGGGGAATGCTTCCCTTCCTAAAGGAGAGTTCCCTGACCTCGTTATCCTTTTGCAATCACAGCTATTCTGCTTTGATAGTAATAGCTTGGCTATCCTTGCAGTAATTGCCTGCCTGGGAAGATGTTAATTTAAACAAAACCTCACCACTTCTTGTGCATCTGTGTGGCCCTGCTGGGGAAAAGTGATCTCTTATGACAGTTCCCAAGAGGCAGCAAGTTTCCTGTGAGTGACAAAAGCTCCCTTGCCAGAACTGTTGACTAGAGAAAAAGAAGAAGCTGTTGGGTAGTTCTGATGAAAACCCTCTAAAATCTCCCCAAACTAAGTTTCATCCTAGGGGTAAAAATAGTCACGATGTAGCTGTTTGAAAATCAGTTGTAGGCAAAGTGTTAAGATGGAGTATCTGACCTTTTAATGTTAATTAAGCTTTCTAGTTAAGAGGGAGTGACAAATCAGCATAGAGACTTGTTAATTTTGCATAGAGTCTGTCTACATTCCTGAAGCAGAAAACACTCTGTGTGCTCCAGTGTTTTCTCCCAGACATTTTGCAAGGCCAAGATAAGGAGGAACAACTGTCAGCCAGGTGCCCTGGAGCTTATCTGGGTGTTTTCGTGTTCTGTCCTGGAGAAGTTTAATCAAATAAGTCTGTAAACATGGGGAAGTAGTTGCAAGTAAATGAAGTGCTGTGTTTGTGTTGGGATGTTGGCTGAAGTTTCTTTGCCTGCCTTTACAAACTCTCCCAGCTCTCTTCCTCATTGTGAAAAGGCTCAGGGGTTTCTGAAGCAGGATTTTGTGGGTGTTAAAGAGTTTCATTACTGAAATGTGGTTATGAGCAGAAGGGGATGTCCCGTGTGTGTAGAGTCCATTCCTCAATAAACACATCAACAACAGGCTGTAAATGGGAGTGGTCTGTTGGGAATTGTATCTAATCCCTATAAAAATCTACATTCTTCACTGTTTTATAGCACCAAGAGTCACTAATGCCATTCCCTTCTTTATTCCTGCTGCCCTAGGAAGGAGAAAATAATGACAAGTTCTTCACCCACCCCAAAAATGCCAAAGCACTCGCTGCCTACCTCTTTGCACACAACCACCTTTTCTACCTGATGGAGCTGAGCACGGCCCTGCTGCTGCTGCTGCTGTCCCTGTGCGAGGCCCCAGCCGTCCCCATGCTCCGCCTGGGCATCTTTGTGAGTACCTGGCCCTCTGCAGCCTGGGGGAGAGGAAAACGATGGCCAAACCGAGAGGAAGGAGGAGGCAGTAAGAGGAAAAAAATCCACCTGCTTTGTTCTGTAAATGGTTGACAGCAGATAGGCCAGACAGCAAAAGTTCCTTTTTCCGTCTGATCTAGGCAGACCACAATGAAAGTGATACTCATTTTGTGTTATCAATTTGTGCAGTTCTTCATTTAGTAACAGAAATTGGTGGGTTTTTCCTTTTTCTTGAGATAACTCAGCAGTCTGTGGGCTTTGATGGGGTGGTTTCAAAGCTGTTGTCAGGGCTGGTGCCATTACCCCATCACCACCACTGGTTCCTAGAACACAGATCAGGACCTTCCTTGTGATTGTCCAGAATTCTAATTCAAGGAAAAACCCTTCTCTGTATAAACTCTCCCTGCCCACAGGCTCTCCTGCCTGTGTTCCACTAAAAAAATTACAGTATCCATCTTTTTTCAAAGTGTTTCTGCTCAAGTTGTTGATACATTTGAAACAAAAGGCCAAGATATCAATAAGTTTTTTCCTGTGTTGCTCAAGCCCAGAAGGGACATGGATTTTAGGAAATTCTGGCCTGGTACTGCTTAGAGAAAAGCTGCACAGGCTTTAATAAAAGCACAAAGCAGTAGATACAGAAATTTTGAAATAGATATAGAAATTTTGAATAGATGTAGAAATTTTGAATAGATATAGAAATTTTGAAAAACATTGCTATGTTAGCTGTAAAAGAGTGGCTTGGGGTTTCCCTGCATGCCACAAAGCAATGCTCAGACTGCTGTCAAAGCCAGCTGCTCCTTGGAAAAGGAGGGGCAGGAGTGTGGCCTGTGCTGTGCTGCTGTTCTCACCAAACCTCTGCTGTGGCAGGTCCACGCTACCCTGGAGCTGTTTGCGTTAATCGTGGTCGTCTTTGAGCTCTCCATGAAAATGAGATGGCTGGGCTTCCAAACCTTTATCAGGCACAAAAGGACTATGGTCAAGGTGAGTTTTCTGCTTGATTGTCAAGGTTTCTCCTTTAGAACCTCCAAGAACCAAAGATCCAGATGAAATACTGGCCTGCACTGCAGCAGGGTGATGTAGCTGCTGTGTCCCAGCTGCTGGATGATTCATGTGAGATCCCCTCAGGTCTCAGAATCTCTGCTGCTCACAGTGACCCCAAAATACATTAGAAAGTCTAAGAAGGAGTCAGAACTCCTCAGTTCTTGTTCTCAAAGTTGTTTATTGTATCTTACCTATAAAATGCTTTCTCTGTTCTGCCGAGGTCCATTCAGCAGGTCAGACAGAGGCACTCTGCCTGCCCTTGGGGTGGTGTTATCTTTTTATACTAAAAACATTATTTACTATAACTTCCCTATACCTATCACCTATGTTAGACAGTGAGCTTCTACTCTAAACCAATCCAAAAGTGCTAGCATCACCCAGAAGATGGAGGCTAGGAAGAAGGAAAAAGGACAAAGCATGCCCAAATTCCTCTAGGAAGAAGAAGGAAAAAGGACAAGGCACACCCAAATTCCTCCATCTTGAGACCCCAAGGCCCCATTCTAAAAACCTCAAAAATCTCTTTTTTTCACCCTGTGACAGACTATTATTCTACTTAAACTCTTTTGACTTGTAATTCTTCATATAAAGATGGTAATTTGCTCCATGGGTCAAGATCAAAGGCACGGGGGTCTGGGGCTCTGTGCCAAGGTCTCTGAGCCCCCTGGGCAGGGCCTCGAGTCCTCCAAGGGCAGCCAAAGGAATTTCCTGGGTTCCAACACTCAGGGACACCTCCCATCCTTCAGATGTGCAGATGAACAGGTGGTGAGGCCTTGCTTTGCCTGTGGTCCCCCCTTTCTTGCAGACGTGTGTGCTGTTGGTGCAGTTCATCGAGGCCATCGTGGTGCTGGTGCGCCAGACCTCGCACGTGCGCATCACCCGCGCCCTGCGCTGCATCTTCCTCGTGGACTGCCGCTACTGTGGGGCTGTCAGAAGGTGATGCTGGGCTCTGCCCTCGCTCCTGGGGCTGGGCTGGAGGGAAAGCACTCGGAGCTGGGCATGAGTTTTGGGTCTTCAAAGAGACAGGAGCTGTTGTGGTTGTTGTAAGGTTGTTTATTGCGTGAATACATCAGTCTCGAAGAGTTCAGAGTATTGAGATCTGTGCTAAAGCTTCCTGGCATAGAGTCCTGATGTTCTGAGCAGCAGCTAGCAGCTACTATCCCTCTTTTCCTTCTCCTTTGCACCCCAATACAGATGGTTTTTATTCATAAATCATCCAATCAGCTAAAAACACGATTCTAAAATATTCTTCTATCTGAGCTTGATTCTAATGTGTGAAAGTAATGTCAGCTCTTACCCAAAATCTACACATGTAGTTCTGTCTGTTCATGCAAAAAGTTCTGTCTGTTCTACCCAGAAATGCAAGCAATGTTCTGCTATGTTTTCATTATGTCTGGCACTAAGTTAATTTTGTGAAAGGTAACACTACTGAACTTTAAACTAGACTTTAGGGCTTTTACTAGTTAACACAATTTCTTAAGACACTTAAAATATATTTCTACTTACTCAAAACTAAAGCTTACACTTTTACTTCATGTCTGTGTGGCTTAATATATTTCATTTTCTCTAAAGGTTCCAATTTAATCCCTGCATTCCTTTCTCTCTCTGAGGGACTCAAAGAGGCTTCTATTTCATGCATTCCAACAAAATCCTGCAAGCATCCAGGGAAAGTCAGTGTCTTTCACTGGCATTTGTGTTGGAGATGGTTTCACTGTGAGCTAAGTGTGGATGTGCTGGTGGTGCACAGGGCTTGGGTGTATAAACCAGCTCAGAGAGACCAGCACAGGGTGTGGCAGCCCTGGCCCTGCTCTTGGGCTTGCCTGGAAACTGCACAGTGAATCAGGGCTGGTCTTCAGTCTGCAGAAGGAGAGCTGACAACATGACATTAGTGTTGTTTGCAGTACCTGGGAGCTGACTGCAAAGGACAGATGGGTAGCTTGGAAATGATCCTAATTTAGCAAGCTTTCTACTTTTAATCCTTGGAGGGAGTGGGAAGAAAGCCCTCAAGTGTGGGGGGGTAGTGGTGGGTTATTTTCTTTCCCCTGACAACCTGGAGGAGTAAATGTGCAAATTTTAATTTATTAATGTTTTCTCTTATTTTTCAGAAATCTGCGACAGATCTTCCAGTCCCTCCCACCCTTTATTGACATCCTTCTCCTCCTGCTTTTCTTCATGGTGATTTTTGCTATTCTGGGTGAGTTGTATTATGGGTGGAGAAGTGATGCTCTTATAAGACCAGTGATTGTCCAAAAGCAACATGAGCAGCCTGGATGAATGTAAAGGTGATCAGATCCAAAGTGTTGCCAGCATCTTCCATTTATTCCATTTCATCTGCAGTCTGGAAGGCAGAGTTAAAACATCCAAAACATCTGAAGGCTGAGTATTTAATTTTGAGAGAAAAGCCCTTTTGACCTCTTCCAGAGCACAGTCAGTGGTGTGTGTTTCCAAGCTCTGCTTCCACCAGCTCTTCCTCAGTGTTAACACTTTATTCTGCATCCCCACAAATGCATGTGTCTGGAGTGTACCTGCTACAGCCCAAACCATTCCCAGAAAGTTTATTTTCCAAAAGGAGCAGGGAAATGCCAATGACATCTATTGGCAAATCTCTGTGGAAAAAGTCTTCCAGACACTCCCATCCTCAGGGTGTCAGAGAGGATTTGGTGGGACCTTCCCTTTGGGAGCTGCTTCACTGCTCAACATTGAACTGACTTTATTTTTGTTTGTTCTTTCTCCTTTCTCTCCTCCTCTGTTTTCTCTGCTGCCTCTTTAGGTTTTTACTTGTTTTCTCCTAACCACTCGGATCCAGTGAGTATCTTGATTTTTTTGTTAAGAGTTCAGCATTACAGTGCAGTCATAGTTTATTAAACCATGTGAGATCAAACACTGGCTGCTCCTGGCAGTGTCACCCTGCTTTACCCTCTGTGGGGAGGAAGGCTGTGGAAAGAAGTTCCTCCAAGACAGGATGTGCCACAGGGAACATTCTCAGAGTTGTTCCTTGCTCTTGGTGCCTTCATTCAGCCAGAAGAGCCACCTGCCACTGTCCCCAGGGGAGGAGATGTGTGGGGCAAAGCTCAGCCACTTCCACTGCTGTGGTCAGAGTCCAGCAGCCACTGGTTGCGGCTGCTGCCTGGGAAAAAGTGCTTATAAAAATGTGCTTTTGGTTTAACCCTTCACATACCATTTCTCAGGGAAATTTAAAAGTGCTGAAGTACTTTTCCCTATGGAAGGCATCAGGGAATTGTGGGTGTGCCTGAATCCAAAGGGGTGGGGGGACTGGTTGTTTCTTTGAACAAAATGTCCCTGTGAGTTCCTGCTTGCATTTTGTCATGGGAATTTTTTCTTTCAGTACTTCAATACCTTAGAGAACAGCCTGGTGAATCTCTTTGTGCTTTTGACCACTTCAAAGTAAGTTCATGCTCTTCTATCTCAGCCTTTCTCTTTGTCCCAAAGGAGTCTGGCAGAGCCAAGAGTTTATCTGCAGAAATGCTCTGTCTCCAAATATGTGACCCCTTTCCTCTGCCTGAGAGAGAGAGATGTGCAGGGTCAGCCTGCATGGGAAGAGCTGCTATTCCATTTTACTTTAGGACACTGTGACCTCAGCTGCAGAGTTATCTCTAAGGACTCAGATGTCTTCATCACTGTGAGGGCACTAAGGGGGAAACAGCTTTGTTAGGCCTTGGTTCAGGAAGGGAAAATGTGTTTGTGCTCCTTTGTCAGCCAACAGCTCTCTGTTGAGAACTAACTTCCCATTCCTGTGCTGCACTTCACCTGTCTGCAGGGAAATTGGGATAACAGCAGTGAGTAAATATTGATCTGCTGTCAGGGAGAGCCCTGGGGATTAGGAAATTAGCAAAGGATGGAAGAAATCTGAGGTGGTAACACCTGCACTGAGGCTGTACAGCTGTTGTTAAGTACCAAAGCATAGCCCTTAACCACACCACAAATCTCATTTGGTGTTTGGGGTGTGTGAGGATTGCACTTGCCACATTTATTTTTATTCTGAATTTTGGGCTGTGTGCGATGAGGGTTTTGGGGTTCACCCTTGTGTCCTTTGGGGTGCAGTTTCCCTGATGTGATGATGCCGTCCTACGCCCGCAACCCCTGGTCCTGTGTGTTCTTCATCGTGTACCTCTCCATCGAGCTCTACTTCATCATGAACCTGGTGAGTCCCAGGGGAGCACTTCCCTTCCCTCTGCCTGCTTTTGGAGCTCACTGCTCAGCAGAGTCTTCCCCATTCCCAGAACTGCTCTGCAATCATCTCAGACCCTTTGGCAGAACACTTCTAGAGGTGGCAGCTTGGCTACAGATAGAACTCTTTTAATGTCTAACCACGAGGAATTGAACTAAATCACAGAAAACCAAATTATATGAGCATCTTTCAACTGCTCTCCCATTAATATCGTGCTTGGAGTGACATACTCAGTTACATGAAATTTATTATCCTTCTCTGTCTTAATTATTTATCATAAAGTGGCATTTTATTATCTGGACTTGCCCGAAATACTTTGTAAATCAGTTTGAAGGGGATGGAATTACTCAGGATGGCAGGGCTGCAGTGCTGATCACTGCAGAGTGAGAGCATGGCTGCCCAGGGGAGGATGTGGGTGCTGGAAAAGGCCTTGCCAAAGGAGCTGAGGAATTCTGCAACCCGGGGTGAGAGATTTGATGCTTGTGGTTGGATTTCACTGCCTCCCCAGATGGAGGGTTCGCTTTGCTGTGTGTTAGCCAAAGCTCCCAGGAAGGGGGTGGGTCCAGAGAGCAGCCCCCAAACCCTGCTTTCCAGGGACAGATCAGGGCGTTTTAATCTTTTGATGCGGTTTTCTGCTGGCATTTTTGTAGCTCTTAAAATCCACTAGCAGGTGTTGAGAGGTCAGAAACATCTGGACCTCCTCCAAAAAGTGGATCAGAGCTTGTGGATCCCTTTGTGGGATCCCTGGTGCCAGCGGGCGTCACCGACCCCATCAGCATCTGCTGTGCCTCCCTGAAACCCTGCAAGTATAAAGATCAAAACAGCACTTATTTCTTATTTTTTTCCTGTCTTCTCAGCTTCTGGCTGTTGTGTTTGACACCTTCAATGACATTGAGAAGAGGAAGTTCAAGTCCCTGCTGCTGCACAAGCGCACGGCCATCCAGCACGCGTACCGGCTGCTGGTCACCAAACAGGTACAGCTGGGCCAGCAGCACCCTGGCCTGGCTGCTGACCTCCAAAAAATGGCTTTTATCCCTGTTCATTGTGATCAGGCTCACCGTGGGCTGATGGTTTTTTCATTCATGTTCACCTCTGTTAGTGGAGAAAAAGCAGAGTGCTCTGAATTTCAGCCCTGCGTGAGGTTATGGCTTGGTGAAATGAGGGAGGTTTGTTCTGGAGTGCATGTGATCATTGATTTCTCTCTGAATCAGTCTGGGTCACTTGAGGACTTGTTTGGCTTACCATCACTACTGAGAGGAGGGATGGGTCATACAATTGAAAATACAATCCATTTTCCAGGTCCTGCACAAGTGAGCAGTGCAGAAACAGAAGGAATTCACCTACGAACAGCTTTTAACAGAGACAAGCACTGTGGGGAGAAAGTTGAGTTCTTGCTTAACTTGTTGGAGCAGCAAGAGAAATAAGACCCAAAAATAACTAACCCACTTCTGGTAGATTATTTCATGTTTAGTGCACAAAGCTGATGGCCTTAAAAAAGTGCCATGATGGGATCTCTTAGGCTGCCTGCTAATTTCCCAAGAAGAGGGGTTGAACTCTGCTTGGGGTGTCTGGTTAGGACAATTTTCAGGCGATGGGGCAAAAGGGAACAGTTCTGCATTTGCTGGAGGGACCCATTGCCAGAAAGGCTTTCTGATCTCTGTGCCCTGGGACACGCTTGGTGTGTTAAAGTAATAGCTCAGGGTGCTTTGGGGGCTCAGTTATAACAGATGAAATCCTGCTTAAAACAAATCCAGAGTGAGAATTAAAAGCTCTGTTCATTCCTGCCTGCTGCTGCTGCTTCTGACAGCGTTCCTTTGTTGCCAGAGGCCATCTGGAATTTCCTTCAAGCACTTTGAAGGGCTGCTGCGGTTCTACAAGCCTCGGATGTGTGCCAGGGAGAGATATCTCACCTTCAAAGCACTGAACCAGAGCAATACCCCTTTAGTCAGGTAGGATGGTCCTGCTGCTGTGTCACTCACATATTCTATGAGAATCCTTTCGCTAGGATTTTTCTCCTGAGAAGCCTCAGAAAAGAAATGTAAAATTAACTATCTGATGGCTGTGGAATGTGGTCTGGAGGTGGTTTACCAACAGGTGCATCTTTGGTCTCATGTAGATTGTTTTTACTTGATGACCAATCATGGTCCAGCTCTGTCGAGGTTCTGGTCTATCAGAGATTTTATTATCATTCTTTTCCAGCCTTCTTATGTCTCCTTTCTCTTTCTTAAGTATAGCATTTTTAATATAATATGTATCATAAAATAACAAATCAGCCTTTTGCAACATGGAGTCAAGATTCTCATCTCTTCCCTCATCCTGGGGACCCTCCAACACCACCAGCACACTGCTGCAGCCAGAGCAGGGAGCTTGCTGCACTCCCTGCAGCTGGGCTGTGCTTTGGAGAGGATGCCTGGGTTTATGGAATGAGTGTTGGGTTTTGCTAGGGAGCTGGGAGGGGTGGGTACCCTGAGAGCTGAGGTGCTGGAGTTCCTGCGTGCCCTCTTGTGGATACAGCACTGCTGGCACTCCCAGGCAGGAGCTGCTTCCCCTCCCCTGGCAGAGCTGAGGGAGCAGGAGCTGGGGAGCAGCACTGGAGCCTGCCTGCAGCATTTCCTCACTCAGTGCAGCCTCGCAGCTTTTAACAAGTTTTTGCTTTTTTCCAGCAGCTGGCTGTCCCCCCCAGGGATTTGTTAATTAAAATTTGGTTCTGCTGGTGCTTTCAGGGCTGCCATCCTCTGTGTTATGAGGCAGAGAATTGCTATTCTGGGGGGGGGGGGTGGGTGGGTGCAGCTAACTCCAGCCAGCAAGGGAGAAGAGGGAATTAGAGCAGGAGACCTTCTCTTCCTTTTTCTTTGTTCTGGCCAGACAGGTTCCAAGTGACTCTCCTATGAAACTGGTGCTGATGCTTCTCCTTGAAGTGCCACAGAGAAGTATTGAAAATGGCACAGGGAGAAAGACTGAGTTGTGGAATTTAGGCACCCATGTCACCAGTAAGAGTCAGAGAAGTTCAGCATCCTCACTTCCAGACACAGAAAAGCTGTTACAGGCCTGACCCTGGGCACCTAGACAGGCACTCATGTTCTATGAGTTTCTTTGCTTTCATGTCCTTTTTCAAACTTCATTTTTACCTTGAAAAGAAAATGTGCAAGGATGATAGAAAAGGACTGTAGGAGTAATTAAGCCAGTCCAAGACTTCTTCATGAAGAGCAGTGCAATCTCCATCCCTTGGAGCTGGCATCTAAGCCTCAGGTCTTTCCTCTCACTGGGGTTCAGCAGAGTCAGAGTTTCCCTTGAGGCTGAAGCATTACAGAAAGGAGATTCTGGCTATTGTCAATCAGGAACCTTTGGCCAGGCTGGGAGGAGGTCACTGCTGGGTCCTGTCAGCTGTGGCTGCAGTTCTGATAAGGAGTTAATGACTTCCAGGACTCTCCACTGGTGATGTCTGACAGGGGCAATTAAGGATCTGCTCACCCTCAAGGCTCTGATCAGATGTTTCTTTCTGTTTTGCAGTCTAAAGGATTTTTACAATTTCTATGAAGTTGTTGGCTTAAAATGGAAGGTAAGAGCTTGTTGGGTGGAGAGGAGGGAAACAGTGTGTGGGAGGGAGAGAAAAGGAGTGGTTAGAGAGGAGCTGGGTGAGAAACAAGGCAATCTGAGAGAAGCAGTGCTGGGTAGGGTGGGTCTCCATCCCTGGCCTGTTTTTGTGCCTGGGTGTGGCTCTGGCTGCTGCTGACCGAGGCTGTTGTGCTTCCAGGCCAAGCGGAACCGCGAGCACTGGTTCGATGACCTGCCACGGACTGCCTTCCTCATCTTCAAAGGTAACTCACTCTGGCCGTGGCACCATGGGCTCAGCTGGCAGGAACAGCATTCTTTACAAAGACAGGACACTCTGAAGGGCCTTGCTCTTGTGTCCCTGGCAAACACCTGAGGGAAGGCCTTCTAACCAACTCCATGTGCATCCAGAGCCTCTGAGGCCAGAGACTTGGATTCAGGGTCTCCAGGGAGGATTTCTGTCCTGCAAATATTCCTGCAGTGACTGTGGCGTGGGATTTGGGTTGTCACAAAAGCTCTTAGGCTGCCTGGTCCCATTCAGGTCAAGGACAGCAGTTTGGGAAGGGAAAAAGAAAGGCTTGAAACCCCCATCAGAGTCATGTCTTGCCAATTTACCCTGTGTCCCAAGTTCCCTGACTGGATGTCAACATTCACAATTAAGAACCTGCAGCTCTTCTGAGGTGCTGTGTGTTCCTGATCCAAATACAGCTGCCACAGGAGCCCTCAGAGCTCTGCTGATGCTCCCAACCCTCCTTGCTGTTCCAAACACAGAGCATTTACCTCTGTCCACCCCAGAATTAGCACATAGAGACCAAACAGGGCATCTTGAGGGCTAAGAATAAGGACTTCATTGCTGCTAAAATTCTAAAGGATATTTAAACTTGTTCCCAAAAAGTGGAAGTTAACCATCTGCTGATCTGTTTAGCTTCTATGGAAAATGTCTCTAGGGAGAAGAGAGAGGGATCTGTGGTGTGGAGGATGGTGTAAACGTTTGTTTGTCATCCTTTCCTTCACACAGGCATCAACATCCTGGTGAAGTCCCGTGTGTTCCAGTACACCATGTGTGAGTAGGAATTATCTGCTTGGCTCCCTTGCTCGTGTGGCTCTGGTGTGCTGGCTCTGCCAGCCCTCCAAGGAATTTGGAGGAACTGTCACAGAATTCACAGAATGACCAAGCTGGAAGAGACCTTCAAGATCACGGAGTCCAACCCAGCTCCAGCACCTCAACTAAACCCTGGCACCCAGTGTCACATCCAGGCTTTGTTAAACACACCCAGGGATGGGGACTCCACCACCTCCCTGGGCAGCCATTCCAGAACTTTATCACCCTTTCTGGGAAAAAAGTTTTCCTGATATCCAACCTAAATTTCCCCTGGTGCTGCTCAAGGCTGTGTGCTCTGATTGTGTCAGTTCCTGCAGACAGAGCCCAGCCCCAGCTGAGCACAGGCACCTTTCAGGAGCTGTGCAGAGTGAGGAGGGCACCCCTGAGTCTCCTTTTCTCCAGGCTGAACAATCCCAGCTCCCTCAGGGCTTCCTCACAGGGTTTGTGTTCCCAGCCCCTCACCAGCCTTGCTGCCTCCTCTGCATGCACTCAAGCATCTCAACATCCTTCCCAAACTTGGTGTGGGTCTGAGCTGTGGTTCATGGACAAATTTTGGAGTTTTGGGAGGGAGGGAACTGCTGCATTGTCCCAGCAGCCTGGGCTCTCAGCTCTCGTTCTGGAGAGCCTCCCTGGCTCACTGCACAGCACCTCTGTGGGGCTTGTTGCATTTAGGTGGGTTGGGGGTCAGCTTTCCCAGAATTTGGGGGGTTTATTTTACAGCTGAAATATTCTGGATAAGGAGGTGCCTCGCCAGTGAGGCGCATTCTGTTTGCTCTCAAGGAGCTGTGAGCAACCTCACTGCTGGAGGGATTGCTTGGCAGCTGAGCTGCCTGAGGCAGGGAATCTGTGCTTCTCTCCTCTAGAGGAGGAAGAGTGCTTCCTCCTGCTGCTACCTGCTGGCTTCTAAGTGATTGTTCCTGCTCAGTAATTTGGGGTTTTTTTAGATTTTAGTTTTGCTTCTTTTTGAACATAAAGGCACTGCATCTCTTAGAAGCCTGGAGAAAGACATGGGGGAAGACTCACAATTTATGAGTTCCCTTTGTTCACTGACTTGGAACCAATGCCACTTGTCCTATATTGCATTATTTTTGTTGGCCTAAGAAATGAATACCCAGGAGTGGTTTTGCTATGGGGTTTTTCCTTTATTTTCCAGACACTGTGGTGGCTGTGAATGGAATTTGGATTCTTGTTGAAACCTTCATGCTGCAAGGTAGGAAACATCACAGCTTGTTGCTCCACTGTGGTGCTGAGGGGTTGGAAAAAAGGGAGGACTTGAGAAAGCTGTTCTTGTGTCTTGCAGGAGGGAATTTCTTCTCCAGGAATGTCCCTTGGAGCTACATAGTCTTCCTCACAAGTAAGCTGATGCTTCCCAACAGAGCTGTGTCATTTCCTGAGGAGCTGGGGAGGGAATTGAAGTTATGGGTGTAGGCCTCCATCCAGAGCAATGGTGTGCCGGGCAGGGATTGTTTTGTAGACTTCTCCAGAGGGAAATCTCCAGGAACACAGGGAAATGCGTTGATTTGGAGGGGAAAAGTCTCTTTAGCACCTCACTGAGAATGAGGAGGTTGGGTGGGGTCTGTTAAACCCCTGTTTAACAGAAATCCTTTAAAATCCCCACACATCCATGAGGGCAAGGCTTCCCATGGGCCTTTCCTGTGGGGCTGCTCATTGCTGCTGCTCTTGTGTTGCAGTCTATGGTGTGGAGCTGCTCCTGAAGACCACTGGGCTGGGGCCTGTGGAGTACCTGTCCTCAGGCTGGAATCTGTAAGTGCACATCCATCTTTTTGGGTTGGAAACACCAACTCCTGAGCCAAGCCTGGAGACAGGAGGCCATCAGTCAGCTGTTAGAATCCTTCTGCCCCTGGCCTTGTGCATCTTGTTAGGCTGGAGCAGCACCTACCCCTCTTGTCTGCTGATAAATCATTGCTCTTTCATTAATTTTATTTCATTTTTCTTGCCAGCTTTGACTTCTCAGTGACCCTGTTTGCATTTTTGGGGCTCATGGCACTGGCATTCGACATGGAGCCCTTTTACTTCATCGTGGTCCTGAGGCCCCTCCAGCTGCTGAGGTGAGCTGGGAAAGGCTGGGAAGGAAGGGAGGGATTCCAGAGAGCAGGTGGGAGAAAACAGGGCTTGTTTTGCATCAGTCCCACTGGGGACTGAGCTCCTTAGCAGGAGAGGGCAAGGATTGCTCTGTGGGAATGTGACCGTGGCCAACAGGAATTGCGTGGGGTAATGGGATTAGCCCGAGTTATCAAAATGAGAGATAACAAAAACTTGGGATGGGATATGAACACCCCGTGCTTTGGAGCTTAAGCTGATCTCTATTAGAGATCAAGGGATTTACTGGGGGCAGATTATCCTGTGTCTGCCTTCGTGGGGTTCTTACACCTCCTCTAAATTGTCTGATGCTGTTCAGAGAAAAGCTTTTCTGTCAGGGTGAGATGGTCTGAGCCAGTTTAATAATTTCCATTGAATTGCCAGAAATTACAGTTTTCAAAGGATGCTGCTTTCTAGGGTGAAGTACTGCCCTGCTCCAACTGCAGCTCACACTTGGAGCAAGACCATGGCCTGTCACCTCTCTGCAGTTCAGGGCTGATTAACCCTCTCCTGTCGAGGTACCCCCACCTTCACAAACACCTCCAGAGCCACAGGGGGAAGTGATTTGAGGTGAAATGTTTCATTAAAAACAAGCTGATGTAATTTAGCCCTCCAGTGAGGATTTTAAGAACACTTCATGACACTCAAGAGGGGAAAAAAAAATGTTTTCTCTGTTCCTCCCCTGCCAAAGCCTGTTTGGCAGCTGTGTTTGTAAAGGCTGATGGGGTTGCCAAATCCTAAATTAGCAGGCACAGTGTAGTTTTCTTTCATCAATTTTTATTGGGTCATGGGGGAAACACAGAAAAGCTTCTGTCTGGGGGAAGCAGGAATGCATCCTGACCCTGTACATGAGTCTAGTGTAAGTTCTTACAATTTTTAGGAGTTTTAAATAGTTGTTTATGCATCATGCCATGTAAAAAGCGAGACTTTTTTCCCTGAGAATCTCAGTCCTATTGAATGTGTCATAAACATTTAGATGGGACAGCAGGGAGGTGAGCAGAGACCACTTGAACAAAAAGTCAGGAAAGTCAGGAAACCTCACTGTCATTGCCCTGCAAGGTAGAAAGGGCTGGGATTCTCCTTTTTGCTCTTTCCCCTCACCCCAGGAGAGCTGTGGGTGTGGGTAACTCCTGGCCTCTCCTTTCAGGCTGTTCAAGCTGAAGAAACGCTACAGGAACGTGCTGGACACCATGTTTGAGCTGTTCCCTCGCATGGCCAGGTACCACCTCTGCCCTGGGGTGAGGGCAGAGAGGGGAATGAAGGTCTGGGGACAGGCTGGGGATCTGTCCAACCTGCTGAAGGGATTTAGGGGTGATGGCAGGGAGAGAGCAGTGAAGGTTTGGGGTCAGGGGGGGTTCCTGTCCTGTTGAAGGGATTTAGGGGTGATGGCAGGGAGGGGAATGAAAGTTTGGGGTCAGGGCAGGGATCTGTCCAACCTGCTGAAGGGATTTGGGGGTGATGGCAGGGAGAGAGCAGTGAAAGTCTGGGCTCAGAGTAAGGACCTATCCTGCTGAAGAGATTTGGGGGTGATGGCAGAGAGGGGAATGAAGGTTTGGGGTCAGGCTGGGGACCTGTCCAACCTGCTCTTATCTGTCAGTGGGGAGTTACTGATTCTTCTGAACCAGTGGAGTGTTCTCCTTCCAATTCCTTGGAGCAGCAACACTCCAGCACCCTGAGCTCCCCCTGCTTTGGTGGTAGGAGGATAACTAAGAGTTATTTTTACTTTTTCTCCCCCATCCCAGCTCTTGCTGGAAGACAAAGCCCCTGTGGGAAGAACACTGGCACAAATCCCCTTGGCCCCAGCTGTTCCCTGTCCTCAGCAGAGCCCCTGAGAGCATTTTTGTGGAATGGTGGGGCAGAGAGAGCTTGAGTGCTGTTCCTCAGCCCTGCCAGGAGTCCTGAGCTGGCTGCAGAGCCCTGCTCTTGGCACGGTCCCTGCTGCAAGGATGTGGAGAGGGCACACACAGTGTGTGGTGTTCTTTAGTGAAGGAGCTGTGGAGAGATGTTTATTGAACAGAAAAGGACAGGCTGGGAGGGGATCCAGGCTGCTCTTTGGTTTCTCTCCTCAGTGAGAGAGTGGCAAACTCCTTGTCCAAGGGCTCCCTGAATGAGGGCAGCCAAGAGCTGCAGAGCCCCAGCAGCAGGGAGGGTGGGCTGGGCTTCCCATCCCTTGGAAATCCCTCCCAGAGCAACCAGCCTAGCATTTTGTGTTTCCTTGCCTTAGCAACTCTCCAGCAGCACAGTTCTCTTTCTGTTTGTGCCTCCAGCCTGGGGTTAACCCTGCTGATCTTCTACTATTGCTTTGCCATCGTTGGCATGGAGTTCTTTGCTGGCGTGGTCTACCCGAACTGCTGCAAGTGAGTACCTCAGTCCAGCCCCCTCAAGAGTGCTTCTGGTGCTCAGCCAGCAGCAGGGAGCTCTGGCAGCTCCGTTTCCCTGTGGAGAAGTGACCTGGGGCTGAATGGGGTTTTGTAGCTAAGGCAACACATGGCAAAAATCCAGGAGATAATTCATTTCTCTTGCCCCATGCCTGGCAGTGTCCAAGGCCAGGTTGGACAGGGCTTGGAGCAACCTGGGATGGTGGATGGTGTCCCTGCCCATGGCAGGGGTGGAAATGCATGAGCTTTAAGGTCCTTTCCTACCTGAACCATTCTGTTTCTATGATGCCGGAGTTGCTTGTCCAGCAGTGAATTCACCCAACATAAATTCACCTGGTCCTGAGTTATGCTCTGCCCTTTTCACCTTTAATGATGGCAGACCACTTGGAAATGCCAAGTTTGAAGGGTGTGAGCCAAGGAACTCAAACTCTCAGTTTCTCTGGTATAATATTTGCTGAATGATTAGAAAGACTCCATGTGCTCCATGTGCTGTGAAGGGGAGAGGATTCCTTTCAGAGGGAAAGGCAAATATTGGCCAAGAGGTAGAAATTGCCACTCTTCTTACCACCTTCTAGAGGGGCTGGCGTTTATAATTTTTTAGATTTTTCTTGCTTTTCCAGTCTCTGCTGATTCTTTGTCCTGTTTTCTCCACCCAGCACGAGCACGGTCGCAGATTCCTACCGCTGGGTGAACCACACAGTTGGCAACAAAACAGTTGTGGAGGAAGGTTATTACTATCTCAACAACTTTGACAACATTCTCAACAGCTTTGGTAAGAGCACTTTTGTCCCTAGAAAAGATGATTCTGTGTTCCTGCAGAGCTGGATGGCTCTGTAGTGCTCATGTGAGCCTGGACTCTCCCGGGCAGTCCTGCTAATGCACCTCACTCACATCCTGCTCTTTCTGTCTGGAGAGCTCCAGCTGACTGACTGTGCCAGGATGCTCTGCAGGGTAAGCAGAGGTCTCTCAGAGCCAGCTGGAAGGCAGCAGATCTGTTCTGGCTGCTGATCAGAGCAGAGGGGTTCAAGGAGGGCATTAAGGCACTGCCCTTCTGAAGAACCAGCAGCCTTGCCTCTCTTTAAACCCTCTGATGAAGAATAATTTGAATGTGTTGATTGCTCTCCATTTTTCATAATGTGTGAGCAGAATGCTTATCTCCTGGAGATTTCAGAGCTCTCCATGCTGACTCTTGAGGAGTCAGGTCTGGTTTCTTTAGGAAACAGAGATGAAGCCACGCTGGAGGTTCTGTGGGTCTGACCCTTTGTCTGAAGGAGCTACAGTGGGGAGGGTCTGCATTCTCTCTGGATTTGCTGTCTTTATTCAAACTTGGCTTGTGTCAGTCTTGCCTGTCAAACACTTTATCTAAAAATCGCTGTAAAGCAGGTCAGGGTGGATAAAACAATTCCCTGTGTGTGTTTTCTCCCTCTTGTGTGCAGTGACACTGTTTGAGCTGACGGTGGTCAATGACTGGTACATCATCATGGTGAGTGAGCCCTGCAGGCAGCACAGACTGCCACCTTCCACAGCACCACTGCTTTCCTCCCATGGTGCCTTTGCTGCCTGGTATCTTTTGGCCCTGACTGTTGGGAGGCATTTGAGTCCTGCCATGCTGCTGGGCACGTTTCAGGCTTCACAGGCTCGACAAATGAAGTCACCCTGTACTCCATTTTGTCGCCCTGCTGTCCAAAGCCACCAGCTTTGGATGTTCTGTGTGTTTGCCTGTAGGAACATCTCCTTCTAGCTGCAAGGACCTGTTGGGGCATTGAGCATTGCACAAGCAGTCCCTGGGGGCAGAGTGTTTATGCTGCTTTGTGCCTGTTGATAAGCAGTTAAGCTGCCTCTGCCTCCTTTTGTGCCCTGCTCACTTCTTCCCTCTCCTCTTTAGGAAGGGGTGACATCCCAAACCACTCATTGGAGCCGTCTGTACTTCATGATCTTCTACATTGTGACCATGGTGGTGATGACAATCATCGTGGCTTTCATCCTGGACGCCTTCGTGTTCCGCATGAACTACACTCGCAAGAACCAGGATTCAGAAGGTCAGAGCTGAGGCCTGGCTCACCTGCAGCCTCGTGTCTTCTCTCGCTGGTACTTCATGTCTCTAGGAGTAAATGGAATTGGCCAGGATAAAACAGATCTTTTATTTTTTTTTTTTAACCTGACATCCTGAGCTAATTCTGTTGCTCGTTGTTCTTTTGCTCGAGCTTGTTCTTTGTGTGATATTTCTGTCTGGTCTTTCTGCTCTGCCCCTCATCTCTCTCCCTAGAATTCCCCAAAAAGCATGGGTGGGTGTATTTATGTGGGTTTTATATATATCTGTGCACACACACATACAAACTTCAACCACTTGAGCCATTTCAAGCAAATTCTTTGAAATAGAAAGTCTGTGTGCAAGGCTTCTAGGAAACATTGCAGCAGTGATGTAGCAAAGTTCAATGAGGGACCTTGCAGGAAGGGAAGATTGATAATCTTTTTAAACCAATTTCCCTTCCTCACTAATGCCCTCACTGGTGGCAGGAGGTGTATCCAAGGTGATTTGCCAGCACTTTTTGCCATGACCTGGAGGACAACAGACACTGCCTGTCCAGTTCTTCCCGCATTTTCTGGTTGTGCTCAGGCTGCTGGCTCTGTGCTGGTTTTGGACATGCCTTTCCCTGTAGGAACTGGCAGAGACTGGGCTCTGCATCCCCCTCATCACTTACTCACTTTTCCTTCTGAGAGGGGTATCTAGAACTGCAGGCCCCTTCCTGACCTGCTAATTCAGGTGCCAAAGCCACACTCATGGCTCACAGCCCTTTTCCTGCTGTTCATTCAGGTGAAAGCTCCACCTCCCTGGGTTTTTAGGTGCCAGAAGATCAAATTTGTGTGGCCCAGGAGCTGTTAATTAGGGAAACACGTGTGATCCTTCCTGCACCCAGTTTGAAGGGAGCAGTGAAGGACCTTGGTTAGCCCTGGGCTCCCAAGCTCTCTTAGGCAGGTGAAGGTCAAAAGGCAGAAATTCTTGTGTGATTATTTGATTTCTTAACTTACAGACCAGCAAAAAAGCTACAATATTTATTTTCTTTTAAGATACCAAGGAGCCTGATGAGAATGGTTTGAGTCAGAAGCTTTGCTGGCCTTTCTCACTAGTTAACTTTCTCCCTGCCTTGTTGGGGGTTGAACATATCCATGTTCCAGTCACAGAAGCAGGTACAGGCTGCACCTGAGCTCTGGCTTGGCCCTGTGTGCTTTAGCTTTGACTTCCAGGTTATCATAGCAGCTGCTGAAGCAATGCTCATCTTGGTGACTTTTTTGCCCCCCTCTTTCTGTTTCTTGCATCTCCAGAAGACAATGGCATTGTTCTGGAGAAGGAGATCTCCAAGGAGGAGGTGATTGGCATAATTGAGCTGTACAAGAGGACTTCAGCTGCCACTGAAACAGCTCAGCTGCAGAAGATTGTGCTGCAGATGGACAAATATGGGGTAAGAGGAAACACTGAGAGTTCTCACCTTCAGGGAGGGAGGTGTGCCAGGGCCACTGTGTCTGTGTGGAGAGAAAAGATCCACCTGCTTGTGTAGTGTTGAGGGCTGAGCTGCTGGAGGGACTGCAGCGTCACAGAATTTTGCTGCTCTGGAAAAGTCTGGTACAGTCTGGTCCCTGCTGCCTGAAAACTTCCCTAAGAGCTGTCCTGGCCCCTGCTGACTGGAAAGAAAGCATATTTATATTTCCCCTAAGGAAGCCACTCTCTCATAATTCTGCTGCTTGTCCCTCTGTGCCATCAGAGAGCCCTGAGGCTGGGACAGTCCTGGAGCATTATGCAGCAGCATGATGGCACTGATTCCTGACCCTTCCTTTCTCCATGGCACTGCTTATGCTTCCATTCTAAAACATTCTACACTGGGAAGATGAGCCCTTGTCTCAGAACTGTTGTGTCATGCAGCTGGGCAGAGCTGAGTGGTTGTTTTAACAGTGGCCATGGTACCCCTGTGTCACCATGGCACAGGGGCTGCAGCCTCTCAGGTGGCAGCAGAAGGAGCCTGGGATGGCCTGAGCTCATCAGTGGGTGATGGGGGTCCACAGAAAGGAAGTTCCAGGCCAGATCCAGCTGCTCAGTGACTGATGAATGTCTGTCTTGGTGTTTCCTCCTCCTTCCCCACCTCTCCAGCAAATGTCCACAGTGTTCCTGGGACGCAGGTCCAGGACCAAGAGTGACCTGAGTATGAAGATGTATGAGGAGGAGATCCAGGTATGTGGGGCTGAGCTGGAGCTGCCAGCAGGTCTGTGGTGAGTTATTCCCTGGAATAACAGCCCATCCTGTCAAGCACTGGGCACTGCTTTCCTCTGAGCCCAGGGTTTGTTACCCACAGGGCACATCAGAGCTCCTCAGTGGGTGCAGGTGTGACAGGCCAGTGACAGTGACCACCCTGGGGGTGTGCACAGGCCCTCCTGCTGTGCTGAGCTGGGTGTCTGAGCACAGGTGTCTGCTGGGGCTGTGAGCACAGTTTGGTGCTGCCCAGGGCTTGGCTGCTGAGCACAGAGCTCTTAAAGCTCTGGAATGTGGTTGTGTGTGAGCTTAGGTGTGTCTGCCTGACACAGAAAGCAAGGCTGGCTTGTCCCAGGCTGGCCTGCCTGGTTTGCTGGCTGAGCAGCGTGGGAGACAGGTAAATCAGCAGATTCCCTGGAGTTTTAGCAGCACCTTCCTGCCAGTGCCACCCGTGGTCAGGAGCCTTCTGCCATGGGTTTGGTCACTGCCAAAGGCAGTTGAAGGTCATAGGCTAATGATTAGTGCTGAAAAAATTAATCTTATAACCATTTGAATGTGTCCTTTGTCTCCAGAGCAGACAGACTGGGGATGAGTCTTGAGTCCCCCTAAGAAAAATGCACATTATTACCATGGGGCTGGGTCACCTGCAGAGAAGCTCCCTGTGTGTTCTGCTTGGTCTGTGCCTGAGGGATGTGACATCCTGGGCACCCTGGGTGCTGCTCTGCCAGTCCCAGACAGCATGGGGACAGCCATCCTCAAGGCCTGGGTGTTCAGGAGGGACATCCTGAGGGTGGGAAGTTTCCTTTGGCTCAGTGCATGCCCCACAGGCATGCTGCAGTTAGCTGGGCTGTTCCAGGGGGTTAGGCTGCACCCAGGGCTCTGGGAAGAGCCCTCTGTGCCTGGAAAAATCGCAGTGACAGCAGGCTCTGCCCTTTTGGGGTGATCCTAATCCCTGCCTGTCTCCTCCCCTCTTGCAGGAATGGTATGAGGAGCACTCCAGGAAGGAGGAATCCCAGCCCCCAGTGCAAGAGGCTGCCCCTGCTGCCAGCAGCTCCCTGAAGCCCCTGAGCCTCCGGCAGCGCTCCCAGACTGTCATTTAGGCCCAGCTAACACAGCCACCTTCTATGCAATAACCTAGAGTGTTCCTGCCCAGCCTGCCTGGACTTTGGGAGGGTGTATATAGATCTGTCAGTGTACCAGTGTAGGGATCAAACCTTGCCCCCAGCAGTGGTTGCTGAGAAGCCAGAGGCTCAGGGGGCTCGGGGGGAAGGCTGCTGCACACAGATGTGATGCACATCTGGGCAGAGCAGAGCCCTTGTCCCTCTGAGCCCCTTCCCAGGCTCCAGCTGCTGCCGCTGCTTGTCTTAGCACTAACAGACCTTGGGGAAAGGGATGTGTAATCCATTAACAGCAGGGAATTCGCTGAAGTCACCTGCTTAACAGCAAAACTTGGGCCCTTTTGGAAGATCCCTGTTGCTCAAAGGGTACCATTAACCTAGGGACAAAAGATCAGGGAGTGAGCTTTTGTTTCTGCTCCACCTTCCTTATGCAAAGAAAGGGGAGGTGGTGTGAAATCTCAGCACTTTTGGAAGGGCAGCCTGCCCTCCCCCTCCCTTTTGGCACTCCTAGATGCACTCCAGCAGTAGCTCCAGCTCTGTAGTAGCTCCAGCTCTGATTACTGAATTTTGCTGTCCCTAAGTAGTTCTGAGGCAGAACTGAGGGCCAGCACCTCATCATGCTATGGCCATAGGTGGGACAGGGCTTTGGGAACTCTGTCTCTGCATCACTGCTGGTCAGCCCTGCCCTGGGCTTGGAGTCACCTCTGCCAACCCCAGAGCTGTACCTGCTCAGGGAGGGGTGTTCTGAGGGTGACATGGCTGTGGGGCTCTGCCACTTGGCCACCTGCCCTGTGAAACCTCTCTGTCAGGTCCTTAGCTGGGATAAATGGCTGGGAAGGAGAGTGGAAGGGTTTGCAGCTCCAAGTCTGGCTTTTTTCTGCCTGGCTCCGGGTTAAGCAGAGCTCTTGGGCATCACACACTCCTGCTGGTCAGTCCTCATTCCAGCTGAGCAACTCCCAGCCCAGAGTGGGGCTCCTCCCTTGCAGGAATGTTTCTCAGGCTGGAAAAGTTCAGCTCAGCCAGGTGTTGGGAGGATCCACTGAAGAGCTCAACTGTTCCCCTGGGTTGTGGATGCAGGAGGAACATGAAAGTCAAGGATTCTTCTCACCTGTCTGCTTTTCTGCACCTGAGAGCTGAAGGATGAGGAGAAAGGGGGAGAAGGGATTCCTTCCCAGCTCTGCCACGTTTGAGGGATTGTGGCAGTTGTGTCACCTTTGAACCTGTCTCTCCAAGTCCCTCTTTTCCCTGTCAGCACTGGAAGTTCTGAGGGCTGACACTCCCTGGCAGCTGGGAGGTTCCCTCACCTCTTGCTGTTTGATCTTTCCTCAGGTTCAGATTAAGAGTGGAGCTTCCTGAGGAGGCTTCCCCCTTCTCCCAGTGCCCCAGGCCATGGGAGATGTGTGTCCCCATCCCCTTGTCCCACATGCCTGTCCTTGGTGGCCTCACCTCGTGGCACGAGGACAGCAGGAGAGGGCTGATCCCACCTGGGCAGCTCAGGAGCATTTCTGGGTGGGTGAGACTTTCAGAGGGAGGCAAGACAGAGCTGCTTCTGGAAACCTCTCCCTCCATGGCACGGTGGGAGCCCTTGGAAGGAGTGGCAGAGCAGCACACACGCACCAGTGGCTGCTCCCAACCCTTTCCAAACTCCCCGGGTGCCTCATGGCAACTCTTTGTTTTCTTTCTGGATACTTGCAGGTATGAGACTGCTTCTGAGCTGACCCATGAAGGACCTTAAAGGGCTGTTTTCCAAACCATAAATTCAACCACAAATGAAGGAGCAGAGCAGTTGTTGCTCTGCGTGGAGTGGCAGCCTGGGAGGTTTATCCAGATTAGTCCTGGGGCTGCAGGGGATGGTGTTTATTGTGCTTTAACTTGTGGCCAGGGTGAATGAGCATTATGAAGGTTAGTGGGGGAAAAAATGTGGCTGTGGTTAATCTCCACATTTCCCTACAGCTGATTTCTCCTGGCAGGGCTATCAGTGACTTTTTTTTTAGTTTGGGGGTTGTTTTCTGGGTGTGAAAAGAGCTGTGGCTTTAAGCTGTGCTGAGGAAGGCACTGAGGGCTGATCATGCAATAAAGGGCTCCCTGGAGGGCTGGGGGTCAGGGTGCTGCCTCCAAGGTGTTGATCCTCCCCCACATACCCCCTGTGTTCATTATTTTTGTATAACCAAGGAGGGCAGCAGCAGTTTGCTTCTTCCATATGACTTTGGAAGGAAACAAAGTTCGAGTACGGGGCATCCCCTTCTATTTATCCTCCTCTCCCTCCCCCCCCACACAGACTGACAATGGAGACAATCATTTTGTAGGGAGCACGGGAGGAAGCACTGCAGGATTTTGTATGCTGGCGTTTTGTTTATAAAAACCTGATTTTATGGACGTGTCTGTCAGATGTTCTCTAGATTTTTTTCAGGCGCACTAATAAAGAGCATCCTCGGCTTCGTAAAGGCTTCCTTTCCTCTTTGCCCTGTTATTCCAGAGGTGGGTTTGGCCAAGCTGGAGCATTTCCAGTGTTTGAAGAGGAGCCTGCCTGCCCTCTCTGGTGGCAAGTGCTTGTGTTGGGAATATTTCGTGTGCATGCCTCACTGAGCTGCTCCACATTCCTGTTCCAGGACATTACAGAGCCTGCCTTCCCTTCTGCCTTCCCCCTGCCAGCTTTTTCCCTAAACATCAAGATAATTCTTTCAAAGCTGGGTTTTTTAAGGTGCAGTGCTGAGGCCAGCAGGGGTGTTTGACCCTGCACCTCTGTCTGGGACGTGTGCCAGGGTTTGGATTGCTTTTGTGGCAGGAAGTGGGCGTTGTGTCCCGGATCATTCCAGCAGCTGCTGCCAGAGCAGGGTCAGGGCAGAGCCAAGGGCTGTGGGCACAGGGAGGGTTATTTTTTTGTGAAAGCTGCTGGCGTCTGTTAGAAAAAGGAGAAATGCTCCTCAGGCCCAGAAGGAAAGGAGGAGGAAGCAGGTCTGACAGTTGTGGTGTTTGCTCAACACCCCTCTCTCCCTTGGGGCAGGGATGTGGAGTGACAATTTATTTTTCAGCCTGTTCCTGTGTCCTCTCCAGCTGGGAGCAGCACCCCCAGCCCACCCCCATTCTCCTGGCACTGTGGGCCCTGCAGGAGTCCCTGTCCCCAGGGCTGAGCCGTGCTGACCACGTTCCCAGTGTGACAGCACGTGACTGCTCTTGGGACATCGGCTACTGGAAACCACTTCCCCAGTCCCTTGGGAAAAACCTCTCTGGGTGTCCCAGGCTCCTCACCCCAAAGGCTCTGTGCTGACTAAGGGCTGAGTCAGACCAGCACAGAGCCGGAGCAAAGGCCCTTGCAGCAGGCAAAAGTCAAGGTTGGGTTTCTGTCGGTGTTTGTTTTTTTATTGCAATTTTTTACAGTGCCTAAATCTAGTCCTGCCAGAGGTCAACACTGTGTGTGGAAACCTCCAAGTCCTTTCCTACAGCTCTGCCCACCCCAGGAGGAGGAGAAAAGTAGGATCTGAAACTCAGGTTGAAAAACATTACTAAAAAAAGCAGGGGAAAAACCAACCTCCCTTGGTTTGGTGTTTGTTCTTCCCTCAGGCTTTGCTTGCACTAAACCCAGTGCATCCCTGGAGCACTGTGTCCCCTTAACCCTGTCTGGCTGTGCCCTGTCTGCTGCTCCAGCCCATGGTGCCAACAGGGACAGTCCTTCCTGAGGACAGATGTGTGCCTGGGCCGTGGCAGTGCCACCCTGTGCTGCCCCAGCTCTGTCCCAGAGCGTGGCAGGGAGCTGAGGAGGAGCAGGTGAAGCTGAGGAGGCAAAACCCACTCTCGACTGCCCCAGCTCTGTCCCAGAGCGTGGCAGGGAGCTCAGGGGGGGAAGGTGAGCTCAGGAGCAGAACCTCCCCTGCTGTGCCCCCGAGCTGGAGCTTCCCCATCCCCTGCTCCTGCTCTGCCCCCTGACACAGCTGAGGTTTTGATGCTGCTCCTGCCCAGAGTTCCCTAAATTACAGATGAAAGGAGAGGATGTGGGCACTGAGAGCTCCTTCCCCAGAGCACAGCAGGGCCCGAGGGCTGGCTGGCAGCTCCAGCAGCACGGTGAGGTGGAGGTGCCCTTGTCCCCTGGCAGGGACAGGGAGGGCACGGCCAGGCCCCGCTGCAGTGGGAGGCAGAGCGAGCTCCGGGGCTGGAGCCGCTCAGGGGGTGGAGAAATGGATGACCCTGAACTCGGTGAGCAGGGCCACGCACAGGAACAGCAGGTAGGAGGCGATGAGGCAGACGCCGTAGGGCTGTCCCAGCTGGAAGCACTGCGCCGGCACCGTCACCAAGGAGAACACCAGGCTCAGCCCCAGCGCCCCGGCCAGCACCCACACCAGGGGGCTGTCGGGCTCCAGCTGTGGGGAGAGCAGCGTGATTGTGGTGACAACGGCTCCTGCTGCCAGCCTGGCCCGTGTCACCGTGTCACCACGGCCTTACCTTCACCAGCGGCTGGCTGCTGGTCATCTGCAGCAGGCAGCCCAGCCCCACGCCGACCAGGATGTCTGCAGCACGTTCAGGATGGACACACAGCACTGAGCCCGTGCCTCTGCCCCCCATCCTCCTCCTTCCTGCATGGCTGAAGCATTCTCTCTCTCTCTGCGCTGAATGCCACCCTGAGCACTCCAGGAGAGGCTTCACCCAAAACCCACCTGAGCAATGCACAGCCAGCCCCTTCCCCTCCTTCCCTTTGTAAAATCCCAAATCTGCCACACTCCAGCCCAAACTCCCGCCCAGCTGGGGCAGCTGTGGGTCCTGTACCCTCAGGGGGGATGCTGCTGGTGGTGTCCCTGCCCCTCCCAAACCCCTCACTGTCCCCTTGCACTGTGGGAACACTGTGGGCTTTGCCAGCGTTGGAGGGACTCTGGGATGGATCCCAGCTCCTCTGCAGGGATCCCACAGCACAAGGGGCTCTCCTGGACTGTAGGCAGGGAAAACTGGGGCAGCTCCTGCCCCACGTGGCAGCACCCTGGCCCTGGCACACACAGGATACTGAAGATGATGCCCCCAAAGCAGGCAGAGAAGGCCATGCGGGGATAGCCCTGCCGGGCCATGGTGAGGTCGGAGAAGGTGTCTGTGGAGGGACAAAAGGAGACCTGGGGCATGGCAGGGGCACCCCAGCGTGTGCCAGGGGGGCACTGAGAGCAGCAGAGCCCTCACCCCCGATGCTGTTGCCCCAGGCCAGCAGTGTGAGGCCCAGCACGGTGTTGCTGAGCTGGAAGATGATGCCCAGGGTGCGCAGGATGTTCACCAGCTCCGTGGCCGCGGCGTTGATCCACATGGCACTGGCCAAAAACCCAAGGAAGGCAAACACCTGACAGGAAGAGGAGCAAGCTGGTCCCTGTGTGCATCCCACAGGACCCTGCACACCTCCTGGGGCACTGGAAACTGGGAGAGAGCTCCAGCTTCCTGCTCTGCCCCATTGTGGAGCAGGCTCTGCTGGTCCTTGGTGGGTGCCCAGGGCTGGGGGACACCTTACACAGTGGTACTTGGGTGGCTCCTCGTTGCTTGTGGTGATGAAGATGATGAGGCCCAGGGCAGAGGCAACCAGTGTGACCAGTGCCCAGACTGGGAAGATGCCCTGGATCTGGTAGAGCCCATCTGCACATGGTGGGGAGAGGAGGAACAGAGAGGCTTGAGGTGGAGGCAAAGCCTTGTCAGCTACAGCCACCTCTGCCCTATGCCCCCACAGAGCTGCTCCCCTCCGTGCCTCAGTTTCCCCAGGCAGGCCAGGCCTGCTCCATTTTCCCCCCAGGACCTGGATGCTGGGGGATCCAAGCCCCCCAGCCTTGTCAGGGTGTATCCAGCTGCAAACACAGCTTGGCTCTTCCCTGCTACCCACAACGGGGAGCAGCTCTGATGGGCTCCTGCAGTCCCCAGGGCTTTGGTGGCCTCTCAGTCCTGTCCCTTCTGCAAGCTGGGACCACCCCAGGGTCTTACAGGCGCCTGATTTCAGGGTGAGGACGCAGAGCAGGGGGCTGGTGACGATGTGCAGGCAGTTGAGGGGTCTCTTCCAGTTCAGGTCATCCTTGTCGGGGTCCACAACGGGAACAGTGAGCAGCAGCACCAGCTCCACGGGCACCTGGCACGGGGACAGCCACCTGGCACACCCTGCAAGGTGCTCCCAACCCCACTGCCCCTGTCCCAAAGCCCTGGGGAGACAGAGCCCCAGGGGCCAGCAGGGATGGGGATGCCCCTTGGGGGGCTCCTCCTGCCTCCCACTCACCCTGAAGGCCTTGAAGAGCCGCCAGTACCAGGGCTTCCTCCTCCACTTGCGGTAGTCCAGGGGGCTGAGGGCCGAGGCGAGGATGCGCAGGGAGCTCTCCCGGGCAGGCAGCAGGGGCCGGTACTCCTCCCCTGCGAGATGCCACGGGGCTGAGCAGGCTGGGGGCTCCCTGCGTGTCCCCAGAGAGCTCCCCCTGCCCCACGGGCTGTCACCCCACGGGCTCAGTCACTGGGGGGCTCTGGGACCCCCGAGGACAGAGCAGAGCCAGCCCTGATCCCATAGGGAACAACATACCATAGTCCCCGCTGTTTGTGCTCGAGGGCTCTGGCTCTTCCACATCTGTCGGCATCTCTGTGGGGAAGAGGAGAGGGCAGGGGCACTGGAAGGGCGCCCCAGCACCTCGAGGGTCTCATCCCAGCTGGGCAGCCCTTACCTGGCTCCCAGGCTCCGGGAGGGGCCAGCCTGTCCCCGCGCTGCCGCCGGTGGATCCAGGTGCAGAGCACCACGGTGAGCACGTAGAACACGTAGAGCCCCAGGTAACCTGAGATGGGGGAGTCATGGGGGCGTCATGGCACCCCCGGGCTGGTCCCACCATGCCCAGCTCCCCCAGCGCTCACCCAGAGCCTCTCCCAGCCTGATCCTGCCCAGGTAGAGCACCACAAAGGTGAGGAAGACGGCCACCATGTAGAAGACGACGTCCCTGAGGAAGGGCCTGGAGGCGGCCGTGAAGGGCTTGACCAGGGCGATGCCCCCGGCCACCACCGTGGTCACAAACACACCGGCACCTGCCAACACAGGGGGACTCTCCTGGGACAGGGGAACATCCCACAAACCCAAAATGTCACCCTGTGAGGACATGGCACTGGGGCTCCCTTACCAAAGACGGCCCCGATGGCCAGCCCTGCTGTCCGGGGGTCAGAGAAAGCCACCACAGCACTGAAGACATCAGGGGCCCCGTTCCCAAAGGCCAGGAAGGTGACACCATGGAGAGGGGACGTCAAGGAAAAGACCTGGTGGGTCTTTGGGAACATGGGTCTGTGCACCTCTGTCCAGTGCCAGCACATGACCGCTCGTCCCACTGTAACCTTCCAATGGGCTTCCCCTGGCACGGCACCAAGGGGACACAAAGTGACCCTGTCATGGTCACCTCCCCTGCCCTGTCCCCACATCCCTCCTGCCTGATTTGCCAAGGATACTGCCACGTTGTGGGACAGCTTCAGGTTGGTGGAGATGGCTGACAAATTGGGGCAGAAGCTGGAAGGGCAGAAAGGAGACAGAGAGGTGATGGGGCTGCTTGGGGCTCCTGCTCACTCTGGGGACAGTCCCCTCCTCTGCAGGGCAACTCACAACTTCTCTGCTGTCACACCGAGGATGATGAACAGGTACAGGAGCCAGAGAGCCTGTGGTGGCACAGAAAGGGGTCACTGGGGTCCCCACCACACACCCCCCTAGCACAGCATCCCCAGCAGCGCCCTTTCCGGTCCTTACATAGAGGGTGACAGCCAGGGGCAGCAGCCGGGGCGGGAAGACACAGAAAACCCCATCGAGGTAGTCGAGGAAGCCCCCGTCGAGCCGGCAGTCGGGGTTGCTCCGGATGAAGTGGCACCACTCGGAGCTGTTGTGCTCCCGAACCTCCCAGCACTGCGGAGCACAGCGGAGGGTGCTCGGCCGGGCCTCCCCGAGGGGACACTGCCCACCCCGAGGGGACACTGCCTCCCCAGGCGCTGCCATGGGGCCGCTCTGCCAGGTCACTGCCTCAGTTTCCCCACCTGAGCTACCCGTGCGTGGGTGCAGGGCTGTGCCAGGGCCAGCAGAGGTGCAAACCCTTGTCCCCACCCCATCCATGTCCCCACACAGCCCACACCCACCCCGGGCCATGGGAAGGCGCTGGCCTGGCAGCAGAGAGGTTTTCGGAGAAGAAAACCAGCAGCGGAGGAAATCCGGGTGAGATCCCTGCTGCGATAGTGAGGACATGCAAGCAGGGACGGGACGGGACCCCACCATCCCGGCAGCACCCAAATCCCTCCCGGTGCACACCCCAAATCCCCAGACTTACATCCAGGCTCCGTGCGTGGCTCAGAGCATTCCCCGCGGGAGGGACCGTGTGCCCCGCGTCCAGCAGCAGCGGGGCCCCGGCTGGCAGCGCCCCGGGCAGGCTGAGCGCCCCGGGCAGCCCCGCGGGTCCCTGCCCCATGGTGCCCTGTCCCTGGCGGGGACAGCCCCGGGGACACCTACCACGGGCAGCGCTCTCCGGGGACACCGAGCGGGGGCTGCCCCCCGAGCCCCATCCCGCGCTCCCCGGGCGGGGCCAGGAGGGGGTAAAAATGAATAGTAAAATTGGAAATTATAATTAATGCTAAAAATAATAAAAAGGATAAAAAGCAGAGCCTCCCGCGGGCAAGTTGCGCTGGGGAGGCTCAGCCCGGGGGAATGGCACCCACACCCCGCGGAGAGGGACCAGGGGCACCCCCGAGGGCGGGTGGGGACGGTGACCCCGGGGGTGTGGGGGATCCCGGGCGGAGATGCGGGGATGCAGGGATGGATGGATGGGGGTACCGGGGGAACCCCACCCGCGGCGCGGCCCCACCGTGTCGGCTCGGCCCCGCTCCGAGCGCGGGCAGCTGATCCCCGCCGGCCCCCCCGCCTTAAAGGGGCCGCCACCCTCCGCCCTTAAAGCGACAGCGACACTCTCCCGCACGGCCGGCTCCCACAGGGGACACACGCGGCTCTGTGCTCCGGGCCGGCCCTCCGAGGCCGGGCAGCCATCCTGCGGGCTGCGCCCACACACAGCCCCACACGGTGAGCCCTGAGAACGGGCGGGCTCAGCGCGGGATGTGTCCCGTGTGGGACCGCTCGGCACCGGGGCTGCACACACCTCGGCCGGCGGTCATACACCCCTCAGAGGGACCGGGCTCCTCTTCGCACCGGTGTCCCCAGCTCCAGGACACCCCAGCCTCAGCCGTGCCCCATGTGCCATATTTGTGGGGCGCAGGTTGGCCGTCACGGCCGGAGCCACAAGACCCTCATGGGATTCAAAGAACCCGTGGGATTTAAAGAACCCATGGGATTCAAAGAGCCCGGGGGATTCAAAGAACCCATGGGATTTAAAAACCCGTGGGATTCAAAGGTCCATTTCCCACCCTGTCCCGTTTCCCCCCAAGCAGCGTTCTGCCCTTCCCCCGGAGAGAGGTGGAGGGAATTGCGCAAGGCCGGGGCTGCCGCGGCCCTGGGGCCCGAGGGAAGCAGCAGCGCCCCGTGTGTGCCCCCTGCCCCGGGCACGGGGACACGCCGGGCTGGGACAGCTCACACGAGGGGTCCACGCGTGTCCCCCGAAGGCGGGGAGAGGAACCTGCGCCCATCTCCTGAGAGTGTGGGGCTGGGACAGGCGGGATGGGAGCGGGGGTGTGAGTGTGGGGCTGGGACCGTGGGTATGAGTGTGGGGCCGTGGGTGGCATGCGGGGACAGGGGCGTTGTGGGACAGTCACAGGGGTCCCCACGGCCTCGGAGTGGCTGGGGGCGTGGCCACGCCAGAAGCTCCGCCCCAGGCCCCGCCCTGTGAGATGTTTATACAGAGCTGAGCTGTGGGGCGTGGTCAATGCAACGCCCCGCCCCCAAATCGGGCCATACGGTTGATACTCCTATGAGGGCGCGGCCACACTGACGCTCCGCCCCAATCCAGCCCCGCCCCGCTAATACAACGGAGCCTAGCGGGGCGTGGTCACAACGAAGCCCCGCCCATCCCCGCCCATTCACACGCGCCAGTGCTGATGGGGCGTGGCCCCTCCCTGGCCCCGCCCCTCGGTGTCCCCGCCATGGCGGCTCCGGGGGCGCTGCTTTTGGCTTCGCTGCTGTCCCCGCTGCTGTCCCCGCTGCTGTCCCCGCTGCTCTCCTCGCTCCTCTCCCCGCTCCTCTCCCCGCTGCTCTCCGCCGTCCCGGCCGGCGCAGCCCCGTCCCCGGTGCCCCGCAATGTCTCCGTGCTGCTGGAGCCCGGCTCCGAGCGACTGCGCGTCCTCCCCGGCCGCCACCCCGCTGCTGTCGCTTGGGCCAGCCTCGATGACCGCATCCCGCACGTCGGGTATGACGCGGGCCGGACCGGACGGGACAGGGCTGAGCGGGGATGGGGTGGCCGCGGGGGAGCCGTGGTGGGTGGGGTGCCCCGTCCCAGCCGTGCCCGTGACCCCCGTGGCCGTGTCCCCACAGCTGGGCCTTCCTGGAGGTGGCCACCAACGCCTCGTACAATGACAGCCTGCAGGCCTACGCCGCCGGGCTCGCCGAGGCTGCCGTCACCGAGCAGGTAAGGGGGACCCGTCCAGGAACGCGTGCCCTGGGTGGCTCCCGGGCTGTCCCCGGCGGTGACAGCCTGCCCTGTCCCCAGCTGATGTACATGCACTGGATGAACACCATGGTGGGCTACTGCGGCCCCTTCAAGTATGAGAGCGAGTACTGCCAGAAGCTGCGCAGCTATCTGGAGGCCAACCTGGCCTGGATGGAGGAGCAGATGGAGAAAGGGCAGGACACCGAGTACTGGCACCAGGTGAGGATGGGGAGCCCCCACCAGGGGAGCCCCCCTGGGTCCTCCTGGGCCTTTTACCCAGAGCACAGCACAGGGCAGCCAGCTGTCCTGGCCCAGCTCCAGGTGGGATGACAGGGATGTGCTCATGCTCCTTCCTGGGGTGAGGAGAGGTGACTCGTGACTTTCTCCTCGCCAGAGCCTCGCATGCTGCAGTTGGGGTGCACAGGAGGTGGCTTTGTCACCCTCGGCTGTGGGTGCTGAGTCATGACCTTGCTGACAGTGACACTTCCCCCCCGTACCTCTGCAGCAGCACTGAGACCCAACTGATGTGCTCTGTCCCCTGGGGCAATGAGGGAGCCTGTCCCCCAAAACCTCTCAGCCTGCCTCCCCACAGGAGCCAGTGCCAGCTCTGTCCCCTGTCCCCAGGTGCGCCTGGCCCTGCTGCAGCTGAAGGGACTGGAGGACAGCTACAACGGGCGCCTGGACTTCCCCAGGGGCAGGATCACCCTGGCACCCTTTGGCTTCCTGTAAGCTCCTTCTCAGAGCTGGGGGAGAGTGGGGGAGGGTTTGGAGTCCCGGGGTTTGGAGTGCTGTGGGGACAATTTCTCCATGTTCAGGAGCAGCCAGTTCTACTCCAGGTCCACCTTTTCTGGGCATTTGTCTTCTGCTGCTGGGGCAGGTCGGAGCTAAGGCAGGTTGTCCTCTTCCCCACGCCATGGGGATGGGTGATGGGTTCCTCCCACAGCCCCTGCCTCAGTGCTCCCCCTTTCCTCCCTGCTCATGCTACCAGGTGCTGCCAGCACAAGCGCCTGCCCTGGGGTGTGATGGAGATGGACAGACAGACAGAGAGCTCTGAGCCAGCTCAGCTCCAGGCCTGGGGCACCCCTCACCTGACATTTTATGCCTTGCTTGCCCCCAGGCTGCTGCAGCTGGGGGGTGACCTGGAGGACCTGGAGTCTGCCCTGAACCGCTCCTCCCCTCAGCGTGTGCTGGGCTCGGGCTCCTGCTCGGCCCTGGTGAAGCTGCTGCCAGGCCAGCGGGACCTGCTGGTGGCCCACGACACCTGGACCTCCTACCAGGCCATGCTGCGCATCGTCAAGAAGTACACGCTGCCCTTCCGTGCCTCGGCCGGCGGTGCGTGGGCTGGGCTGGGCTGGGGGGGCTGCACCTCATAGCCCCCCTCTGACACTCTGCATCCCCCCTGCAGGCAAGTCCCAGATCCCTGGGAGCGTCCAGGTGTTCTCCTCCTACCCCGGCACCATCTTCTCCATGGATGACTTCTACATCCTCAGCAGCGGGTTGGTGAGTGGGGCTGCTCCTCCTGCACCTCTCCCCGGCCCTGCTGCCCTCCCCATCGCTCCCTGCCCTGCAGGTCACGCTGGAAACCACCATTGGCAACAACAACCCGGCCCTGTGGAAGTACCTGGAGCCCCGGGGCAGCGTGCTGGAGTGGCTGAGGAACATCGTGGCCAACAGGCTGGCCCGTAGCGGGCCCGAGTGGGCTGCGGTGTTCCAGCGCTTCAACAGCGGCACGTGAGTGGGCTGGGAGTGGGGCCTGGAGGGATGCTGGGGCCTTGGGGAGGCTCAACAGGGGTAAAGAATAAAGCAGGGATTTATTAAAAGCCTCAATGGATGCATGTTGGGCAGCACAAGATCTCAGCCAGGGCTGCACCCAGGATGAACCAAAATGGTCACAAAATGCACGACCACTCACGGGGTCTCTCACTTTGATCAGTTCTGCTCCATTTGCATCTTGGAGTTAATTGTCCACTTAGATCTTTAGGTTATGAAGTGCCATCCTTCTTGTTTTTCTGTCTTCATTCTGCCGTTGTTTATGCTCTTGGGCCTGAGATTTGGATCATTTGTCCTTGGTCCCTAGATAGAGAAGGAATTGTTTTGTCTCCCTGCTCTATAAAGAGAGTTCACCATCCCCTGATATGAAGGTCCGAACTACACAATCTGAAAAATAGAAAAGCTAAAACTTAAGGCATCAGTGGGATGGCATGGAGGGTGCCCAGGCTGCCAGAGGGATGCATTCCTTGCTCTCCATGCCAGGTACAACAACCAGTGGATGGTGGTGGACTACAATGCCTTCACACCGGGCAGAGCGAGCCCGCCGCCAGGCGTGCTGACCGTGCTGGAGCAGATCCCGTGAGTGGCTCCATTCCTCCCTGAGCCCTGCTGTCTCCTCTCCATCCCTGTGCATTTGGGAAAGCTCTGAGGGTGGTGCCTGCCCAGCCCAGTGGATGGTCACAGGGCAGTGGGGCCTGTCTGTGGCTAAATGCTCTGGGGTGCTGGTACTGAGATGATGGGTGCCCAGCACCGCTGGCGGTGGTGGGGACCCCCAGTGTGTGTTCCCCCCAGCCCAGCATGCCTCCCACTATCCCCAGTGACTTTTCCCCCTCTGCTCTGACCAATGCTCTTTCTCCCAGCACAGGGGCCTGGTGGTGGTGGCTGACCAGACAAAGCTGCTGTACCAGCAGGGCTACTGGGCCAGCTACAACGTGCCGTGAGTGCCATCCCTCCCTGGGGCCTGCCCTGGAAGGAGAGGCAGCAGTGCCCACCTTACACCCCCTTGGTGCCAGCTTGCTGGGTTCCCCCTCCCCAGGTACTTCGAGCAGATCTTCAATACCAGTGGGAACCTGGAGCTGGTGAGGAAATACGGTGACTGGTTCACCTATGACAAGAACCCTCGTGCCCAGATCTTCCGCCGGAACCAGACGCAGGTCCATGACCTGGACTCCATGATCCGCCTGATGCGGTGTGTGCTGGGCACCCCACACCTGGAATTCCCTGAGGAACTTCCCCCATGGGATTTTCTGTGATCTGTGGGGTTTTTCTGTGTCTTCACTGGGCTCTGTCCCCTCCCTCTGCAGGTCCAACAACTACCTGCAGGACCCCCTGTCGCGGTGCAGGGGCTGTGACCCCCCCCAGAACGCTGAGAACGCCATCTCTGCCCGCTCTGACCTCAACCCTGCCAACGGCACCTACCCCTTCCCCGCCCTGCGCCAGCGCTGCCACGGCGGCATCGACATGAAGGTGTGCCCGCCAGGCAGCCCTGCCCACCCCACAGGGGCTCCTTTGGGGCTGTGCAGCCTGTCTGTGCCCAGTGCTGACTCGCTGCCCTGCTCCGTGTCCCCTCTGCAGGTCACCTCCTCGGGCATGGTGCCCACCTTCGGGCTGGTGGCAGTCAGCGGCCCCGCGTGGGATGACGTGCCACCCTTCCGCTGGAGCACGTCCCCCTGCAGCTCCCTGCTCCACATGGGCCACCCCGACCTCTGGACCTTCCCCCCAGTCAAGGTCCACTGGGACTGAGCAGGCGCTGGTCCTGTCCGTCCATCTGTCCTGTGGGGGATCCCTCTGAGGCGTTTCAGCCCTGTCAACAGGGTCCCCCCTGTTCTTTCTGCCTCTGGGGGTCCTGGCTGTGCTGCACAAGCCCAGTGTGTCCCCTCCCTGCTGTGGGGCTCTCCAGGCTCTTCCCTGGGTGCTGATGCCTGGTTTGGGGGGCTCTCCCTGGAAAAGGGGCATCCTGGGAGGCTGGGGCTCGCCCCCAGTGTGGACAGGAGGGCAGTGAGCTGGTTTGGCTGTGGTAAATAATAAAGTGCTCTGTGCTGGTGGCTGTGCTTTGCCCTCTGCTGAGGCTCTCTGGTGGCTTTGTTAGGGCTGGGCTCACTCAGGGGTCTTGCCCCCTCCCCATTAACAGGGTGATCTCCTCTGCTGGTGGGATGGCCTGTGCCCAGTGAGACTTTTGGGGTGCAGGCTGTGCAGGGCTCTCTGCTGTGGGATGGGGGAGCCCCACTCTCACCCCCCAGGAGTGGGAGACCATCCTCATCCTGCCTTTTGTGTTCCTCTCCTCTGGCACCTGTGTGCCCCGTCCCCAAAAGCTGCAAAATCCTCTTAGGCAGCTCCCTTGATCCGCTCTGGCTCGTTAGGAATAACGAGGTCATTACTGGGGGATTAATGAGCTGTGCCTCGGCAGAGCTTTGAAGGCACTGGGTTCCCACCGGGGCTGGGGGGCCCTGGGGGCTGCAGGGGGGTGAGAGGGAGCAGCTCTGGGCTGTTGGGGTGCTGGCCCCCCAAAAACTGGCATGGGTGCCCTGGGGAAGGTGGGGTGTCTGTGCCCTGCTGTGCTGGGACAGATTGCAGGTAAGCCTGTGTCCCCATGGTGGGGGGGCTGCTTTTGGGCTCCCTGTGCCTCAGTTTCCCCAGACATATGGGGAGGTTCCTTCTTGAGCAGCAAAGAGGAACAGGCCATGCTGGAAATGCCACAGTGTTGCTGATTCCCTTTTTTTGTTTCCTTAAACATGGAAAAACAAACAAAAAGTTGTTAAAAACTATCCCAGCTGCTGCCACAGTGTCAGCCAGGGACGCTGGCCAAGGGAAGTGAGCAGGTGACAGCCTGGCATGCCCTCCTCATGGTAGGGATGGAGCCAAGGGGAGCAGGACAGGCACAGGGAGGTGCGTATGGGGTGCAAAGGGACCCTGGAGCACCCGGGGCTGAGCTGGGATGTGGGGTGTCCTCCCAAGGGGGTCTCCAGCCTCACCCCTGTGAGCTGGGACAGGCTCCTGCTGCTGTCCCACCCTCATGGAAGCGGCTGTGTGAGGTGAGGGGGTCACTCCAAAGGCCCCAGAGGGACTGGAGCTGTGTCCCCTCAGTGCCCCTATTCAGGAAATCCTCCTCATTTCCCCTGTGTTCCAAAAGCAGTGTGGTCCTGCAGAGGGGCAGTGCTGCACTCTGGGCTGCTCTCAGGAGCCCAGGGATGTTCTGTTGGCCCCAAAGCTCAGCCCCATGAGGAGCGGGGCAGCCCCAGAGCTCTGTCCCTGCTCTCTGCCTGCCAGCACTGCTGCTCTGGGGAGGTTTGCAGCCCAATTTGGGTCAGGGCACTGAAATCCCATGTTGTGTTTTCACTTCTGTGTGCCTGGCACTGGGGCAGAGCTGGCACACTGTGGGGCTCCCAGTGCTCCCAGTTTGGCCTGTGTTGGTGCCAGTTGTGTCTCTCCCTCAGGACTCCTTGTGCCCTCTGCTTCCAGGCTGCTCCAGCTTGCCAAGAACCACAGAGGAGCCTCATGCGGCTGCGGGGCTGCAGGCCAGGGCTCGCCCTTCCTCCAGATCCCACCCTCCTCTTCCTCCCTGCCTGCTGTGCACAGAACCAGCCCCTCCGAGCAGAGGTAGGACTTTTACCAGGGCTGGGTGACAAGGAGGGGTCCCAGAGGGAGGGAGGGGGCTCTGCCTGCTCTGCCTGGGGGCTGCTGGGCCTTGGGTCTGGGCCAGCCCCTGCCTGGGTCACTTTGGACAGCCCCTCCCTAAGGGATCTTCGTCCATGGGGTGCCCACATGGCCAGCTGGATGGGGGGCTCATCCCGGGGGTCTCACCCAGCTGGAGATGGGAACCTGGGAGAGGATCGAAGGGCTGCCATGGGGTGGGGCTTGGCAGGGTGAGCAGAGGGGTGTGATGGCTGTTTGGAGGCAATGAGAGGAATTCTGGCTGGGGTTTGGGGTGTGCAGGCTGCCCTGGCTACACCAGGGCAAAAATCCTAAAATCTGCTGGTACATGTTTTTGTGTGGACCAGATAATACCCAGTGCAAACCCTTGAGGGCCCCCAAACTCATTTGTGAGCTGCCTCTCCTCTTCCCCGATCTCCTGGGAGCCCACATCCCGTCTCAGGGCATGTGAGAGCTGGCAGGGCCACACGTGTTTGTCCCCACGGGTCACCGGCTGTAAAACCCGCCCAGGGCTGAGCAAACAGCGAACGCCAGGGCAATGTCCGAGCCCTGCCCCCTACTTGACTGAGCACGGCGACCTGGGGACAGCGGCACGGCCCCTCAGACGTCACCTGTCCCTCTGTGTGTGGGTGAGGACAAGCAGGGACATCTCCCGGGACAGCAGGTAACCCCAGCCTGGGGACAGCCCATGGCACAGCAGGTAATCCCAGCCTGGGGACATCCCCCAGGACAGCAGGTAATCCCAGCCTGGGGACAGGCCATGGCACAAGCAGGTAACCCCAGCCTGGGGACAGGCCAAGCTGTGCACCTGGGGACACCGGGGCTGGGGACACCGCCAGGGTGCAGGAGGGGGTGGCACAGCCTGTGCTGGGATCCTCCAGGGAGAGCTGCTGCATCCTAGAGACGGGAGGGGACACTGGGGACAGCCCTGTCCTTATCGGAGCAGCTGGTGACTCCACCGCCTGTCCCTGGCAGAGCATCCCCTGCCAGGCCATGGCAGCCCAGCCGGCCGGGGGCCAGAAGCCCCAGAAGCCCTTCCACATCGTCACACCCGTCCTGGAGAGCCTGTCCCTCTCCAAGGCCGCGGGCACCAAGGTCTTCATGAAGATGGAGAACGTCCAGCCCTCGGGATCCTTCAAGATCCGGGGCATCGGGCACCTGTGCCAGGCTGTGAGTGTGGGCACGGGGTGTGCGGGGGGTGCTGCTGCCCTCGCGGGGGGCACAGTGCGGTCACACAGCCGCCCCCTCCCCTGTTCCTCTCCTCCTTTCAGGCTGCCAGGAAGGGCTGCCGCCACTTCGTCTGCTCCTCAGGTAACGCCACCCCGAGCTGGGGACGCTCCTGGGGGATGTGGGGACGTGCGGGGGGGCCGAGCCGCGGCTGAGCCCCCTCCCTTTGGGCAGGAGGGAACGCGGGGCTGGCGGCGGCGCTGGCGGCGCGGGAGCTGGCGATGCCCATCACCGTGGTGGTGCCCAGCAGCAGCGGCCCCACCGCCGTGCACAAGCTGCAGGAACTGGGGGCCACTGTCGAGGTCTACGGCAAGGTACCCCCAAATTGGGGTCTGGGGGGGTCCAGACCTCAGCTGCTCATTGGTGCAAAGCCCATCCCGAAATGTCACCTTCCTGCATCCCCTGCATCGCAGCAGGGTCACCCTGAGAGCCCTCACCCGTTCTGGTGTCCCCCAGCCCTGCAGGGACAAGGGACCCACCCGGGGTTGTGAGGGCTCTGTGGAGCCCGGCTGAGTCCCCCTTGCCCTCACCAGGTGTGGGATGATGCCAATAGCAGAGCTCAGGAGCTGGCTAAGACAGAGGGCTGGGTCATCATCCCCCCCTTCGACCACCCCTTGGTGTGGTGAGTGCTGCCAGGGCTCAGCTCCTGTCCCCTGTCCCCATCCCTGGGACCCAGGGGAGCCCCTGGGCTGCATCCTCAGCTCCTGTCCCCATCCCTGGGAAGCCCCCGGGCTGCATCCTCCCGTCCCTGCCCCTGCAGGGAGGGTCATGCCAGCCTGGTCCGGGAGCTGAAGGACTCTCTGGAGGAGAAGCCAGGCGCCATCGTGGTGGCGGTGGGTGGCGGGGGGCTGCTGGCCGGGGTGGTGGCCGGCCTGCAGCAGGTGGGCTGGCAGGATGTCCCCGTCATCGCCGCCGAGACGCTGGGCGCTCACAGCTTCCACGAGGCGCTCAAGGCCGGCCGGCTCGTCACCCTGCCCGACATCACCAGGTGAGCAGCCGGGCGTGCAGGGAGCTGGCAGGGCTCGCCGGTGTCCTCACCTTGACCACATTGTCCCTGTGTCTCAGCGTGGCCACCTGCCTGGGAGCCAAGACGGTGGCGGCGCGGGCGCTGGAATGTGCCCGGGAGTGCCAGGTGATCTCGCAGGTGGTGCAGGACGAGGAGGCCGTGAGGGCTGTGCAGCAGTTCCTGGGTGAGCGGGGTGACAGGGACACGGCCGGGGCCAGGGTGACAGGGACACTGCCAAGCCTGGGGGCATTGGGGTCAGGGTGACAGGGACACTGCTGGGGGCAGGGTGACAGGGACACCGCCGAGGTCGGGAGCGACAGGCACAGCGCCGGACCCTGGGGATTGCTGGGATCAGGGTGACAGGGACACCGTCGGAGCCTGGGGTCAGGGTGACAGGGACACTACCGAGCTCTGGGGTCTCTGAGGTCGGGGTGGCAGGGTCACTGCCAAGCTCTGGGGGTACTGGGGTGAGGGTGACAGGGACACTGCTAGATGCTGGGGTTGGGGTGGTGACAGGGACACTGCCAGGCACTGGGGACACTGGGGTCAGGGTGATAGGGACATCACTGGGCACTGGGGGCTCTGGGGTCAGGGTGACAGGGACAATGCTGGGCGTTGGGGTTGGGGTGACAGGGACACCACCAGACCCTGGGGACACTGGGGTCAGGATGACAGAGACACTGCCAGGATCTGGGTGACAGGGACACCACTGGGCACTGGGGACACTGGGGTTGGGGTGACAGAGACATCTCTGGGGGCGGGGTGACAGGGGCACCGTTGGACTCTGGGGTCAGGGTGACAGGGACACCACTGGGGTCGGGAGTGACAGGGACAGCGCCGGACCCTGGGGGTTGCTGGGATCAGGGTAACAGGGACACCGCCGGAGCCTGGGGTTGGGGTGACAGGGACACTGCTGGGCTGCTGAGGTCAGGGTGTCAGGGACACCACTGGGGTCAGGGTGTCAGAGACACTGCCAGGATCCGGGTGGCAGAGACACTGCCGGGCACTGGGGACCGCTGAGGTCAGGGTGACAGGGACACCATTGGACCCTGGGGACACTGAGGTCAGGGTGACGGGGACACCTCCGGACCTTGGGGCCCCCGGATGCCGGGCGAGCTGTCCCTGGGTGCGAGCCCCATGTCCCGCTGTGTCCCCGCAGATGACGAGCGGGCGCTGGTGGAGCCGGCGTGCGGAGCCCCCCTGGCCGTGCTGTACTCGGGGCGGCTGCAGCGGCTGCAGAGCGAGGGGCGGCTGCCGAGCCCGCTGCGCCCCGTGCTGCTCGTGGTGTGCGGCGGCAGCAACATCCACACGGGCCGGCTGCGGGCCCTGCAGAGCCAGCTGGGGCTGCAGTGACACCGGGCAGGGCGCGGCGTGCGGCAGAGCCCGCCTGGAGCGCTCGGCTCGCTTTCCTTCCCAAAGAACAGAAATAAAGCTTGGGAACGCGGGGCTCCTCATGCAGCTTTTTACAGCAAGCAGCGCTCATGCAGGGAGGGAGAAACTGAGGCACGGGGGTGGTGCCTGTGCTGAGGGGGGACTGGGCCCCCCACACATCCCATTTTTCCCCTGGGACGTGCCAGGTATTCTCCTGTGCCCCTCTCCTCCCTCCCTCTGCTTCTCCCCAGGCTGCAGCTCTCCACCTCAATTAGCAAACGCTCCCTCTCTGACTAATTACTGTGCTACTGTCTTTATGCATTATTATTGTAATGATTATTAATTATTACAATCCTCTCCCGTTCCTGCCACGTTGGCTGTGGCCAGACGAGAACAGAGCTCTTGTTAGGGTGATTTATCCGCGGGAATCCCCGGCCGGGTTTAACACCCGCCGGCTCCGAGGTGCTCTGACATGCGGAGGGGATGTACCCCATCCTAGACCCCCTAAGATCCCCTTTTTTCCTCCATCCCACTCTTTTCCCTGTTCTTTCTTTCCCCCAGGCTTTCCTGCTCTCTCTGTAGCGCTGTGTTTGCCTTTAGCCCTTTGCTGTGGCGCCTCCTGGGGTTCTTTTTGTGTCCTCCCAGCTTTTCTCCCCTTTCCTTCCTCCCATTCCGGGTGATTTTGCTGGTGCGGTTCCCCTGCTGAGCCTGTGCCCCGTGCGTTGGGCAGGGAGAGGAGCATTTTGCTTTCCCCAACCCCTCTCATCCTCCTCCCTTTGCAGCAGGAGGGTGCCAGCCCCAGGAGCAGCTCGCCCACATCTCCCCACAAATCCTGACCTGAAACCCCTCCCTGCCTCAGCCCCTGCCCTGCACCTTCCCAGGTGCTCGGTGGAGGCCAAACCCCCATAAATCACAGCTCTGCCACTCCATCGTGAGCAATACCTTATGTAAAAAGGTGTTTCCAGGGAGCACCGAAGGCTGGAGAATCCTATTACGAGGCACACTATTAATTATAGGGAGTCAGCCCAACCTACTCGGGCTATTTTTTATCCCAGGTCCAAAACCTGATTACTTTCCACCTTCTGCAGACCTTCCCCCTTCCCAAAAAAAAAAAAAGGCAAGAAGGTCAGGAAAAGAAAAGAAAAACAAAATGGAATAGCTTTTAGGAGGAATTTATTCCCATTATTCTGTTTGAGGGGGAGTCAGGGCAGTCAGGAGCTCCCCATGGTGATTCCTCAGCACAGAAGGGTCATTGCTGGGGTAGGTACAGGCAGAATGGGGGGTTTGGGGTGACCCAGTGAGGAGATTTCCCTCTCCTTGCCTTCACCTGGGAGCCAGCTGGGGGTTTGGATGTGCCTGGGACACCCCTAAGGGTGACCTGTGTCACTCTGCAGCTGGGGACAGGCAGGAATCCTGAGTGTGCTGCCTTCCTGGGCTGATGGGACCCCGGGTTGGGGTCCTGCACCCAGCTCGGAGCTGCAGAGCTGCTCTGTGCCAGGGGATTGTTCCTTGGGATCTTCCCTGCTTGGATGGCTGCTCCTGCTGGGTCCCATCCTCTGGGAGCTTGGAGCATCACCCCCATCCCTCCTGCAGCCTCCTCTGCCCAGGCCTCACCCAGGTCTCTCTCCTGGGGTGTCCCAGCAGCCTAAAACCAACCCTCAGCTCCATGCCTTGAATTCTGAATTAATAATAAAATAATAATAATAGTAATAATATCCAGTGTTCACCCAGTGATTCACCATTTTTTACTCCCCAAAATGATGCTGTGAGTGGGTTATTTACTAACACATCACCCTGCCCTTATGAAAATTCCTCATTGCCTGCTAACACTGACAGCCTGGGAGTGCTGGAGCTGCCAGCTGTGCTCCTGCCTCAGTTTCCCCTTTTGGGAAAAGGGGTGAAGGTGTTTTTCCTGGAGATGGGGGTGAGGGAACCCCAATGTCTGTGCTGGCCCCAGCTCCTGCCTGAGGGGGCTCAGTGAGGCTCCTTGGCCACCCCGTTATTAATGCCAGTAATGGCACAGGAAGGATAAATTCCAGCACTTGGCTGAACAGAGAAAATATGCAGAGCTGTGGCTGGCTTTCCATAAATCATCGCTGCTCCCTGCTACAACCGAGCCAGGACTTAAAATTCAGGTCAGGAGAGAGGGACTCTGGTAAGCCAGCAAGGGAAGGTAATTTATTCTGTTTATATCGTTTTACTGCAAGACAAGGAGCAGGGGGGCTGGTGGTGGGGGGGGGGGGTGAAAAACTCTGCCATGATTTTGCATTTTAAATATTAGTTCAGAGCTGCAGCCTGCCTGGGACTTCTTATTTTTATATCTGAAGGGGTAGAAAGGAGGAGAGAAGGGGAGACAGCTGGGGTGCTGGGGAGGAGATCCCACAGGGAAAATGGGGCAAAAGCTGCTGCTGGCGCTGCTGAACCCCAACTTGGGGTGTCCCCTATTGGGGCTGCTCTGGGAGGTCCTTGGGTGCCCCCCAAGAGAAGGAAATTGTGCATTGTGCTGTCTGAGCTGGGTAATGTGCCCCTTCCCAGTGCCGGGGAGCTGTGGGACTGGGGGGCACTGGGGAGGGATGGGGATGCAGCAGCATCACCTTGTGCAGGTGCACATCCCTCACCCAGGGCAGCGCTGGGGGAGCCCGGCCAGCGTTCCTCACGGGCTTGTGTTAAAACAAATCCAAATAAAGTAAAATGAAAGGGACCAGGTGACCGAACAGTAGGTAACTAAAAGGTTTTTTATTCACATCGAACAACAAGAGCCATTCACACTAACAGCCTCCGCAAGAGGCAGCGGGGACAGGAAACCCACGACGCTTTCAGAAAACAACTTTTTTTTTTCTTTCCTTTTCCATTCTCCTTCCTTTTATTCCCCCCCTCTCTCTATGCTCTCACCCCCCTCCCCGGCGCCATCCCCTCCCTGCCTTCAAAATAGAAAAAATTCGGAGCCTCCGATGACTAAAGTACAATAAATAATCAGTAAACACAAAAACATACTTTATTTGTTTCTCCTTTATACAAAATAAAGAAACTAGAAGCAAAAACTATAATACATCCTTAAATTGGCGGAGCCTCTGGGAATCGTTGGGGCGGGACTCGGCGTCGAGGCTCGGGTGAAATTTCTGCTGCTGTGCTTGGCTTGGTTTAGTTCGGGGGTTTATTGTTTGTTTGGGGTTTTATTTTGTTGTTGTTGTTGTGGATTTTTCCTGTTTCTGGTGTCTGTTCCACCACGTGGGAGCCAAATCTCAGCCAGCCACTGGGGCCTGGCCCCGCTCAGCCCCATCGTCCCCACCGCTCCAAAATCCGGCTCCAAACCCACCTTCCCCTCGGGGGTGAAACGGGAACAATAAAAACGAGGCCAGGGAGGGGCCACGGGGGGGTTATTCCTGTTATTCCCCATTCCCCCCTTGCTGTGGTGGGGGATAATTAAAAAGGACGCTAATGAGCAGGGGCAGCCCTGCCGCAGCCCCTCCCCCGGTGCGGGACCCGTGTCCAGGCGAGTTCAGCTTTGGTCCGAGAGGCGCTGGGCCGGCTCCGGCGGGCTCTGCAGGGCTGGGCACCCCTCACCGCCCCCCAGAAAGCCTCGGGGGGCAGCTGCCGGGAGGGGGGAGGTAGCGGGGTGGCCCCAAGCTCCCGGGGTGCGGGATGGGGAGGGCGGGCGGAGATGCCGCGATGCGCTCGGGCATCGGCGGGGGAGCCCCCGCTGTGGGCGAGGAGGGGACACGCGTGGGCTGGGGGGACCAGGGGGGCTTTTCTGCCCCCTGCACACACGCACACGCGTGCCCGGGCCGGGCCTACCACACCGCCGCCTCGCTGAGCTCCGGGTTGGGGTGCGACAGAGCCCCGCTGTAGCCGCTATTGCTGGACATGGAGAAGGGAGGGCTGGGCCCCCCGCTGAAGACCTCGCCAGGAATGGGGTGCAGCGAGCCCGTCATGCCCGGCTCGGGGCTGGGGGTGTCGGGGTGCGAGATCATATCCGTGTACCTTTGGTTTTCTGAGGAGTGGTGTCCGCTTAGGGGGGGCTCCAAGGGTCCCAGGGGTGTGGAGCCGGGTCCTGAGTTCTGAAGGTAGCTGGAGTCGGCCGGGGACTGGGCTTGGGAGGGCGGCCCGTGGGGGAAAAAGTCATAGTTGCCTCCCGGCCCGTAGTAGTCACCTTGGTAATCTGTGGGGAGGGGAAAAATGAATGGATTGGGTCTCCCGAAATCCCTCTGAGCCCCAAACCCTTGTTGTCCCCTCCAAAACGCTCTGCTGGCTCCCAAACGGGGACCCCAAGGGCGGGTGGGATTTAAATCCAACCTGAGAGGAATAAACCCGTCCTAAGAGCTGCACTGCCCATCATCCTCTCTTTGCCCATCCTCTCTATTACCCTCTCTTTGGGGTGAGGGAGGGCAGTGAATTCGGGCTGGGAGAGGTGAAAGGGCCGAGAAAATGGGCTCAGTGTTGTTTAATTAATGGAGAAAAAATAACGTGCATATATTTATATATATGTATATAAAAAGGGGAATGTGGAAAATATAGATATAAACAGAATGAGCAAAAATAAATATAAAACGGGGAAAATGTATATAATGAGAAAATATATATGTACATTGGGGAAATTATATGTAATGGGGAAAAATACATTAAAATGTATATATAATAGGAAAAATACACTAATATATATATAATAGGAAAAATACATTAATATATATATATATATTAGGAAAATACATTAAAGTATATATAAAATGTGGAATTAATATGGGCGTTTAAGTAGCTTGGAAGGGATCTGGAAACTAACTGCAGGGCAACAAGGGTGCCTGGAAAGCCGCTGGTCAGATGGGAGGTTTTGAAAGCGCAGATTTTGGGGGGGCTCTGCGGGGCCGCCGGGGCAGCGGGGGCGGCCGGCCCGCACTGACCCTCCATATGCTGCGGGCCCGCGAGGTAATTGCAGCAAATGCGGCCTGAAAGGGGGACAAAAGCCCCGCAGCTGGGGCTTTGTTCGCGGGAGAGGGGCCCCGCAATGCCGGGGGGGGCGTGGGGTGCGTGGGGCCGGGCACGCGTGTGAAAGGGGAGAGCCGCGGGGAACGGGATGGGAGGAACAAAGGACAGGAGGGGACAGGGCAGGGACGGTCCCTCACCTCCGTAGTAGGTGTAGGGCGTAGAGCCGAGCATCTCGGACTCGTCGAGGCGGCCGCCGAGGGGCCGCATCCTGCGGGGGCTGCGGAAGAACGCGTGCCGGCGGGCGCCCAGCGCGCTCAGCTGCTTCATCCGCCTCTCCTTGGACCGACGGTTCTGGAACCACACCTGCGGCAGGGCTGGGGTCAGTGCCCAGCGCGGGTGGGCGAGCAGGGACCCCTCTGGGTCACCATCTTGCACCCACACGGCTTTTCCAATATCTGTTTGTTTTTTTTTTTAATCAACACCCACCCCCTTTCCTGCTGCTGCTCAAAAAGTACATGGGGACACCGCAAATAACCAGGTTATTTAAAATCCTGCTCCTCCTTCCCGCAGCTGCACACCCTCAACCTCTCTGCCCCTGCAGCTGGAAAATGCAGGAGAGGGAAATTTCCCCTATGGATAGGGGAAAGAAGGGAGGAAACGTGGGAAGGAAAAAGGGGATCTGGATCGTGGCAGGAGCAGGCAGCAAGCGGGAGCAGGGGGATGAGCACCTGCGGCAGCAGGCCGGGATTCAGAACAGCCCGCGGTGAGGATGGGAATAAAAGGGAAAGGGGAGATGTGGCCGCCTCTCCACGGGCATTGCTTCTCCGGAACCGCTCGCCTCAGGAGCCTGGTGGGGCGCCTGGATTATTGTCTGACTCCCCCGGGATGGGGCAGCGCGGGGGGACGGGCACAGCGCGCTCCTGCGGGACTCGTGCTCCGCTCTGCCGGGAGCCGGGAATCGCAGCTCTGCTGCCGGCAAAGCCGGAGAGTCCTCCCCTATTAATGCCTCTATTAAAGCCCATTAATCCCTACATTTCCGCAGGGATTTTCTTCACGGGGGCAGCGCGGTGAGCAAGTGCCGGCTGCCTGCAGAGCGCGGTGGATGCAAAGCTGGAGCATCCATCTCCCGGCACGTCGGGAATCCTGCTCGGCCCCGCGTTTTGGGCATGAAACACCTCGTGTTCCATCCCTTCCCACGGCTGGGGGATCCCCGCTCACCCACGAGAGCGTGGGGGGGCTGCAGGGTGGGTTTGAGGTGGCGCTGGAAGGGACAAACGGAGTTGGCCCGTTCCCACTGTCACAAATGGGGTTGGCCCGTTCTCACTCTGGAACCGTCCGGGCTCCCCCCGGGACCCCCTGTGCCCCCCCCCGGCAACCCCTGTGCCCCCCCGTCAGTCTGTCTGTCCCACCTGGATCACTCTCATGTTGAGGCCGGTCTCCTGGGCCAGCTGCTCCCGGATGTGGCGGGTGGGTTTGGGGGTGGCGGCGAAGGCGGCTTTGAGGGTCTCCAGCTGCTTGGCTTTAATGGTGGTGCGGGGCCCCCTCCGCTTGGTGCCCGAGTTCTGCTCCTCGTTCTCGTTGTTGGTGGTCTCCTTGTCCGACGAGGTCGAGTTGTCCGTTTCCTTGGTGTCGTCCTGCATGGGGTCCTGGAGATCCGGGGACAAACTCCTGTCTGTACATGAGGACACTGTAAAGGAGACCCAGAGAGGAAAGGGGGGGGTGGATGACTTCGGGGACACATTGACCCCCCTCTCCTGTCCCCCTCTGCTTGCCCGGAGAGGGGTTGGGGGGTGCTGGAGAGCAGCGAGGGGTGCAGACAGCCTCTGCCCCCCTAAAGCATCTCCCCCAACACCAAACACCACCGGGCACCGCTCCAGCCCTGCGAGGGGAGCTGGGCAGGGGGTGCCCCCCATGCCCGCGCTGCCCCCGCGCTCCCCCTCTATCCCCGCGCCGGGAAAAACGCAGCCGGGCCCTGTGGGGGTTCGGGGAGCCCCCCGGTCTCTGTGTCCAGCCTGGCTCACCCCCCCGCCCCCAGGCCCCGTGTTCCCCCCGGGACCCTGCAGCCAGCACCCCCCAAGGCCAAGCTCTACTCGCCTCGCTCACAGCAGCGGCCCCACTGACTGGCGTGGCAGGATCCGGCCCCGGGTGCTGGACGGAGAGAGAGCCCACGGAAGGGGGTGAGCAGGGGCGCCCGGCATGGCTGGGACAGCAGGAGGGGGCCTGGCCCTGCTCTCCTGACGCAGAGACAGCTTCCAAGGAAGTCAAATGGGAGCTTTGCCTCTGGGTGAAAGGAGGCGAAGCATCAGGCCCGCGGCGCGGGGGGAGCGGGCACGTTCTCAGGGGGTTCTGGGGACGGAGGGAGTGAGTGGGGGGCTCCCAGGGCAGCCCTGGGGGGGAGATCGCGGCCCCCTCCGCCCCTCAGCCCCGCTGGATCAGCAGAGCCGCGGCTGAGGCGGTGAGCGCACCCCACGCGTGTCCGCGTCCCACGGGGGCGTCACCGGGGCTTCCACCCGCTCCGAGCCTTTCATCCGCATCGCTCCCTCCCCCGACGGGCTGCGGGGTGCAGCCCCTCACCCCACAAATGTAGAGAGCCCAATCCGAACGTCCTGCCCGGCCGGGGGGCGCCTCCACCGGGAGGTACGGGCAGCTCGGGGCTTGCGCCCGGCGCTCTCGGCGCTGTCCCTCCTGCCGGTACCGGTACCGGGATTACCCGGGGTCGGGCCGACCCCTCACCCCACACATCCAAACCTCCTGCCCGACGGCGAGAACGGAGCGTTGGGCGGGCTGAGCCGCTCGTACCTGAGTTGAGGCTGCCTTCCTTCAAACTGGGAGAGTTCAAATAATCCTCTTTGCAAACAAATTTGTTCTCGTCGATGATATAGAGTTCCTCGCCCGTGGAGAGCTGCTTGTTGCACACCATGCAGGTGAAACAGTTCAGGTGGAACACTTTATTCCGGGCTTTCCGGACGAGGTCGCTGGGAGAGATCCCTTGGGAGCAGCCGGCGCATTTGGTACCAAACCTCCTGGGAAGGGGAGAGAAGCGAGAAGAGCTGGAGCCCCGGGCAGGACGGGCTGCGGCGGGGGCTGTGTGTGTGCTCTGCACCGATCCCCCCTCCCCAAACCCCCGCGGGAGCCCCGCTCCTCCAGCACCGGGGGAATTTCCTCCATTGTCCCCATGGAAGATTTGGGGGAACGGGCGAACCGCACCTGCGGGGCGAGGATGAGGAGAGCCTTCATCCCCGCCAGCCCTGGGGCCGGGCTGCGGACACAGCGCGGGTTTGGGGTGTCCCCAGGCGCAGGGGACATGCACGAACATCCTCGCACGGGTTTGGCCCCAGAAGGGACGCTCGGGAGGGGAGAGCGGCCGGGGTCCCCCCGCACTTTGCAGGGCAGGATTTCGTTTCAGCCGGTGCTTCCCGGGGCTCCGGCCTGAAAATCCCCGAAAATGGGGCTGATCACGGCCGGAGAGACGGGAAAAGGAGCGCCGGGTGCGGGGATCGGAACAACGGGCGGCGGAGGAGGGAGCTGCGCTCCCCAAAGCGTCCCATGGTCCCAAATCCCCCATCCGCTCCCCTCCCCAACCCGAGAGGGAGTTTTTTCAGGTCGGGAAGAGTGCTTTGTAAATCTCCGGTTTTCCTTTCCTTCCCAGAGCGGGTCTGGGTTTAGGTGTGATTTTGTTGTTGGTTTTTTTTTTTTTTCCCCTAGAAGATTTTTTTAAAATTAAAAGAAAAATCCAGGGAATCCGAATCGGCTGGGAACAATCTCCCAAGGGAAAGAAAAAAAAAAAAAAAAAGAAAATAAAAGAAAAAAAAGAGACAAAACCAAACAACCAAAACCTGCCACAAACCCCACAAAACAAAACCCAAATCCCCACCAAAAAATAATAATAAAAAAAGAAACAACAAGAACAAAACATAAAACCCACAGCAAAATAAAACAACAACAAAAAAATTCCAACAAAGCCCCGCAAACCAACCGAACAAACAAAAAAGATAACGATACAAGAGAAAAGAAAAAAACAAACAAGGAAAAAATAAAACCAACCTCCAAAACAAACAAAAACCCTCACAGAAACAAAAAATCCGCTCGCAGAATTGGGAGCAGGGACTGTCCCCGAGGGCTGCCAGGCCCGGGGTGCCCACGCAGGGTCCCCCGTTCCCTCGGGCCGCGGCCCCAGCGGTGCCCGTGTCGCTGCCGGCCGTGACGTTGATGTAGTGCCAGCATTAGGAGCCATAAGTCACGGCCCCCCTTTGCCTCGCCGGCCCCTAATTCCCTCCCGGCCTTATCGCGCTCATTAGGGGCGTTTAAGGTGCGGGGTCCCGGGGGGGGAATTTGGGCACCGCTTCCAGCGGGGCCTGCGGGGCCGGGGGAGCTGGGGATGCCAGGCCGGTGCCCGGTGTCACCCCGCGCCACGGGACGGGCGGGGGCAGCGGCGGAGATGCGGGGAAAGGTGTGGGGAGATGGGGAGGGGGCGCAGCCTCGCCGCCCCCTCCTCGGGCTGCAGCAGCGGCCGCCGGATCCCCCCGGGGCTCCCCCGGCACACGAAGCAGGGAGGGACAGGAGAGGACCCCCTGAGCTCCCCAAAACTCCCTGAGCTCCTCTCCCTCCGCTGGGGTGGGGGTGAGGACTCACCTGAAAAAGTCATTTTTGCAGTAGAGTTTCCCTTCCCTGGAGAAGCATTTCTCGGTGAGGTTGCACTTGCACTCGCAGCACTGGACGCATTTGATGTGCCATGCCCTGTCCAAGACGTTCAGCAGGAAGCGGTCCAAAATGGGCCTCTCGCAGCCCGCACAATGCACCATCATAACCTCCGCCGGGGGATGGAGACGCTCAAAAGGAGAAGCCAGCCCCGCGCCGGCACACGGCGGCGGCAAAAAAAGAATAAAAACCAAAAAACCAAAGAAACAAAAAAAATCCCCCCCAAAAAACAAACAAAAAAAAAAGCGGGGGGAAAGAATGGAAAAATAAAATAAAATAGAAAAAAAAAGGCAGGAAAAAAAATTAAAATTAAATGAAATTAAATGAAAAGAAATGAAATAAATTAAAATAAAGGAGAATAAAAATAAAATACAAAATTTAAAAAAAATAAACCCAAAAGAAAATAAAACCCGAACGAAATAAAACAAAAACTAACAAAATACAGAAAAAGGAACAACAAAAAATTCAGGGGAGGGCAGCGGGGCGGCTGTCAAGTTCTTCCCCCTCTTCTCTCCGGAGCCTCGACGACGGCGGCAGGGAAAAAACGATGCCCCCCCCAAGAATAATCCAAACCACCCCCGAGAAATAACAACAACAACAACAACAGCACCGAGCAGCCCCCGAAATCGGGCTCGGTGGGTGCGTGCGGAGCGGCCCGGGAGGCGGCGGAGCGGCGGCCGCGCTGCTGCTGGGCTCTGCGGCAGCGGGAGGGGTCCAGCATGAACCCCCCCGAGCAGCCGGCAGCCCCGGTGCCTCGCTGTGCTCCGCCGCCGCCGCGCCGCCACTCTCATGCTGTCCCCATCGCCAGCTTTGTCCCCCGCCTTAGTAATTCGCGCATCCTTATTCAGATTTGGTGACGCCGAGGGCAGCGTCACCCGGGATGCGGCCAATGGTTGGGGGGTAACCATGGTAACCTCTTAATTTATAGCATATCTAAATTGGCTCCAGCCTTGTGCTTGGCACAGAGGGAAAAAAACAACGCGCCTCTATTGTTGAGGGTGGCTTGTACCTGGGCCGCGAAGTGAGTACGCACCTGGCTGGGGGGCCGGGGGGGCAAGGCCGAAAATCCGCTGGCCCGCTGTTTTTTCCTTTAATTTTTATTTTAATTTGCATTCGTTTCTGTTCAAGGGATGCTCGGGGAGGAGTTGCGGGGTCCCGAGTTGCTCAGGGCGAGAGCATCACCTGTTTTTTGGGGTTTTATTTCGTTTCGATCGAGGGGAAGGGAAGCTTTTGTCTGCAAGAGCAACAAGTGGGAGAAAGAAGAGGGGGGGATCGATTTGGGCGGGGGAGGGGATGGGGAGGGGGCCGGGGGCTCCTTCCCGCAGCGGAGCACATGAAAAGTTCCCCCGGAGGTATGCGGCCCCCCCGAGCTCCCCGGCTTTGTCCCCGGGCCCCGCGGGGGGAGCGGGGCCGGGCAGTCCCGGGGGGCGGCGGCCGCGCCCCCTCCCACACTGAGATTTCTCTTTAATTCCAGGTGCGGTGGAGCCGAGACCCCGCGGCAGGGACGGGGCAGCGCCGGGGCTCGGGGGGTTCGGGGGGAAAATCCATCCTAGGGCCGGGGCAGCGCTGCCTCCCTTCCCCGAGGGTTTGGGGAGGAAAATCCATCCTGGGGCCGGGGCAGCGCTGCCTCCGCTCCCCGCGGGTTTCGGGTTGGGGTCCGGCCGTGAGGGAAGCAGGAGGAGGAGGAGGAAAGCGGCGTGGCAGGTGAAGGCCGAGCATTCCTTCCCATTCCCCTTCATTTCCTATAACCACAATCCCTGTATTTTTATATTAAAAATATATACTTAAAAAAAAATTATTTTCCCCCGCTCTGGCCCGAAATAACCCTTGGCTTTGGAGCTTCCTGCTGCTGGTAAAATTCTCCTGGTAGTGGCAAAATACCCCCCAAAAAACCCACACAACAACAACAAAAAAAGACCTAGAAAAGCCCCATGTAAAAATCTCAACAAATCCTCCATCGGAGGGAAGTGGAGCAGGTTTTGTAGGTAGGGATATTTGTGGAAAGAGGGGGAATCGAAATGAGAAAATACTCACAGAGAAGAGATTCGGGGAGGAAAAATAAAAGAGAAGGAAAAGAGAAATAAAAAGAGAAAAAGCGCAGGAGGAAATGGAGAAAATGTATGCAGGACAAAAAGGGATAGAGAAAGGGAAAGGAAAAGAGAGAGAGAGAATGAGGAAAAATAAATTAACGGAAACGAAAAAGGAAGGAACTAAGAAGAGACAGAGGAAAACCGCAGAAAAAGGAAGAAAAAAAGAGAAAGGCAAAGAAGTAAAGAAAGAAGAAATAAATGAACGAAAAAAAATTACGCAGAAATAAAGAAGGCAAGGAAGAAGATGGGGGGAAAATGAAGGAAAAAGAAGGGAAAAGGAAAAATAAACGGAGGAAAGATATAAAAATACAGAAAGAACGGCTAGAATAGAAAAGAATGGAAACCAAAAGGAAAGGGCGAAGGAAAAGCACCAGAGAGAGGGAGAAAGGAAGAAGAGGAGGAAGAAAAGAAAACAAAGAAAGAAGGAGAAAAAGCCACGGAAGAGAGAAGAAAGGAAATGAAAACTGCAGCGAGTTTAAAAGGGGAGAAACGGGCAAGAAATCGAAGGCACGGGAAGGAGGAGGAGGGACCGGACCCGGGGCCGATCGCGGCCGCGCTCCCGCGGGCTCTGCCCAAGTTTGCGGCATTCCCGGAGCGCTCCTGGGGAATTTGGGATGTGCAGGGATGTACGGGGATGTACGGGATGTTCGGGGATGTGCGGGATTTGCGGGGCCCTCTCCCAGCGCATCCTCCACGGATTTCGGGGCAGGATCCAGCACGGCAGCGGGGTCAGGGCATCGGGAGCACCGGGCAGGCCCCGGTCGGGCACGGCCGGGGTGTCGAGGGGCTGGAGAGCCGCGGGCACACGCGTGTCCCGGGCAGGGCTGCCCAGGGCCGACACCGAGAGCGGAGCGCGGCTGTACCCTATGGATAACCCATGGATAATCTGGCTGTATGGACACCCCGTGCTGGCTGCGGGAGCGGCACCCGCGCTCTGTTTGTGCCCACTCACCCCCTCCCCGTCCTCTGTCCCTCCACCCTCTGTCCCCTCCACCCCCACCCGGGGACCCCCACCCCGTCCCCAGCTCCCCGCGGCCGCCCCCGGCTCCTTTTTCGTTTGAAAGTCGAGGAATAAATAAATAAATCCAAGGGGAAAAGACACCCCGAGCCCCAAGAAACTCCCCCCAGCCACATTCCCCCACGGTAACAGATGGTAATTCAGGGCCCATAAGACCGCCTATATGTAACTAATAAACCTTTTGTGTTTTAACAGGGTAATGCGTGGAGAAGCAGCGTCGCTTATACAAGATGTTGATGGAATTTACTATATTATTAAAGGAAAAAAAAAATCCCCTTTCAAGAATAAAGTGTATCAACTTACAACACAACAGACGGCAGAGGGATAAGTGAAACAGACAAAAGACAAACAAGATAATAATCTGTTTCCAATCAGTTAAGCCCTGTAGAATTTGTAATACGCGGTTTGCATATTCCCCCTGTGTTTTGTAATTAATTATCTATCTGTTCGGATGCTCCGCCGCCGACTCCGTAGATTTTCCCAACTATTTTTGGGGTTGTAGGCGGTGATCACGGCGGGGTCGAGGATGCCGAGGATGCCGAGCCGGGCACGGTGGGAGGGAGGCGGCGGCTCCGCTGCTCTCCGCGCTGCTCCGCGGGGCCGCTCCCCCGCGCTCCCCTCCTTTCTCCTGGTAAGAGCGGGGACGGGGCAGGTTTTAACATTAAACAAACCCAGCAAGCATCTCCTCGCCGGGCCATAGGCGTTTCTGAGTGACTGCGTTACAAATTGTAAATTTAAATAGCTCACAGGATTCATTACCTCCCGCGTCTGATTTCACCCAGCCGTGAAAAATTGTCCTGGTGTACCACTGAGAAAGGGTTTGCTGCAAAGAGCCACAGTCTAATCACCAGCTTTCTCTCGCCAACAAAAGTGTAATTATTTTGTTTTGGGTGTAAATATAACCCACGGTACAAAAAAAAAAAAAAAAAAAGGAAAAAAAAAAGGAAAAAAAAAAAAAGATAAACCTCCAGCAGCGTCTGAATGCATTACAGGGCTGTTTAAAAAGATCCGTCCTAAATTAATACCAAGGTTAAAAGGGGAAGGCAGCTGGGACATGGAAATTTCCGTGTTATTGGGGCGGGGGGGGACACGAGGTGAGTGTGAGCGTGAGTGTGAGTGCGGGCGTGCACAGCGAGTGAACAATGCGCCCCCCCCGGCCCGCACAAAGCCCCCGCAGCCCCCACGCCCCCCACCCGCGGCTCCTTCTCCTTCTCCTCCTCCTCCCCAGCCCGAAAAGGGGCCCGGGAAGGTGCCCGGGGATGCCCCAGCTCCTCGCTGCCCTCGGTGCTGCTGGAACCGCCAGCAGCGGTGGGGGGTGTGAAAAAGAAAACAAACAAACCAAGCCCTCCAGCCGCACCGCGGATAAATACAAACGAACAAACAGGAGATTTTTAATTCGGGTTTTTACCCTTTTTACTTCGTTTTAACGAATTTTTGTTTCCTTCCCTCCGAGCTCCGGAGCGGGGTTTCGGTGGGAGAAAAGGCACGAAGGGAGCGGCGGGGAGAAGCGCCGGGAGAGGCGGAGCGGTCCCGGCTCGTTTGAGGCCGTTTAATGGGCAAAAGCGAAACAAAACCACGCCATCAGTAAAAATAATAATAAAAAAAGGAAAATAAATAAATTCCAAACCAAAGTGAAGACACAAAAATCTCGAGCAGGGGCAGAGAGGCGGCTGGAGGAGCTCGGAGAGCCGTCGGTGCGGGCTCGGTGCGCAGCGCGGTCCCGGAGCGCCCCGAGAGCCGCCGGACCCCGGCCGGGGCTGCCGCTCCTGGGTCTGGGGGCAGCCAGCGCCGATCCAGGTGCTGCTTTCCCTGCTCCCCTCAACCTTTCCACATCCCCCGTCCTTCTCCACAGCCATTTTAACCAGTCCCTTTTATTTTTTTTCCTGCGGGTTGCGATAATTGGCGAAGCTTTAATCGCACCCCCGGCCCTCCCTGGCTGCAGCACGATGCCGGGACCCCCATTCCCACCGCCCCGACGCTTCCCCGCGGCTGAGCCGGCCCTGCTGGGGTCCCGCGGGTGGGCACAGCCCGGCCGGGAGCATCCTGCGCTGCCAGAAACGAGCCGGGCCAACCCACACCTTCGCAAACTTAGTGACTCGCGGGGGATGCGGCAAAGAACTCGCTCCAAATTTCCCCGGGTGATCCCCGGCCCGCTCCAACCTGCCGTCGATGCGACCGCCCCCCCGGAGGGGCTGCTCGAGCCGTTCCCAGCCGCTCCCCCCGCCGCCTCCCCGCTAATGAGCGTGTGTGTTGACACGGCGAGGCGATGCCCCCGTTTGCTTTTGTTTGGGAGGTGTGAAAGAGGGAATCTGCATGAGAAAAGCCGGCGGCAACCGCGGAGCTCCGCGCGGCAGCGGCGGGACGGAGCGAGCCCGGTGCGTGGGGAGCCCGCCCTGGCAGCGGGGGGGTCGGGGGGCACAGGGGGCAGGGAGGGGAAGGGAGCTCGCCCCGGGGCTGAGCAGGGCACTGGGGGGGTCTCAGCCCGCACACGGGACCCCCAAAGCTGTCGGGGAGTGCGGTGACCCCCAGAGGATGCGCCCCTCGGGGTTCTCCTCCCTCCTTTGGGGTTGTTTGGGCAAGGGGAGGGGGAGAGCGGGCGGGATGGGGGGGGACACGAGGGGACACAGAGGGACACACCGGAGACAGACGGGGGGACACATCAGGGGACACACTGGGGACACAGAGGGACACAGGGGGGACACACGGGTCCTCCCTTGCTGGCACCCTTCGCTCTGCAGCCGCACGGAGGGGGAGCAGCTCCCCGGGAGGGGCTCGGGGCGGTCTGCAGGGGGAAAGCGGAGCAGGGACCGCGCTCCCTGCCGTGCCCGTCCCGAGCGGCAGAGGAGCCCCCGGCAGGACGGAGGTGACAGCGGTGCCATCGGCAGGGCTGAGCCCGGCATGGAGAGCCCTGCTGGGACAGCGGTGCCGCCGCGGTCCCGCCGTGTCCCCCTCGGCGTCCCGCCGGTCCCGCCGGAGCCGCGGAGCTCTCCAGGGTGCTGAACAGCACGGTCCCTCCGGGCCCGGCCCCCGCCTCGTCCCTGCCCCATTCTCCATCGCCTTCGTGCTCTTCACCTCGATCTTCCCCTCTTTTATTTTCTTCCCCCCCCCCCCGGTTGGTTTTCCTTTTTGTTTTCTCCCCTTTTTCTTTATTTTTCCTGCTTTTCTGTATTTCTGTATTTTTCTGTGTTTCCCCCGGTTTTTCTCATTTATTTCTTTTTGTTGTTGTTGTTATTTTTCTTTTCCCACCTATTTCTCTCACATTTTTCCCTGTGTTTTTCTTATTTTATTTTTTTCTGTTTCCTTTTGTTTCCCCCTCGCTTTCCCTAATTTCCTTTTTTTTTTTTTTAATTTCTCTCCTTTCCTTTCCCTCCCTCATTTCTTTCTCTTCTCCCCTCTCGGTTCTTCCTCCCTTCTCTCTCCTCCTTTCTCTCTCCCCACACCCTCTGCTGCTCTATTTTTCGTTTCCCCCTCTCGTTTCACACACATTCCCTTCGGATCTCTCTGCCACTCTCTGTTTTTCTCTCAATTCCCGTTTCCCTTCTCCCACAGAAAGACTGGAAATCTGGAGAATACCACCATAGAATTATTAGACACCCACCGGAACCCTGAAATGCCCCCCAGTCCTTCATCCCGAGGGCCCCAAGATCCGTTGGTACAGGAGGGATCTCAGCATGTTTTTTTTTTATTTTTCATTTTAAAAACGATTAAAAACGACCCCAAAAAGCCGGGTGCCAGCGCAGGGGGGGAGCTCACGGCGATAACGCAGCCCCGAGCGTCACGGGGAGGCGATGCTCGGGTATTTGTGTGAACGCTCCTGTGCTCACACGCTCTTGCACACCCAAAGAACAGCGAGCAGGGGCCGCCTGCGGGGTGTCCCCCCCAAGGATGGGGCTGGGGGTGCCCCCTGTCCGCCCGCAGAGCTCTTTGTCCTCATCCCCTCCCGCATCTCCCTTCCCTTCCCCTCGCTTGCACATCCCCGCATTCCTCCACGCCTGTGCGCGGCCCCTGCTCACACCCACGCCCCAAATCCTCGCTCCCCACACCCCTGTTACACACCCAACCCAGCCTTGCACACGCACGTTCCCCCCCATCACCCACGGCCCTGGCCCTGCCTTCTGTGACGTCCCCAGCTCCGGGGAGCCGAACCATCCCTGTGCCCCACGGTTTATACCGGGGATGAGGTTTGTGTGTCTCTCCGAGCAGGTCAGGGGACAGAGCCCTTTCTGGGGGTGTCCTGGCCCCGGGGATGGGGCTCAGAGCTCGGCCTGGATGGCTCCAGCAGCGGTTTCACAGCGCGGGTGGTGCCTGTGCTGGGCAGGGATGGGATAATTCCTCCATGGCCTCAGGGAACGGGAAAGCTGCCCTGGACCTCTCTAACCTCATCAGCTGCCTAATGTGCGGCTGTGCTGGTGTGCTCGGGCTGTCACTGTCACCTGGGCACAGGGCCACGCTGCTTTCCCCGTCCTGCGTTCCCCTCTCCTCCAACCCCGCTCCCTTCTCCTCGCTGGAAATGCACCCCTGCCTCCCTTAATCGCAATCAGGACCAAAAAACGGCTCCACCCGCTCTGATTGAGGGGTATCCCAAAGATATCTGGGTATCCTGGGCTTCCCAGGGTGTCTGGAAGACAAAAAATCCAGAAGCAGAAGTCTGGGAGGCTGCGCAGGGTTTAAAGGGGATCCGAGTCCCTGTGACTTTGGAAGCTGTTGTTTTCTTCCTTTTTGTTTTCCTTTAATATTTCTGATAAGTTATAATTTTTAAAAAAACTAAATTATTTTTTAAAATAGCAAGAGGAAAAAAAAAAACATCAGGAGAAGAACACAGGTTTAGCTTTTCCATTGGAAGTAACTCCTCACAAAGGGAGACAGGCATGGCCAAGGATCAGCCCAAGGCACAGCCTTAACCCTTGCAGTGCCTGGGTGATGACAAAATCCCCTTGTCCCAAGCACTGGGAAGGGCTGGGCAATTGGAATAATGAACATTAAACAGTTGAGGACTTGCTGGGTGCTGTGCTGCTGTCCTGAATTCCCATAAAGACAAGGGCAGCTTCCCATGAGGGCTCATATCAGCACAACAGGGGAGTTTGGCAGGGATTTTAGGCCAGGCTGATGCTAATTATGAGCAGATGAGGTGTCTGTGTGTATATATGTGGATGTGAAGGTGTTCCTCACGGGCTCTAAACCCCCTCAAAGCACCCAAAGTTTCCCCTGACGCTCCAGAGTGCTCCTCTCCCCTCATGGTTTGTGGGTGTGGGGCTGGAGGGGGGAGCCTGCTCCTCCTGTGCCCCCAGGACCCCAAAACACAACCAAAGAGGCATTTTCCCTTTGCCTTGAAAGCTGAGGGGGTCAAACCCGGCAGAGGCAGGCTCAGATCTGGCTCACAAATTCTTGGTCCAAGTGGTCCAGACTTCAGCAGCACAGAGCTGGGGCAGCCCCAGCCCTGGCTCTGGGTTTCTCTGTGTTGGTGCATGAGAGGAGATCCCCAGGGAGAGGCTGCACCTCTGAGCTCCTGGGGCACAGCTCCTCTCTTTGTTCCCCCTCACATCCCCATCCCAACCCTCTGCAAACCTCAGGCACCAATCCTGCTACAATTCCTTTATAATTCTCTTTTTTTTTTCCCCCTATAGAAACACAAGGGACAACCGCAATAATTTCCAAGAAGGAAAGGCTTCCCTCTGGAGAAGCCAAGAGGGACCTGCAGCAGAGTCCTGGTACGGTGTGGCAGTGACACTGATTCCATCTGACACCTGGGTGTCTCCAAAGCCATCACACTGTGTGCTGCAAATGTATATTATTAACATTAGTATGCATTGGCACAATATGGATCCATTATTCCAAATGCTTATGAGAACTAGGTGCTGCCTAGGAGCAGCTGCTGCTTTTTAAGCCTCAGAGCATCAATAGATTCATAGATTTTAGGGCCAGAAGGGACCCCAGCAAGCCTGGAGCCTGACCTCCCACAGAATGGGAGCTGGGGGTGATTTTTGCATCCTGCCCCACAACTTGTGGGCTGCCAGCTGAGGGCTGATGTCTCCCTCTGTAAATTTGTTCCCTTGTTTTATCAGCATTCTCCTCGTTAATCCTAAAAGGGCAGATTTTCATTTCAAAGCTCAGCTTGTGTAGGTCCAGCTTTCCACCTCCTTGGATTGCCTCCTCTGTGTAAGAAAACCCATTTTCCCTCTTTTGTTGGAGTAGCAGTGATGTTGGAGAAAAGAAAAACAAAATCAATGTCCTGGAATGTCATCTGGAAAAAGGATTGGTGCTTCTTAAGGGTGGAAATGGTACCTGGCAAGTGTTCAAATCTTGGGTGATTCCCTGACTGTAAGCACTTCAGCTTTAGTCTTTGTTTAAAAAAAAATAAATCTGCATTTTGTAGAGAGGGGTGATGCTGGAGGACTTTGGGTTTATAGTGCTTCCAGAAAATGAGAGAAAAGAGAGAATGAAAATCCACTACATCAACGAAATAAAAGGAGCTGAAACTCCTATATTATGGTCACAACAATTCTTCACACAAACACCTCCTGGGTGACAGCTGAAGATGGGTAATTATCATTCAAACCACCTCTGATCCCCAAATCCCTGGCCAAACCTCGCTGGAGAGCGAGCCAGGATCAGATGCTGAGTTTGCCTTCCTGCAGGGGTTTGTCCCTTTTGTTTTCCCCTCTGCCCCTCGTTTTGGGGACAGCTCTGCCCCCATTGTCTCCCATCAGGTTGGTGGCTTCAAGTGGGGTGCCAGCCCCAAAACTCAGCAGCTCCCCAGCTTTTCTGGAAATCACCACATGTGAGCCTCCATCCAACCTCACACCCAAATTTTAAAGCAGAAACCAGCTGAAAGCAGGTTTATTATATTTATATTTATATTTTCCAGGAATGTCACCCTGAGCCTACTGCTGAACACGTGGGAAAGGAATGATGGGCTGGGTTGGGAGGCATTATCCAGAGGAAAAATGGGAATAATTTGGTGACTTCAGTTTGTGCCTCATGAGAAGGGAGTCACTGAGAGCCATGGGAGAGGAGACAACCCCAGCACTGGGGTACCAGAAATCCAGATAGAGGAGGGATACAGGGATGGGACAGGACTGGGGGAGGCCTCAGGGGCTGGGATGGGCTGAGCAGGGCCTGGTGGCCACAAGGGATCTGTGCTGGGGTAATTCCGAGCTCCCTCCCCATGCAGGGCTGCTACAGGATGGAAAGCTGCACTTTCCTGGCTTGTCCTGGCTGACCTCAGGAGGTTTTTGCCTCCTTTCTGAGGTTATGTGATGCCCCTGGTAGAATTCCTAAACAGACAATGGGGAACCAAATGGAACCATACTCCATTTCATGCCCTCAGGTGCAGGTGGCAGAAGCAAGATCTAAAACAAGCTGTGTCTCTTGCAAGCAGCTATCTCTAGAACTCCTGCTGCAGGATTGAGAGGAAACTGGGCAAGCTCTCAGGAGAGGAATTCCTGGAGGATGTGAGGAATGCTGAGCCCCAGGAGCACCCCGAGGAGCTGTGATTTGGTCTCCTGGGAGCAGCAGGCTGAGGGATGCCCTCTCCTCGCTTGGGATGGGCCATTCCTCTGTCCTGGGGAGTGGCTCTGCTCCCCAGCTCGGTGTTTTCTCCTGATTTGACAAAGGGAGGATCAGCTGTGCTCCAGGGAAGGAAGGATGTCCCAGCACAACTCCTCCTACCCCACCTGGCACGAGCAGCTTCCTCCTCTGCTGCTCAGCTGAGTCCTGGTTTGCCTTTTCTCTTCCACTGCTGGGTTCATGTGGGAGCACACACATCCCTCACCTCTCTCAGGCTCTGACAATGAGCAGGGAAAATGAAAAAAGATTATTTAGTACATTTTTTTTTTCCTCTGACGAGACGATTTATGTAGGAAACACTTTCAAAGAAGAGGGATGAATCACACAACCACAGAAATTAGAGATGGAAAAGACCTTTTAGGTCAGCCAGTCCATTTTCCTGTGAATGCAGAGAAGCTTCTGAGTACGGTTAGATTTTTTTTCAAGGACTTTGTCCAGTCTAAACCAAATTTAGCAAGAAAGCTTCGACTTAAATCCATTTTGAAGCAGCTGTAGCTGGAAGAGGGGTGGGCTTCAGCTGAGTGTTATTTGAATGCTCTGAAACTTCCAGGGGAGGTGTGAGGCTCTTTCCTGAGGAGGAGATGCAGAGCTGGGTGCCAGCAGATCTCTGCAGCTCAGCTGGCTGGAAACCAGCCCCTTGCCACCCTCAAAGATCTGGGGTTGCATGGGTGTCCTTTATTGCAAAACACAAGCACTTATATACTGTTTTAAGGAGTCTAATAATGTGCACTGCAATAATGAAGTTAAAAATCACATACACAAACTTATACATGTAACAACATCTCTTACTTACAAAGTTTAATGATATTTTCTTTTTCCAATAAACTCATTTGATTGGATCTTCTTACATTTTTAATGATATTTAAATTATATAAATGTAACTATATTTTATATATTTATAGTACATAAATATTATATAATATATAATATAAAATACATAATATATAATATATATAATATAAAATATATATTATATAATATATAATATAATATAATATATAATAATATATAATATATAATAATATATAATATATAATATATAATATATAATATTATATATATATTTATATTTTAATATATTAACATAATTATAACATAATTATATCTTCTTACAAGTTTAATGATATTTTCTTTTTCCAATAAACCCATTTGACTGAATCTTCTTACAATCTAAGTCTAATTCTCAAAATTCCATTTTCAAAGCTCCATCTTGTTATCAAACCTCTTCCATTAACTAAGTCCAAAATCCATCGCCCACCTTGTGTCCCCCAAAATTCCGACACATGGGGAGCTTCCAGCGGCCTGAGAGCGAGGGAGGGGCTGTGGGAGTGTGGCTGCAGGGTGATGGGGATGGGCACAGACGGGTGGGAAGCCCAGGAGGGCCCGAGCTGGGTGGCCACAGGGTCACCACAGAGCCATGGGATGGGTCAGGCTGGAAAGGACCACAGCCAGGATCATCTGAGCTCCAGCAGGGTCACCCCAGAGCACAGGGCACAGGATTGTGCCCAGGTGGTTCTGGAATATCTCCAGAGAGGGATTGTGCCCAGGTGGTTCTGGAATATCCCCAGAATGGGACACTCCACAGCCTCCCTGGGCAGCCAGTTCCAGTGCTCGGCCACAGGACAAAGCTCTTCCATGTTCAGGTGGAATTTCCTGGGCATCACTCCCTGTCTGTTCCTCTCGTCCTCTTGCTTGGCACTCCCCAGAGGAGCCTGATCCGCACTCAGCCCCTCCTGCCGATATTGATTTACCTGCTCCTCCCTTTCCCAGAGTCGGGGCTCCGCGCATCTCCTCGGGCTGCCACAATCCATGCCATGAATGGCAAAGCAGCCGTTCCCACCCCAGGCTCTGAATTCGGTCTCCCAGGCCACCTTCTGAGCCGCGGAAAACCTCCCTGGAGGTCAAACTACAATTAACTAACAAAGCAGCCCGAATTAAAAGGGAGCAGATCCGCTCAGACATTTCATCTCCTCCGGAGCCGCTCCGCACACAGCCCCAGGCTGGGCACTCCCAGCCTCGGTGGGAGCCGTGTGGGGACATCTGAGCCCATCCCGGGGACACAGGAGGCTCCCAGGGCAGGAGGAAGGTGCCAGAGAGGTGGGCGAGGGCAGGTGAAGTCATGATGATGATGATGGTGATGATGTTCAAAGGGAGCTCCCCAGCCCGGGGCTTTGCCGTTGAATTGAGACTTTTGGCCGCATGAACTCTCCCTCGGTGACTCTGCAAATCCTTGTATTTACCTTTTTTGGGGGGTGGTTTTCAAAAGCCACCTTGCCTCTGAGCGTGGCATGAAGGCAGGAAGGGCCTCCCTGATTAACCCAGGAGGGAGAGCGTCCCTCTCGCCTGCTCTGACCCTGCTCGGCGAGGGAAGGAGCAGCAGTGCCAGAGCTCCCCTTTCGAAACGCTGCCTTAATCCGCCTCCCCAAAATCCCCGACCCCTGATCCGCGCACAGACAGCCATTTTAAAGAGACAGTGTCACCGTGTGCCACCTCCTTCTCATAAGTGGTCACCTGCCAGCTCCGACTGAAGGCGTAATTACCATCCTCGAGGCCTGATCCATCTTATTCCCCTTGAAGTCGATGAGGAAAACCTCCCCGACTCTGCTGGAAGCGGTGTTAAGATTCCTTTCCCCCCTCCCCATCTCTTTTCCCAGGATTTATCTCCTCGTGAGGCTGGAGGATCTCCCCAGCACCGAGGCTGGAGCGGCCGGGGATGGATGGACGGATGGATGGATGGATGGAGCTGCAGGGAGGCAGAGCCGCCGGGAGGGAGCGGCTGAGAGGGGGAGAGAAAGAAGAGCAAACACAGGTCCATTAATCCGCAGTTAGTCTGCCTTTTTTGTTAGGAAGATGAACTTGATGAGTTAATTAAGCCACAGCCTGTAAAACCAGTTTATTTGCATAGCAAACTCCTGGGCCAGTGTGCTGTGAGCGGGCATAGACGTGCAGACAATTCCGGGGAAATTACAGCCTCATTAATATGCTAATCTGGTTGCAGGCCTGGAACGAGTTTTGGGTTTGCGGTGCTTTGGGGGGGGGTCGGGGGGAGGGGTTGCTTAGCAACCCTTTCCTCCAGGTAACCCTTCTCTTCCTTGCCCTTGATATCCCCCAAGGACCGCCGGGGAGGGGGCTCGGGCCGCGCTGCAGCGAGCGCAGCGACAGGGGAGCGGGGGGCTGGGGGATGGCTGCCCTGGCACAGCATCCGCGCCCCGAAAACGGGGGCAGCTCCCCCTCCATCCTTCCCTCCTTCCCTCCCGGCCGGGATGCGCGGTGCTGGGGGAGGATGCGCGGCTGTGAGCGGGCACAGTCCAGGGTGGGCAGCGCCTCTCCACCTCCCCAGGGGCTGCCCAGGGGCTGCTCCCCGCCCAGGGAACCGGAGATGGCCAGCGGTCACCCCAAACCCGCCCGGCTCCGCTCGCTGTCCAGCTCCGCTCCCCAGCCTGTCCCTGCCGTGTCCCCGGCCAGCCCCGCTGTCCTGGCTGTCCCCCCGCCCGAGCAGCACCGACAGAGATCTCTGCCTGTCCCAGCTCCCTGCGGCCCTGCTGGGGATGGGAGGATCAGGGATGTCGGGGGCATGAAGCATCTCTGACCCTGGCAGCTCCTGCACTCCCTTCCCTTCCCCTTCCTCTTCCCCTCCCTTCCCTTCCCCCCCGGCAGTAGGAATTCTGCAGGAATATTGGGGATTTCCCAGCACCATGGCCCCTCAGGCAGTGTCTGTACCCTGAGGATCAGGAGGACAAAGCTGCAAGAGCAGATGAAGCCTGGGAAAGCCCCACATCCCCCATCCTGTCCCTGTCCCCCTCCATTCAAGGGATCGCATTGGGTTCATCCTCAGCCCTTTTCCCCCAGCAAGTGCTCCTACCTGCCAGGTCCCTGTTGGATAAGCAATGGGGATTCTCATGTCCCAGGGTTTGCTCTCTAAGCACAGGTTTCCAACCCTTCCCTGGGTCACCAGACCTATCCTTCCTCTCCTGACATGGTCCCCGTTGGAATTAGATTTTCCTCCTCTATTCTAGGCTGCTTCCCTGGGAGCTCACCCATGGCTCTGGGATGAGCTGGGGCACTCCTGTGGCACCTGACAGGGTGCCAGAGCAGTGTGATTTCTCCCACAGCCCTGTTCCGCACGTTTTTGTCACCCAGAGGTGCTGTGCAGCTCCAGCAGAGCTTCTCACCCAGCTGCTCTCCTCAGGGTGTTGTGTGGCTGTCACCTCACAGACACCAAAACCTTGTGATTTAGACCCAGTAGCTGCAAAACAAGGCCAGGCCAGGTCCCTGGGGCTGGTGGTGACATCTGGGGCAGGTCCATGCAGTGCTCTGCCCTCAGGACATTCCCTCAGCTGAGCTCTGGAGGTGCAGCTCAGCTCCCTTGTTCTGCCACCAAGCCTCAGGCCAGGTGAATCCACACCTGGCTGCAGGAGGAATTAAACCTAATTAAAGCCTGAAAAGCTCTGAGAGCCCTTCGCTGACCAATCTGGCTCCTGTTCAATGGGAGCAGAGTGCTGGGATGGAGGAGCTTTGCCCTGTGATGCTTGGAAATATTCACCTCTACTCATTGCCCAGCCCAAACATTTGAAGTGTGAACAAATGTGCTGGGCAGCGAGTTTTAATGTCAAACACTTCCCTGCCAAGAAGCAACTCTGACTTCTCAGGAGGAGGCAAATTCCCTGGCTCTCTGCTGGAGACACTGCCATGTGGAAAGGAACTGCTGCCTTCCTACCTGGGGAGTCCCAGTCTCCAGGGTTATCCATCCGTTAACCTTCATGAGCTCAAATATTTATTATTCATATTACCCTGAAATGTGCTAAAAAGATGAAAAAAGGAATTAATGTGCCAGATCTTGCATCCACCTTTTAGCTTATTACAGTGCTAAAGCAGTATTAACATTTACAGTGTGTGAGCTCTGCTTTGCTTGTGCCTGAGGCCAAGGGGTTTAAGCCAGTGCTGGAGTTAATAGCAAGCTCTGCTTAGAAAAAGCCCATTATGTCATAAAGTTGGAATTTGACTTGGGCAGTGGCCACTGGCTCTTTCCATTTGGGATGCAGTGCCACCCCTCCATCCCTTTCTGCTTCGCTCTCCCTCTCACAAACAAAACCAGAATGGGAAAATGGTGTTTTCTTTTCAGTGCTGCTGAGAATTGGTTCAAACCCTGGCCAAGGAGATTCTTGGATTGGTGCAGAGGTGTTCTTGGGCCTCATTGCCCCTGCTGGGTTCCTTGACACCTCCTCTTTTACACCCTGAACATATTCATACATCCAACATCCCCATGTTCTGCTGAAGGGTGCCTTGTGAGCATCTCCTGCCTCCCCTTAGGGAGATCTCTGTAATTCTGTGAGGAGCAGCTCTGCTTTTTTTGGGCTCTCCCTCAAACCTGACAGCCCCACCACGAGGCAGGGTCTGCCCAGGTGCCTGCTGCAGGTGACCAGAGTTGTCCTAATCCTGCTCTCCCCTGTCCCCACAGCCCTGGTGCCCTGCAGAGCTCTTGTGGCAGCCCATGGACAGAGGTTCCTTGGCCAGCCCTGTGGCTGCCAGGACTTTGAGGACAAGGCTTCAACCCAGCCAAAAGCACTCACATTTCATGGAGAGGTTGGAATGGGGCTTGCTGTGCCCTGCTGGGCCCTGGGAGAGTGCTCCACGGAGCCAGGGAGAGCCCTGAATGGGAATTTGAATAAGAGTTTGGTGCAATTCAGTTTGGTTTTGCTGCTCTTGAGGCTCAGCTGATTTTCCTCTGAGCATGGGGTGTGTTAAGGTTTTTGCTGTTTTTATAACTCCGTTCTCGTCCTGTGCTCCTGCTCTTCCAGTGATGCCATCAGGGAAGAGTTTATTTGGAGGAATCACCCTTCAGGAAATCAACATTCCTTCCAGCTCTCCTTGTCCTTGGTGTGTGGGACCAGCAGTCCCAGCAGGACGAGTGACAAACCCCAGCCCTGGAGAGCTGCTTTCCTGGAGGCTTTGCCACCAGGATTTTAGCAGGTGGCTGTTTTGGATGCAGGCAGAGGTGTGGGAAGATTCAGAGAGCTTGGTGGCACTGGGACAGTGCCTCCTGTCAGCACAGCAGAGCTCACACTCACACCTGAGCACTCCTTCACCTCCACTCAGCTGGAAGTTGTGTTCTGCAGTTCCCCCTCTGTTGCAGACATCTTTTATGGAAAATCCTTTCCTTAGGATTTTTCCTCCTGAGAAGCTGAGAGGCCTCAGGAAACAAAATGTAAACATTGGTTATCTGCTGCTGTGGAATGCAACAGGTGCATCTGTAATTGGCCCATGTTGGATGTTTGTAATTAATGGCCAATCACAGTGAGCTGGCTTAAACAGAGAGTCTGAGCCACAAACCTTTGTTATCATTCCTTCCTATTATATTCTTAGCCAGCCTTCTGATGAAATCCTTTCTTTTATTCTTTTAGTACAGTTTTAATGTAATATATATAATAAAATAATAAATCAGCCTTCTGAAACATAGAGTCAGATCCTCATCTCTTCCCTCATCCTAAGACCCCTGTGAACACGGTCACACCCCTCTGGTGATGGACTTTGGAGCACTTTCTCCATCAGGAGACCTCTGTGACCATGGGACAGCAGAGTTCCATCCCTCAAACCCCCGTGCAGGGCCAGCATTACCCCGAGCACGCAGGGATTGCACAGAGGGTCTGGGCAGGGATGTTCCCCCTGCAAATGGAGCTCCTGGGCTCCTTCCCCTGCCTGATCCCCAGCAGAGCCACCCAGACCAGGAACACAGAGCTGAGACCTGCTTGGAATTCAGAGGGCACCACCAGCCCATGTCATTGGCAGGGAATAAATAAATAAACAGCTCTTGGAGCACGTCAGGAGTGATGTGCTGCTGGGCTCAGCCAAGGTCACACCCGTAAACATGGGCTGGGAAGGCACGGAGCAGATCCAGGCTGGATCCAACCCTGGCTTTCCTGCAGGAAAAATGTCCCCCCTGGGGGCAGGAGCACCCTCTGGGGGAGAGGGTACTGGAACAAGGCACCCCCAGTGAAGGGGAGAAAGTTGCAGCTGACTCCATCTTATCAGAAGGCTAATTAATTATTACATTACATCACATCATATATAATATAATATAATATAATATAATATAATATAATATAATATAATATAATATAATATAATATAATATAATATAATATAATATAATATAATATAATATAATATAATATAATATAATATATATTATGTTATGTTATATTATATTATAATAATTATTATATTATAATATATTATAATATATTATATTATAGCATATTATATTATGTTATATTATATTATAATAAATATTATATTAAATATTATATTATATTATATTATATTATATTATATTATATTATATTATATTATATTATATTCGAATATGTTAAGTACCTAATTGTTTTTTTGTATAGTATTTCGTGATTATTAGCTGACAGTTTTGATACACACACACACATGGATTTAATTGGTCAATGAATTAAAACAGTTATACTAGAATTTAATGATTGATTTTTTTTAGGTAAACAAATTTTTATAACGTACTTTAATTGTGAGCAACACAGGCGCAGCAAATGAGATAAGAACTGTTTTGATCATTCTCTGAGGTTCAGGGAATGTGAATCTCAGGAATATTTTTGGGGAGTTGTGTTTTGCTTTTCTCTGTGAAGAGAAATGTGGTGACAGGAGGGCAGTGCTGGGTGTGCTCTGTCCTTGGAGGGTGCTGAGACAGGGCTGGGGTGGCTGGGAAGGGTCACAGTGACACTGGGTGGGCAGGGTGAGTTTCTGAGGGTGTGCCCTGTGCGTGACATCCAGCAAGGGAGGTTTTCCATGAGAGTGCCTGATCCTGCTCCAGAGGCTGCCTCGGCACCCCTGGTACCTGGTGGATGGCAGTGGGACTCTGTGTCTGGGACAAAACCTCCCTGGGAGAGAGAGCTCTGCTCCTGAGGTGCGGCCCAGTGTCACCAGCTGGGGTCTGTGTACAAGTCACAAACAGGACAGGACTGCCAGGAACTGCCTTGAGCTGTTTGATTTTCCACCATCAGCCTCATTCCATGGTTATGGCAATGGGAAGATGCCACCAGCTCACATCCCAGGCAGCAGACCAAAAACTCAATGTTACAACTCACTTTATAAGTTTTTTGCCCAGTCACACAAAGCAAAAGCACATTGACAGCTGTTCTATCCAACTACTATAAGCTCACATACCTTTGGTTAAACAATGCTTGCTTATTTCAAACACAATACCTGCTTGTGAGCCTTAAAACACAATGCACAGAGCTCCATTACTAAGCTTAAAACTTAATATCTTGCTAGATAAACTTTGCTGTAGCTTAGGGAGTTATTCTAGATAGGCATTAATACACAGACCATTTTTCTATTTGCTTTTCTACATTTTACATCATTTTTCTGCTGACCAATCTCATGGCTGCTGCTTAGCTCCAATCACAGTTCTGCTGTCTCTGGGGCCTGCCTTTTGCAGTTTTCCCAAAACCCTCTGAATTCATGGATTCCCACAACCCATTAGCTCTGTGGTTGACCCAACCTCTTGTCCACACCCCATTCCCCTCTGGAGGCCCTGCAGAGCCCCTTGATCCGGGCAGTGCCTTTCTCTGCTTGGCTGTAGAGCTGCTCCAGGGCCCTGCTCATCCCCAGGCCCCCTTCCACCATGATGGAAGAAGGAACCAAAGAGAGAGAACCCAACAGAACCCCACCCTCGTGTCCCACTACAGGACATGGAATAACACAACATGGACATGTTGCTCTTTCAAGGTAAAAAGAGACTTTTAAATTTCTGACTCCAACATTTATAGATTCCCAAAAGTGGCAGTGGATTGGAGGGTGACAGTGCCACCTCTCCAATGGCACTGGACAAACCAACAGTCCATCAAGTTTCTCTTCTTCCATAAAAGAATGTAAAACAATAAGTTATTTACAGAAAGTGCGTGAAAAAGTTTGTTATAAGAGTATAAACATCAGAAGGCTTAGAAAAAACTTCAAAAATCAGGGTGACACCCTCACTGTGCCCAGAGCCCCTTCCTCCCAGGCAGGGCTGGCACCCCAGGTCCGAGGCTGCTCAGCTCTGTCTCGGTGCTGCTCCCTCACCCTTTGACAAATCCTGGCATTTGCAAAGTTATTATACCTCATTATGAATTGGATTTTAATCTAGTGTAAATAGTCCTACCATTATAGTGTCATAAGAAGCAATTAGCCCCCCTGCCTGCTTCTATGCATGAGGGGAAAGCTTTAATATCACGGAGCTGTGAGGGCTTGATGGGGCTTCAGCCTCCACGTGCAGGCAGAGGCTGTGCTCTCCTGGCATTCCCTGCCCAGGCTGTGCTGGGCTGTGTCACCTGTGTGTCACCTGTGTGTCACCTGTGTGTCACCTGTGCAGTGTGAGCTGGGCTGTTCCCTGTGTGTCACCTGTGTGTCACCTGTGTGTCACCTGCACAGTGTGAGCTGGGCTGTCCCCTGTGTGTCACCTGTGTGTCACCTGTGTGTCACCTGTGCAGTGTGAGCTGGGCTGTTCCCTCTGTGTCACCTGTGCAGTGTGTGCTGAGCTGTGTCACCTGTGTGTCCCCTGTGTGTCACCTGTGCAGTGTGAGTTGGGCTGTCCCCTGTGTGTCACCTGTGCAGTGTGTGCTGAGCCGTGTCACCTGTGTGTCACCTGTGTGTCACCTGCATGTCACCTGCGCAGTGTGAGCTGGGCTGTCCCCTGTGTGTCACCTGTGCAGTGTGTGCTGAGCTGTGTCACCTGTGTGTCACCTGCCCAGTGTGAGCTGAGCTGTTCCCTCTGTGTCCCCTTGCCCCCTGTGAGCCGATCTGTCCCCTGTGTGTCCCGTTTGCTCTCCATCTCCCTATCCCGAGCTGGTTTTGGTCCGGATCTCTCCCACCGCGGCCTGTGCCCAGCCAGCACGGCTGGAACTCCTCCTCCTCCCGAGGCTGGCCATGCTTCCAGCAATGATAAATCGCGATTCCCTCCCCTTCCCCTTTCCCCTTCCCCTTCCCCTTCCTGGAGTTTTGGGCAGGCTCTGGGCTTTGATGCCAAGGGGGACTGGGGGAGAGGGAACAGGGGACACAGAGGGGACACAGCTCAGCACACACTGCACAGGTGACATAGAGAGGACAGCATAGAGAGCCCAGCCACACAGGGGATGATCCCCGGCAGGGTGACAGGCTCTGCAGACGCTCCCTGCCTCCCCTCGGGGTGATAATTGCCAATCTCCTGCGCAGGGAATTCATTCAGGGCAGCTCCCGCACGGTTCCGGAGCGATCCCAGCCTGTCCTGTGTCACCTGGAGCCCGGGCACCCCGGCATGGCTGTCCCCACCAGGGCATGCTGAGTGATTAACAACAGCCAGGTTAATGGCTTTGAGTGTTCCCGGCTCCTCAGCTCCGAGCACGGCTCTGATGTCTGAGGGAGGCGTCTTTGTGCTCCTGCTGCTCGTGTGGCTCTGGGCACCCAGGGCTGAACGGCACAGGCAGGGCCAGGTGTGCTCCAGGGCTGGGAATCGGGAATGGGGAATTGGGAATCTGGAATTTGGAATCTGAAATTTGGAATTTGGGCGTTTGTGGTGATGGCTGTGAGTTCAGTGCTGGCCCCATGGGTCCTGGAAGGATTCCAGTACAGGGTGAGGGATTGCTCAGAGTGTGGCACAGCAGAAAGATTCATCCTTGTGCCATTTTATCCAACATTTTATCAAAATTATCAATTTTTTTTCTTCCTCCCTGCGCTGTGACTGTAGCAGAGGAAAGGCTTTAACACCTCCAAGGACGGGAAAGGACCCCGTTTGTGCATGGAGGGAAATCAGGGCTGGGCCAAGGGGGCTGTGGTGCATCCCTCCCTGCCCCCAGGGTCCTGCTCACAGCCTGGCTGTGCTCCCTGCTCCTGTGAACAGTCCTGCTGGAACTTACTCTCAGGGGATGGGCACAGAAAAACACCCCCTCGGCCCTCCCCATCCTTCCTTTGTCACATGAAAGAAAAGCTGGCTGCCTGTTAATTACATGAACCTTCTCATGGGCAATTGAGCTGGCCCTGTGTGTGTGTATTCATGCTGCCTGCGAGTTCTTGCCTGATTCATGTCACAGGTGACTGAAAGGAAGCCAAATTCTACAACAAAGCAGGGCCCTGCTGGCTGTGTCAGCTGCAACCAGGGCCTGGACACACAGCAAGGCATGGCTCTGTCTCCCAGGGCAGGGACAGGGACAGGGACAGGGACAGGGACAGGGACAGGGCCACTTCCATCCCAAATTCACTTTTGGAGTGCTGTGATGTCGCACCAAGAGGTTACAGAGCCCCAGAGGTGGGGACATACCTCTGCCTGTTCCTTCCTCTCCCTGAGCTTTGCCAGGGAAGCCCTCAGCCTGAGTTTAGGTCCTTCCCTGGGGGAGATGTGGCCCCTTCCCCCTTCCCCTTCCCCTTTCCCCTTTCCCCTCCCGCCTTCTCCTTCCTCATTCTGGAGCCTGGAGTTTTGGGCAGGGTCCAGGCTTTGATGTCAAGGGGGTCTGGGGGAGAGGGAACAGGTGACACACAGGGGACACAGAGGGGACATCTCAGCACACCCTGGGCAGGGAATGCCAGGAGAGCAAAGCCTCTGTCTGCATGTGGAGGCTGAAGCCCCATCGAGGCTGGGGGATCATCCTTGTGGGGGTCCTGCTGCTGCTCTGTGTGCTCCAGCAGGGCCCAGTGACCCTGCTGGCTGGGGACAGCCCTCTGGTGGCCCTGCCAGCCTTGGGGCTCCATGGCTGGCTGTCCTGTGTGCACACAGGAGCTGCTGGAAGCCCAGGGAGGTGCTGGTACCTGGCTCTGCATCCGAGATGCTCCTCAAGGACCTTTCCCTCCCACTGGAATTTGCAGGGAATGTTGGCCAGCAGGGCCCCCAAAGCCTCTCTGCACACATCCACGGGGCACAGATGAGAGCTCTGCACATCTCTGTGTCTCTCCTGGCACAGTTCTGGCCCAGTCCAAGCAGTCCCTTCCCAGCCAGTCCCAAGGGTCGGCCCAGGACACAGGAGGGGATGTACCCCATCCTCCCGTGACTCTGCAGCTCATCTCCTCCCTGCCAGCTTGGTTCCAACCTCTCTAAGCTGAGTCTCCAGGCCTTCATTTCCAGCTCTCATTGCTATTCATCGGTGCATCTGAATATTTTAATCCTTGGGGAGGGGGGCCTGCAGAGCAGCGTCCTCCCCCTGCTTTCCCAGGCACCTTCCCTGCCTTATCTGCTGCAGCCAGGGCCAGGCTGCCCCAGCCTCTGTGGCTGAGACAAATCGTGCAAGGAGCTTAAAGCAAGAGCAGCATCTCCCACCTTGTGCTGGGAGGGGGCTGGGGAAGGAGAGGAGGGAGGGGGCGAGGGAAGCAGCTTGTAATTACAGAGTAAGAGGCAGCGATAAAATGATAATGGAAGAGTTCTGACCCGCCTGAGCCAGTCCTGCAAAGCTGTGAAATAAATTTAGCAAAAGAGCGAGGGCATGGGGGGCTCCCAGGCTGGGTTACAGCTGAAATGCTGGTTTCACAAACAAGACGTAAATTGGATTGCAAACATCTAATTAACCTCCTTCCTTTTTTTTTTTTTTTTTCTTTTGGTGGGAGAGGCGACAGATTCCAGCTAAAGCTGATAGCGTCGCTTGATTTCCCTTTGCAGGAGAGAATCTGGAGGAGAGGCAAATGATGAAATGATGTGCTGCTTTCACCTGCTGGCTCCCTCCTTGCTGTCCGGGCACCGGGGAGAGGAGGATTCCCAGCTCCTCTGACCCTTGTGCCTTGCTGGGGAAGATGTGTGTGCTGTTTGTGACAAGCTCATAAAGCTCATCCTGGAAGGAGAAGGTGCTGCTGGAGCTTCTCCCCGTGGCTCTTTGTTCTTTGATCCCCCTTGGCTGCTGCTCTGCCCTGGGCCACAGCCACCACAGACTCACTTTGGGGTTGGAGAGAGAAGAGTAAGAGCTGGAAACCCCTCTCTCATCCCTTCCCTGGCCTCCGAGGGCTGCTGTTTATTTTCCTGGAGAGCCACCATTCCATGTGGATTTGGGGAACCACAGATCGCTGTGTGCCCCCCTCACGGCCTCCCCCTCATCCCAACCCTTCCCTTCTCCACCCCACCTTCCCCCAGGGGCATCCAGCCAGTGCAAGCGGTCCCTTGGCAGCAATGATGAAGATGGATGTCTGATTGATTCTCTCTCCTCTGTGCAGCCCCCTCTCCGGCCCCCCCTTTTCCCTCTGCCCCCCTCTCCGTGCCCTTCTGGCAGAAAATTAAAAGGCTATTTGTTAAAGGGCGAAAGCCCTCAGGTGCAGCCCCCGGCTGGACAATTTGTCTCCATGAAAAGGATGCTATTATGAGAGCGGCTGGATCCAGGAGGAGGGGGAGAGTTTGCCAGCGAGAGCAGGGAGAGGTGGGGAGGGGGAAGGAGGCATCTCCCGGGGACAATGAGCCCGGCCCGGGGGGGACACGGGACATTGTCGGGGCTCGCCGGCTGCGCCGAGGGGCGGGAGCGCCGTGTGCCGCAGGGAGGGAAGCCAATCCTCTTGTTCTGAGCCTGACCTGCCAAATCCTCTCCCACTTCAAAGGGAACAGACGCTCGGGCACCCCACGGAGGGCTGGGACCCCGCCTGGCCCTGGATGCTGCTGCCGCACGGCTCTGGATGCTGCTGGGCTCCCCCGCACGGCCCCGGGGCTGGCCGGCTCTGCTGTGCTCCAGAAGGGAGGGAAAGCAGGGAATAATGCACTGCTGTGCCCCTTGGCCACTGAGCCCGGCAGGCAAGTGTGTGCTGCACCTCGAGCCCTCCATCCATCCCTGTCCCTGTCCTGCCGTCCCACCCTTCCCTCCATCCTCTCTGCCACCCAGCAGCCCAATTCCCCCTCACTCACCTGTTTGTCTCTGATTCCAGGTTTGATGTGACAAAATCAAACCCTGGCTGTGAGCTCCATGAGGATCTGCACATACTGAGATACTGAGTATCTGCACATGCTGCAGATACTGAGCCTGGAGCTCAGAGCCTGCAACTCCATCCCTCTGAAACTACAAAAACCCTTTGACAGAAGTCACTGCTGTGAGGAAATGGCTGTAGGAGTGGGATTCCCTCATCCAGGCTGGAATTGAGCCCTGAGCTGGAAGAGTCTGAGCATCACTGAGTCCATTTCCCCCACACTCACCTGTTTGTCTCTGATTCCAGGTTTGATCTGACACCTGGCTGTGTGCTCCCTGAGGATCTGCCTGGAGGAAGGTCCCTGTGAGAGCTTCCGGCTCTCTTCATGTAAAACACTGCAAAAACTCTTTGACAAAATCACTGCTGTGATTGCAGGAGCGGAATCCCCTCATCCAGGCTGGAATTGAGTCCTGGACTGGAAGAGTCTGAGCATCACTGTGGGACAAGAGCCACCTCTCCCTTTGTGTGTGAAGCAGGGTTACACCGAGTGCTGGCTCACTCTCACACCTGCCTGAGCCAGAGGTGCAGCCAGGGCTCAGAAACCACCTCTGAATTTGCATTATTCCCTTCTGGCCCTGACTTAAATTCCCCATTAAAAAAAATTGTTTTATTTCTAAATTTTTACTCAGGACAAATTCAAAATCCACAGTTTTTCACAGGGGAAAGGATTTTTACCTGCAGGCAGGGACTGGAGCTGCCTTGGCCTTAACCATGAAAACCAGGGATTGCTCTGCTTTCCCTGGAGTGTTTTATTTTGGTTTTGCCTTTAAAGCCTGTTGCCTCCATGCACAGCCCTGGAGATGTGTTCTAAAGCCAGCTAAAATAGGTTCCAGTGTAAGATTTAACGATTCAGCATTTCTCTTGCCACTGATTTACTGACTGATGCTCAACTTTTTTCTTTTTTTTTTTTTTTTTTTATCAGTCAAAGAACTGCTTGGCCATCGAGAGCTGCAGGCAGCTGCAAAGGGAATGAAATAATAATATCTTTGGGAGGTAAAAATGTCTGGATGGAATGGAAAAGGAAAAGTTGGGATAGGAGCTCAAACAGGGAGGAGATCCCTTCATGAACTTCTGTTACCTAACACAGACTTAACCCACAGACATGCCAAAGAGGTTTTAAAATTTATTTTATATGAACAAAACAATCTCTAATGATTTGATTTATTAATTTTATATGAACCAAACTATCTCTAATGATTTGATTTGGGGAGACAAAGTAATGCTTTGACTCTGTATGAGGTTTGTGGCCCCCAAGCACCCTGGCAGCAATGACCCAAGCAGAGCAAAGCCCCCAGACCATTTTCCTGCTCCCCACCAGCTTTTCCAGCTGGGGCTGAGTGGGACACCCCCCATTTGTCCCCAAACCCACCCAGGGACAGTTCCCAGCACAAACAGCCTGGCAGAGCTGGCTCCTTGGCACCCCATTGCCCTGGGGGTACAGCCAGGCACCCCAAGTCCTCCCAACACCAATATATGGGTTTTTCCCATCTAATTCCATTTTTCCCCCCTAAACTCAGGCAGAATTTCCCAGGACATGAAAGCTGGACTTGTAATCCAGTCCCAAGCCCACACCTTGTCATTCAGTTAGGCCAAAATTCAAACTCGCCACCTCCCTGAGTCCACATGCAAATGTTTTTCCCCTCAAGCTCACGATGCTGAAGCAGCCTCAGAAACAGCTGATCTTCATCCTTTCTTCTCACCACAGACCCTCTAACCTTGCTGGGCTCTGGGTTCCCTCTCCTGTGTCATTTGTTCCCTCTCCCCTCCTGCCTGGACTTGAACAGAGATGTTTGTATCCAATTCCTGCTGGAGAAAAGAGCAGAGGATTTGGGCACTCTGGAGTTGAGAGGGACTTGGGGGGATCTCAGGGGCAGCCCTGCCACCCTGAAGGTCCATGTGGCTCCCTGGGCATGGGGAAGGAGCTGCTCCACGTGTGCAGGGAATATCCCAGATGGGATTGCTGGAGCTCAGGAGGGAGGAATGGTTTGGATCAGGAGCAAATGGCAGAGAGCTGTGGCTTTGCCTGCCAGGGAGATGAGGATGTGGGGCAGCAGCAGTGCCCTGGGGGTAGAGGATGCTCTGCAGAGAGGTCTGGAGCTGTCTGACAGCACACAGGGGGTGAAATGAGAGGTGGGTGGGCATCCTGGGGCATCCTGGAGCACCTGGCACACTTGGTCAGGGCCTCCTCTTTGAGCTGTGCTGTCTCAATGAACCTGGGGGGCAAAAACAGTTGGGAAAAAAAGGTGGGGGGAGAAAAGGATGGGCAGAATGCAAAGGCAAACCCCTCTGGAGACAGCAGAGCTGCCGTGTGCTGGTGCCTGCAAAGCACGCGGAACGTGAAGCGGAAAGCAATGAAGCACAGTGAGCACGGGGAAATGAGCCCTAATTGAGGGACAAAAACAGGAGCAGATGGGCAACCCTGCCCACCACCCCTTTCCAGGGGTCTAATTTGCCGTGGAGGCCGAGGAATGGCCGTCCCTGACAAGGGAGGGCTGTGGCTGGGGCTGGGGGTGGCCCTGTCCTGGTATGTTCCTGGAGGGGCTCCAGGGTGTCCATGAGGGGGCTGGCAGCATCCCACAGCCACCACCCCCTCCACAAAACCCTGATGGGGCTGGGGGCTCAAGGCCTTCATCCTCAGGGCCAAATCCAGGGACTGCAAGGGCTCAGAAAGTTCCAGAGCTCCCCAGGTGAGATTGGTTCTTTGCTGGCACAAAACAAATGAGTATTTCCTCCAACATTTTCATTTTTTGCCACAAATATGTGAACTAGGGGGGTTGTTTAACCAACTCTGTCCTGCTCTGCAGTCAGAGACTCTCAGTGTTATATTCTGAGACTCTCTGTGTTGTTTTAGGACAAATGGCAGCAGGCAAACCCCAATTCCATCTCAAGGAGCACTCCTAGCACCTCCTTGGTGGTGCTGAAAATCTCTGTGTTGTGGTTTCCCCTTTTTCCCCTGAAAGCTGCCCACCAAGGAGCCCTTGTGTGTGCCCACCTCAGCCTCCATCCATGGGGAAAAGACGGGAATTCCCTCTGGAATGCCTGTGGAGGTGGGGATGCTCACTGGAAGGCAGCACCAACCCCTTCCTCCCTCTCACCACGGCCTGGGGAAGCTTAATGAGTTAATGCTGATTAAGTGCTTTCAGATAATCAGATAAAGGTGTCATAAAAGTGCTTTACAGTGATGATGATGTGTTTTATGGTGAGGAGAAACTGATGATCCTAAATAAAAATCCAAATTAAATCGGGGGGGAAGTACAAAGGTGTCTTCAGATCTGGGGTGAACTTCACATTAAGGGCAAAAAAAGCATTCAAGCGTTCACCAGGTTCCCATCTCTCCTCAAACCGTGCCTCATTTTGACCTCCCCCCTCCTTTCCAGGGGCCTTTTTGCTCGAGACCAAGATTAATTACCTCCCTCACAGCCCTTTGGGCTTCCCCCATCTGATAAGGTGTGAATAAGGCTGACAGCACCTGCTAAGGGTCTCACAGCTTTCTCAGCTCCGTGTCCTGCCTCGAGCACATCCTGGCCTTGCTGCATCCCTGCTGACCCCCAGCCTGGCTTAACTCTTTAACTTTTGCTATCCATGGAGTTGGAAACACTGGGGTAAGAGAAAGATCAACCCCAAACCCTAAACCTGCCCACCCCAAGTGCGCCAGGTGTGGAGCAAAACCCTAAACAGAGCAGGTGAGAGCATTTCCCCCGCTCTGAGAGCTGTCTTTGTCCTGGCTGCCAGGGACCCCAGAGTTGAGGGACACATGTTAAGATCTGCAGCAATTAAAAGGGGCTCCAGCCTTAATGTGCTCAGCTGAAAGCCCAGGTCCCCAGGTTGTGCACGGGAAATTGGCTGCTAATTTAGCGGCTGCTGCCAACTGGCCGCATCTGTCCGGCCTTGCATGGCTGTTCCTTCCTTGCTCTTTTCCAAGCACTCCTCCTGGCAGGATTACAGCCTGGGGAGGAGGCAGAGCCAGCTCAGGCAGCCTGCTGGCTGCACACACTGCTCTGGGTTCATGGCCATGGCTGGGCAGTGCCCCCACCCAGGGCTGTCACCTCTGTCCCCTCTCCCGGAGCTGCCTTGGCACAACAAATTCCCAGATCCCGACTCATTTTGGTTTATTGGGGAAAAAATTTTCATCCCCCACCACCAAAATAATTTATTTCTTCTTTTTTTCGAGTTGACTGAAATGATGGGTTAAAAATAAAGCAGCTCATACTATTTTTAACCTGTGTCTTACTCTTCTATCAAAGGGAAATGAAAGGTCTGAATTTGTTTCACTTCAGTTGAAAACATCAAGTTGAAATGATCCAACTTCTCCAGTGTGGTATCTCTGCTAAAAACACATTTATTTAGGCAAGCTGCTTTGCCAAATGTGACAGGAATCTGTGGCTTTGAGCTGAATTTCCCAGCCATCCTGAGACAGCAGTTTGAAGAACAGTGGATTTGTCTGACAATATTTCCCAGGCTGGAGCCCACTGGATCTGCAACCCAAAGAATGTGACAAAACACCAGAGGAATTCACTTTCACCCTGGAAATGCAGTGCTGCAGACTCGAGCTGAGGGAGAAGCTGAAGGTTTTGGCCAGGTTTGCCTTGGGGAAGTGGGGAGGTGACCCCAGAGATCCATCCTGAGGATGAAATAATTTCTCCATCAGGTGACACCACAAGCCCAGAGTTGTCCTCTGTGCCTGTCCAGCAGCTCCATGATCCAGGAGGGAGCTTGGCAGCTCTGGCAGGGCTGGCTGTGCTGGGACCCCTCAGCTGGGTGGGGGTGACAGGGAGGGACCTCAGCAGGGATGCAGAGGATGGCAGAGCTCCACCACCATCAGCTCAGGGTTCTGAATTTGGGATCCCAGTGCTGATAGACCTGGTTGGAGCTCCAGTGCTCCCTTGGGGCTGTCAGGGCAGGAGGAGGAGGAGGAGGAGATGGGGGATGGCTCTTTGCTGCTTGGCTGGCATAAATGAGGAGCTCAGCACTGTGACAATGCTCCAAACCACCACCAAGGTGCTCCAGGTGCCGGATAAAACACAGGGCACTGCTTTCCTCCCCACGGGAAGCCACGCTGCCCTTCAAAGCTCCTTGACCCCTTGGCAGAGGGTCAGTTTGCCATCCGTGGCCCTGGGGACGGGCACCCAGCGAGGGCTGCCCATGCATCAGCCGCGGGCGGTCACGCTGGAGCTCCCGTGTCACCGCCATCCGTCTTTGTCCCCTGCTCCCTGTCACCGCCAGCGCCGCGGGAGAGGCGGGGGAGAAGGGGAGGCAGAGCAAGACGGAGCCAGGGAGAAGCAGGAGGAGAAAGGGAGGCACAGAGGGTGAGGGAGGTGGCACAGCCATCCGTGTTCTTTTCATCAACGGCGGCTTCTGCCTCTCCTGGAGATTCCCACCGGCTGTGCCCTGGCCGGGCAGGGATGGAGGTATTCATCCTTCATCCCAAGCAGGCAGAGAACCTCAGGAATGCTTTTTGGGATTCCTCCAAACACCCCGAAGCTCAGGATCGGTTTGATTTGAAGGCAGGGCAGGCGACGGCCTCTCAGGAGTCACCTTTGCTTTGTCAGGACCTGTGGCACAGAGCAGGAGACCAACCTGGCACCTCTTTGTGCTGATTTGTGACCTCTGGGGGTGTCCAAGGCCGGGCTGGGCTGGTCCCTGATGCTGTGAGTGCCATCCCTGCCTATGTGGGATGCTTGGAATGTGGTGACCTTTGGGCACAGGCGGGACAGGAGGATGTGGGGCTCAGCCAGCAATTCTGTTTCCCTCACACAGAGATGGTTTGTGCACAAATCCCCTCTCTCCGTGCCAGTCCCGCAGCTCTGCAGGGGAATCGGCCGCGCTGCTGCTGCCGGCGGGCGCTGCCTTTGTGCCGAGCCCAGCCCCGCGCCGCTCCTCGGGGTCATGTTTGTTATGTTTCCAGGAAGCCCCTCCAGAAAAACATCCTCGAAACACAGAGGTTTCCCTTCTGCCGGCATACAAATGAACCCCAAACAGAGCCCACTTCAAAGCACCCGGCTAATGAGCCGCTCTCTCCCCCGGCCCGCCCCGGTTCCAGGAGGGCCCTAACTATGCTGCGGTGCTACAAAGGCCTTTGGAGGCTGTTCAGGGGGAAAAAATAGCAGGAGAGGGGGCAGGGAGCAGCGGGAAGCAGCGGGGACACGCCAGCACAGCGGCTGGGGATGGTCCCCACACTCCTGTCCTGTCCCCAAACCGGGCACGGGGCACGGTGGTGCCATTGGTGCCACCCCAGGGCAGGGCAGATCCTAGCTCTGGGCACGGGGGAACTCCAGAGGCTGCCGGGGTGGGTTTGGGCTTCCCCCAAGGATAAGGGCGGGGAGAAGGGGATGAGGTGGAATGTCGGGATCTCTGCTGCTCACAGTGACCCCGAGAAAAGTTCCAAAGTCTCTTTTCCCAGCCTGGCGCTTGAAGAAGGAGTCAGCGCTCCTCATTTCTCGGTCTCAAGGTTGTTTATTGTTTCTTATCTATAAAAAATTTTCTCCTGCCCTCCCGAGGTTCATCCAGCAGGACAGTTCCAGGCACTTTGCCTGCCCCCAGGGCAGTGTTATGTCTTTACACTAAAAACTACATGTACAATGTTTACAATTACTTCCCAATACCTATCACCTATGTTACACAGTGAGCTTTTACTCTAAACCAATCCAAATGTGCCAACACCACAGCAGAAGATGGAGGCCAAGAAGAAGAAGAAGAAGGAGAAAGCCTGGACACATCCAATTCCCTCCATCTTGCCTCCTGAACTCCCATTCTAAAAACCCCTAAAATCTATTTTTCCACCCCGTGATAACTTCACTAATATTCTAATTAAACTGTTGTGGCTTGCTGATCTTCATACAAGCTTGGTAATAATCAAACCCACAGGGGCATTTTTGGGCTCTGTGCCAGGGTCTCTGAGCCCCCTGGCAGGGATCTGGGCTGCTCAGGACAGCCAGAGGGATGTCCCGGGTCCTGACAGTGGAGGAAGCACCACTTGGAGCATCCCCTTGCATTGCAGTGGGGTTTTATTCACCTGAGCTGCTATTTTCAGCTTCTCTGGGAGCTGCTGCTGGCTGTGGTGGCCCCCAGCCCTCCCAGCTCAATCCTGAACTCCATCAAGCCCCTGGGATTTGGTTATGCTGAGAAAATTTTCTTTTGCTTTGTTCAGAAGTTTTCATTCTGTCTGTAGCTAGTGAAAAGTAGTATTTTTCTGATTATTGCTTACCAAAAAAAAAAAAGATGTTTTCACACTTTTATTTCATCCACAATTGTATTTTTCTCTGGCTGAGGAAGCATTTTCTGCTAAGAAAATGTAAAACAAAACTAAAAATAAAGCCTTCCTGCTCATGAGCTGTAAATATTCACCGTGCTCTGCAGTTCCCTCTATCAGGTGGAAGTTTTTCCCATCTAGCAGCAGCAAGGACATTTTACCCAGGATCATTTTCCTGTGTACACCCATGATTGCTGCCACCATTGGACAAAGGTTTTTGGTTCAATCTCTTCATCTCTTCATTCCTCCACCCAAGTCAGGCCATTTTTCAGGAGAACATCAGCTCCCTGGTGCAGGGCTGAGCTGTCAGTTTAGGGCTGTCCTACCCTTACCAACACTTCATATTCAGAGCCAAAAAATGATATTTATGAGAACCTTAAAGGTCTCACACCCTCCAAACTGGACCTGCTTAGATACTTCCGTCAGAGAGAATTTAATAAATAATTTTGCATCGAGAGGAGCAGAGGATTCTCTGGACCTGCTTTCCAAGAGTCTCACATCCCACGGAGATTCCTTGCAACACAAACTGATGGTGCTGGGAGCTTCACCTGCAAATTTCCACTAGATCTCAACATTCCCTTCCCCTCTTCAGGTGGAGGATTCTCCAAATCCCAGGACCTCCATCTGCCCTCAGTCAGAACCTTTGGGTGGAGCCCAGAGGAGCAAACTCCTTCCTCTGTGCCCCAGCATCCCCCATCTCCCAGTATAAATAAATAATCTGCAATCTCAACGCATTCCCAGCCCCAGGGCCCGAGTGCTGATGGATACACCCAGCCAGGCCATTGTTCCCCTGCTGGATAATAACAAATCTTCGATTTCTGGCTGCTGTTGTGCCTCTGAGTCAGGCTGGGCTGTCCCTACACGGCCCCGGGGATGGGGACAGCCCCTGTGGGCACGGGGATGGGAAACGGAGCCACCAGCACTGATCAATAGAGCTGATCAGCTCGGGCATTGATCCCCAGCCCCTCCCAGCCACTCCCCTCCGTGGTCAGGAACAAACAAACACCAGCAGTGGGTGCTAGGGCTGCTCTGGCTCTGGGATTGCTGCGGCTCTGGGAGCTCCAGTGCCAGCCAGAGCCAGGCCAAAACCTCCAGACCTGGCCCAGAGCTGAGCCCTGCCTGGCCCACAGCCCAGAGCTGAGCCCTGCCTGGCCTACAGCCCGCATCTGCCCTGGGCAGCGTGTGAGGAGGGGTCCTGGAACAGGTGGAGAAAGAATTCCCTCTTCCCTCAGCTTGTACCTTACACTGCTGGCTGTACCCCACACTCTCTATTGTACCCCACACTCCCAGCTTGTACCCCACACTGCCTGGGATGAAGCTTCACTGGGAGCCCAGTCCTGCAGCCAGCGGGGTGCCCTGGTGTCACTGTCATATTTTCTTAAAAAAATCCCTTCACCAGCATTTCTTCTCCTGGGAAAATGAGAAGCCTCAGCTTCCCCATGTTCTGCTGCTCTGGAATGTGGTCTGGAGATTGTTTACCCAAACATGTGAGTTGTTTTTAATTAATGACCAATCACCATCCGCTGTGTTGGACTCTGAGGAGTCAGTCATGAGTTTTTCATTATCATTCTTGTTAAGCCTTCTGATGTATCCTTCTCTTTCTTTAGTATAGTTTTAGTATAGCATAATATGATATAATATGATATAGTATGATAGAATAATATCATAATAATATATAATTACAATATAATATACGATATATTATATATTATATATTATATATTATATATTATATATTATATATTATATATTATATATTATATATTATATATTATATATTATTATCAGCCTTCTGAGAACACGGAGTCAGATTCTCATCTCTCGCCTCGCCCTGGTGACCCTCACAAACACCACAGCCTGGTGGCTGCTGTTAGCAGCAGTTTCACATAACGAGGAGCCAGGACTGGGGACAATCCCATGTCTCCTGCCACACCCCATCCAGAAGGGAAAACCAGCAGGAATTGGGGAACCACCCCTCCATCCTCCCAGCTCCATCCCCCTGGGGCACACCGGATCCAGGATGGGGATTCGGGAGCTGCAAAGAGGAACAAATAACCAGGCACGCAGAGCCCGGTGCGGTCCCCGGTGGCTCGGGAGGAGCAGAGCCCTGCAGGAAGGGCTCTCCGGTGAGTAATCTCTCCTTCAGATGTGTCCCGGCATCCCTCGCCATGCGCAGCCACCACTTGAATTAGCACCAAAGGCTTATGGGAGCCAGAGTCATTAATCTAGGTGACAAACAGGACTCTGAAGGAATATTTGCACCCCGAAATTGAAAAGATTAGGCCATATTTGTCAAGGATTGGTAGGCTTTATCGCCTCCAGAGCAGATGCTGTTAAATATTCATGAGCTGCATAAGTGGGAGAAGACCTCGCTAGGCCTGATGACTTTCAGAGAGAGAGAGAGAGAGGAGGGAAGGGGGGACGAGGGCGGGGGGACACGGTGGCACTGCCACACGGGTGGGGACGGGGACACGGGGCTGCTCTGCAGGGCAGGGACACAGGGGCTGGAGGGGATGAGGGGCTGTGGGATGGTCCCTCTGGCAGCACATCCAGCTCTGCATTCCTGGCACCTGCACGGGCGGGTTCTGCCCCTCCTGCTCTGCACCAAAGGCAGCTGGAAGCTGGGAAGGGGCCACTGTGGTCACCCCAGTCCTGGAGGGGGCTCACAAAGTGTCCCCCAAAGGAGTGAGATGCAGAGTGAGCTGGGCTTGATGCTCCAGGAGTTGTGGGCCACCAGGCTGGGTGTCCCCACACACTTTCCATCTTGGGGGACGTGTGTGGGGACACATTGGGTGTCTCCACTCATGTTCCCCAAGACGGAAAGAGGCTGTGAGATAGAGATGGAGAGGTGGGCCAAGAGGAAGGATTCTACATCAGCGAGAAGGTGAAGAGACGGGGAGAGGAGCTGGATGGGGAAAAGGGTGGAAAATGGGGAGGAAGTAGAGGAAAGTGTGCTGGGGAAGGGAAATATGAGGAAAAAAGATGATGATGGTGATAAAGAGAGGATGGAGGGATGGTCAGAACAAGAGAAAAAATAAAGGAAGAGGAGCAACAGAGTAGTACACAAAAAAGAAGCAGAAAAATGGTGCATAGACAATGTCCTCTCCTTCACCTCCTAATCCCTATTTCCCCATAAGTTTAAAAATGACCAGTCTGAGAGCTGGTGATGCCCATTGCATGTCCCAGCTCAGCTGGGGACAGAGGGCTGCAGTTGGCAGATGTCCCCAGGCCAGCCAGGGCTGCAGAGCAGCTCACAGCCTCCTTCAGCACATCCCTGAGCTCATCTGGAGCTGGGATCAAACCCTCCCACGCCAGCTGGAGTGTCCCAAACTGCACCAGAGCCTCCTGGGAGCAATGTGGCGTCTCAGCTCTCCTGGGGAGGCTGCAGCCCCAGGAGTTGCTGCCCTGCTGGTGCTTGGCAAGGAGGCACCAGTAACACCAAACCACGCAGGAGGATCTAAAATCTCCCCGCTCTCCCCAAGTTTCCCCCTGTATCTTTCCCATACACATGGTTGGGTGGGATCCAATTTGAACCAAAACCTCCAAATCTCCCCAAACCAGGGAGAATTTCAGCAAACCAGAGAGCTTGGTTTGCAGCCAGCTGTTTCTCCTCATGTCACTCAACTGATAAAGCGAAAAGCTGGGGCTGGCATTAGGAGAAGCAGCGAGTAAGCTGCAAAACCAGCAGAAAAAGGCTCCATTGCCAGGCTGGGGGGGAGACAGACACTTAATTTAGTGCAGTCCAGGGAGTTTTTTTATAATGTTAGTGGAAAATCCTGATTCATCAAAAGCCTGGGTCTCGGAGAGAGCAGGTCGGGCCCACCAGCGCCTTTGCTCAATTTAGAGAAAACCCAAACCAATAATGGTGATTCTGAAATTTTGTACCTGACCTCTCCCAAAAGGGAAAATTGTTTGCTGGTGGGTGACCATGGGTTGAAATTGTTTGCTGCTGCAGAGGTGATGGGTGAGCACGGAGAGGGTGCACACAGTGCTGGGCACTGCATCCTTCCCCAGGGTGAGGGAAAAGCAAAGGAGAGTGCTTGAAGCTGCTGGATAATCCACTTGCCCAAATCCTCGTTTCCATCTCAACCTTCAAGAGATCTTGGTGCAGTTCCTGGCTTCAATCTGTGCACAGGATCTCCTCCTCCTCCCGCTCTTCCTGCGCTCCCCAGGCCCCTGGCAGCCCTCACACAATTTAATGTCTTACAGCTCTGTCCCTATTTGACAAACAGGTGATTTTGCTAATGAGGAATAAATGAGATTCACAGGATGAGAGAAAGGGAAGAGCAGCTGTCGTGAGCGCAGGATGTGCTGGCTTTATTAAAATAATATATGGCCACATGCTTGGTATTAGGGCTCTCAGTTTGAGAACTCCCATCTCATCCCTCCTGGCTCCCCCTCCCCTTGGCTCCCTGCTCCTGCCTCTCCCTCCTCAGCCCCTGGAACATTTTCCAATCAGTGAATTACTGGCTGGAGAGGCCAGGCTGGCCCAGCCCGTGCAGGGGAAATACAGGGGGAAATAGAGAGTGCACAGAGCCTGGTGTGCTGGGAATTGGTGTGTGTGGGGAGGGAAGGGAAAATGGGAAAATGGGAAAGGGAAAAGGGGAAAGGGAAAATGGGAAAGTGGGAAAGGGAAAATGGGAAAGTGGGAAAATGGGAAGGGGAAGAGAGGAACAGGAGAAAAGGGGAAATTGGCAGTTAGGGAAGGGAAGGGAATGGGAAAATGGGAAAACGGGAAAAGGAAAATGAGAAAGGGAAGGGGAAGAGGGGAACAAGAGAAAAGGGAAAATTGACAGTTAGGGGAAGGGAATGGAATGAGAAAACGGGAAAATGGGAAAATGCGAAAATGGGAAAGGGAAGGGGAAGAGGAGAAAAGGGGAAATTGGGGGGAAGGGGGAAGGGAAGGGAAGGGAAGGGAAGGGAAGGGAAGGGAAGGGAAGGGAAGGGAAGGGAAGGGAAGGGAAGGGAAGGGAAGGGAAGGGAAGGGAAGGGAAGGGAAGGGAAGGGAAGGGAAGGGAAGGGAAGGGAAGGGAAGGGAAGGGAAGGGAAGGGAAGGGAAAATTGGGGCAAAATAGGGGAAAAAAAGGAGGGGGAAAGTGAGATGGAATGGAAGGACCATTAAAGGCATTGTCCAGTTCCAGACATGCTTTTCCCCATCCCATCCCTAAGGAAGCACAGACTGTGGCCAGGTTTCAGGGGTGCAGGCAGATGTGCCCCCCTTTGCCGGTTTGCCCAGGTGCCCTCCTGCTCCAGGACAGGCAGGGATCAGGCTGGGCACAGGCTGGCACCAGGCAGGGCACGGGCAGGCAGGGAGCCCCAGGCCCAGGTAAACAAGTGCTCAGTGAATAATTCACTCGCTGAGTGACAGAGGAATTGCCGTTTAACAATTTGCTGGGCAAATATTATTTGACCATTTCTAGAGCTGCCTGAAGAGTACAAATATAACCTCCCTCTGCTCGGGGAATAATTCATTGGGCACAAGCAGGCTGCAACTCATCAGATAAATTATTGAGAGGGGGTAATGCAGCCCCGTTCGGGGGTGGCACAGAGGCACGGGTCCCTTGCTCTGTGCCATCCTGCCGTGCCAAGCAGGAGGGTCAGCCTGGCACCGTGGGGGATTGCTGGCCGGGAGCTGGGCCCCCTCTCTCCAGGAGCACCGCTAATCCCGTGTCCCACATCCCTGGAGGATTAAGCTCCCATATGAATGCTCTGGGACCCCGGGGAATGCGAGGAAGCAGCTCAGCTGCTGCTGAGGGGCACAGGGGGTGGAGGAGGGGGTGGGAAGGACCCCCCTGCCCAGCTCAGGTTTGGGAACAAAAAGCCGGAGCCGCATGAGGAGCATCCCCTGCTGAGGCCCCGCGGCTCTGAGCTGCTGCTGCCGCTATTGAGGCGGCTCTGGCATGCATGGCTCCAGGTGCTCCGGCCCAAATCCTCTCCCTGCATCCCTGCATCCTCCCCGCGGCACTGCCGGCTGCGGGATGCAGGGGCCAGCGAGGGGGAGCGCCGGCTCTGAGCAGCGCTGGGGGCTGGAGCCGCTCAGAAAATGCCTTTGGTCGCTCCGTGCCTCAGTTTCCCCAGTGCAAAGCTGCTCCTTGTTAACTGCACACCTCTGGAAAAGGATTCAGTGATCCAGAAAAAAAAAAATACTCTAAATGACTCTTCTGTGGAGATCTTGAAGTCAAAATTGTCAGGTGCTGTAGAAACAATTAATTATGGGACATAGAACAAAATTTTGAAGAGGAAATGTAAAGCTAACTTGTAAAAAATTAGTTTTAGAAATCAGAAAACTTGGGTGGCTCAAAGTTCGAGCTCTGGGAAGCGAAATTAAAAGCAAGCCTGGCTTTCAATCAGCAGCACTGGCAGGGTCACCTCACCTCTCCCTGTGGCTCCACACAGACACCTCTGGGCTCCTCCATTCCATTCCAAACCCACCACTATCTTATTTATTTTGGCTTCCCTCCTTGCCAGTCCCCCTGCTGTAAATTAAATGATTGCCGAGTTAGATTAGCAGAAAGCATATGTGGAAATTACCTTTTAATTTCTTAATTACATTGCACTCACCTGCAGCTCAACCTGCCAGGGTAAGGAAAGTGTGAAGTTAATTTCCATTGATATATTATCTGCGTTTTTATAAATGAGGATGCTATTAAAGAGGAAGCATATCAAGAATTCATTGTTCCTAATCAGTCCCTGGGACATGGTTGGGATCTTCTTTCAGCCTCCAGGGATGTCTCACAAAACCAGGGCTGGCTAAAGGGCTCTGGGGATTGAGCCTGGGCTGCTCCAAGAGGATCTGAAGGGATGTAAGGAAATAAAATTCACCATGAGAATAAATGAGCACTGCAATAGGGGGCAAAGGGAATGGTGCAATCCCCATCCTTGGATGTTCGAGATAAATGCCTGAAAAACCTGCTCTGAATCCAGTGGTGGGATTGCTTTGGACACAGGGGTGGATTACAGACCTCCTGAAGCCCCATCCCACGTGGAGAAACCTACATCCAGTGTGGGCTCTGTGCTGCAAGGAGCTGGAATTGTGCTCTGCCCATCATTTCAAACATGGTCCCGAATTTCTGCTTTAAAACCCTGCCCGCCACACCCAGAAATCATCAGGAGGGGACACAGTTCAGTAGCAAACCCAATGAATTCACTTCAAGTCACAAAATATCCAGTGAAATTCCAAGCTGAGACAGAAGATTCCTGATTTTTCCTCCCTGCTCAGTGCCTTCCCTCACTTGACCACGCTCCATTCATTTAAAACTCCTCATTCCCCACCCAGAGGTCACATCCCCTATTAATCACTCTGAAGAGCCCCTCAATTATCTGCAACCACGATTACCCCAACCCATTCCACGTCCCCCATGACATTTGGATAACTGAGGTTGTTCTGTATTATTATTATTTTTCAATTGTGGTAATTATTGTACATTAAACCATTAGCATTCATTACTCCTACAGTGTGTAATTAGAACAATGGTGGATGGATTGCTACCGACTCTAATGAAGTTTTTATAATTGTAATTTATGGTCGTCAAATTACCTTTCTTAAAAATGAAGGCTAATATTAGCCTCTTAAGTTATGGGGAGGGGGTGGTAATTACTGCTAATTGATGCTGCTTGTTTGCTCTCCACACAGAGCAATGCTGATCCCATCCTGGAGCAGGGGGCTGGGAGGGGATCCTGGGGGTGTCTGTGACAGGAGGATGGGCCAGGCACTGCTCGGTGGTGCAGAAATTGAGACTGAAGTTCCACCTGAGTGCTGGGGAGAATTCCCTCAGAATTGCCTCAGGTTGTCCAGGGGGATTGGTGGAGTTTCCTTATCTGGAGACACCCCGGGCTGAGTGGACACAGGGATGGATTAGAGACCTCCTGGAGCCTCATCCCACCTGGAGAAACCTACATCCAGTGTGGGCTCTGTGCTGCAAGGGGCTGGAATTGCTCTCTGCCCATCATTTCAAACATGGTCACATGGTGTGGACACAGCTCTGAGTGAGGTGCTCCGGGGGCTCTGCCTGGCCAGGGGCTGGGTGGGTGACCTGAATGGATTCTCCCTGCCCCAGACACTGATCTGGGGATCTGGGGATCCATCCAGTCTCCTCCTAGCCCAGGATGTTATCAGAAAGCAGCATTCACCCAGCCCTGGCCATGGCATTGTGATGGGATGGAGGGATCACAGAGCCATGGAATGTCCTCAGTGGGAAGGGCCCCACAGGGATCATGGAGCCCAACCCCAATTCCTGCACACACACCCCAGCAATCCCACTCTGGGCAGCCCTGGGGGTGTTTTCCAAACGTTCTCAGAACTCTGGCAGCCTCGGGGCTGTGCCCTGGGAGCCTGGGCAGTGCCCAGCACCCTCTGGGGGAGGAACCTTTCCCTAAAATCCAACCCAAACCTGCCCTGGCTCAGCTCCAGCCCTTCTCCGGCTCACAGGGAGGAGAGACCAGAGCTTCCCCTCCCCTGCCCCCTGAGGAGCTGCAGCCCCCCATGAGCCTCTCCTCGGGCTCCTCCAGGCAGAAGAACCCAAATGAGCTCAGCTTTGTACGGAGGGAACTCCATGGGAGCCGAGATGGGAGCGCTGCTGCGCCGGGGGCAGCACTGGGCTCAGAGGGCACGGAGAGGTTGGGGAGAGGGCAAAGAAGGGGCAGGGAGAGGACAGGGGATGGGCAGAGAGAGGGCATGGAGAGGGCAGGGAAAGGGTGGGGAAAGGGAGAGGGCAGAGAGAGGGTAGGGATCGGGCAGGTAAAGGGCAAAGAAGGAGCAGGGAAAGGGCAGGGAAAGGGCAGGGAGCAGGCAGAGAGAGGGCAAAGAAAGGGCAGAGAGAGGGCAAAGAACGGGCAGGGAATGGGCAGGGAAAGGGAGAGGGTGAGGAAAGGTAGAGGGCAGGGAGCGAGCAAAGAAGGGGCAGAGAGAGGGCAGGGAGAGGGCAGGGGAAAGGACAGGTCTGAGAGAGGGCAGGGAATGGGCAGGGAAAGGGCAAAGAAGGGGCCGGGAGAGGGCAGAGAGAGGATGGGGGAAAGGGAGAGGGCAGGGAGCAGGCAGAGAGAGGGCAAAGAGAGGGCAGAGAGAAGGCCGGGAGAGAGCAGAGAGAGGGCAAGGAATGGGCAAGGTACGGCCAGGAAGAGGGCGAGGAAAAGGCAGGAAGAAGAAAGGGAAGAGCCCCGGCGCTGGCCATGGTGCTGAAGGGCCCCTCGGCGCCCCGAGAGCTGTGGGCAGGCTCGGGCATCCCCCGAGAGCCGAGCCCGGCTGGAGGGGCCGGTGCCACCCTGCCCTGCCAGGGTTATTTCTGTTGTGGTTGTGAGCTCCAAATAAACCACGCCTCGGCGCCCCAGCGGGAGGGCGAGTTTTGCTTTAATTGCCTCTGTTTGAATCAATTTAGGCTCAATTATGCTCCTCCTTAGGTGTAATTGAGATGTTGGTGCCTATCTCCCGGAGGTGGGTGCGATCATTCCCCGAAGCACAGGGCAGGGCAGAGGCTCCATCCCCGCCCGAATGGCTGGTCCTGGTGAGCTCAGGGGGAGGATTCCCTCAATCCCCTCCCAGGGAACAGAGAGGCCTCTAAACCACTTAGGAAACTGCAGCCGTTGGCACTTTTTGGGCTGCAGCTGTCACTGAGGGGTGCCAAGGAGTGGAGGGGGCAATCAAAAGAGCTCTGGGCACCAGAAGGCTCCAAACTTTAAGCCACACATGACAAAGATGATCAGGAATTTGTTTTTATGGTCAAGGTTTCCTGCAATGAGGCCAAATCTCCAGGCTGGAATATCCAGCACCCATCAGGTTGTCCTCAAGGTGCAGGTGCAGGTCTTGTGCTTGGCCACAGAAAGAAAATTTAATTTTAATACATGAGAAAGAGGTGAATTGTCACCGGTTTAGCAACAGTTTCCAGTTTTTTTTTCCTTAGAAGAAGAGAAAAATAAGGGAATTGAGCTTTTTTTTTTTTTTTTTTTTTTTTTTTTTTTTGAGGTGGCAGTGGTGGTGTTTATTGGGTTGGTGGCTTTTTTTCATGTCTGCAAGAGGACAATTTGCTGTCATTTTCCTGCTTTGCTGGGATCTAAGGTAAGGCTAATCAGAAAGCAAAAGGCTGATCCAGAGACCTCTGCCTCATTCATTATCACAATTAGAGAGCTGGTCACTGGAGGGATTTTTCAGAAGTTAAAAAAAAATAGAAAAGAAAACATTTCTGTGGTTTTGACCTTCGGGAGGTTCATGTTTTCTGCCTCAAATGCAGCACAAACCCAGCACTTACATCTTGGTGGTGCTGGCTGTTCCTCATCCCCAATCCTCACAAAAATGGAAAAAACCCCTAAAAATGGAGTGGAGGAGCATTGCTGAAAAGTGTCACTGCTCAATAGTGGCTCTTCTGTAAGGATGGCTGTGGGTTTGAAACAACCCTGAGTTCCACTTAAAAAACAGAAATAAAAAGGGACGGGAAGGGAAGGGAAGGGAAGGGAAGGGAAGGGAAGGGAAGGGAAGGGAAGGGAAGGGAAGGGAAGGGAAGGGAAGGGAAGGGAAGGGAAGGGAAGGGAAGGGAAGGGAAGGGAAGGGAAGGGAAGGGAAGGGAAGGGAAGGGAAGGGAAGGGAAGGGAAGGGAAGGGAAGGGAAAGGGATCTCCTGCAGTGCCCTTGGAGCCTCCTGCTGCTGACTGTGCCTCCAGTGGACCACCAGCAACTGGGGCAACCTGGGCCAGAAACCAAACCTGGGCTTCTGCACAGAATTCCATGGAATCAAGAAGTGGTTTGGGTTGGAAGTGTCCTCTGAAGGCCACCTAGACCAACCACCAGGCAGCTGAGAGCCCCATCATGAGTGACCTTGAGTGTTTCCAGGGATGGAGCATCTCCACCACTCCAGCACCTCATCACCCTCAGCACACAAAACTCTTCCTTCCTGTCACTGTAGGACAGGAAACAACACGAGCACGCACTGCTGTTCTCAAGGTGAAAAAAGGGAAGTTTATTTTCTGACTCTAACGTTTATAGATTTCCAGAAGTGACAGTGGATTGGAGGGGGACAGTGCCACCTCTCCAGTGACATTGGACAAACCAACAGCCCATCAAATTTCTCCTCCTCCATAAAAGAATGCAAAACAATGAGTTATTTCCAGAAAGTGTGTGAGAAAGTTTGTTACAAGAATGTCAACATCAGAAAGTTCAGAAAAACTTAAAAAACCAGGGTGACACCTTCCATCTCCTGAATTTCCCTTCTTTTAGTTTAAACCCACAACCCCTCGTCCTGCTGCTGAAGTTTGTCCCAGCTCTCTTGGAGCCCCTTCAGGCACTGAGATCTCCTTTTCCTCTCCAGGCTGAGCCCCATTTCTGTAGGAATTTTTCCTGGGAGAGTTCTCCAGGCTTTGGAGCACATCTGTGCCCTGCTCCAGAGCTCAGAGAGAAGTTTCTGATTCTAGGGGAGCTTGCTGATCCCATTCCCACCCACAGCAGCCCCCAAGTGCAGAATCCCTCTGTCCTGAGCCATAACCCAGCCTGGCAGTGCCTGGAGCCCTTTCCTGAGCCAAGCCTGTCCTAACCCAACCTGGCAGTGCCCAGCCCATGCCAGGATCCCCCTCCCTGAGCCAGGCCTGCCCCGATCCAGCCTGGCAATGCCCAGAGCCCATCCCTGAGCCAATGTCACCCTGATCCAGCCTGGCACTGCCCAGCCCATGCCTGGAGACCCTGCCTGAGCCAAGCCTGCCCTGATCCAGCCTGGCAGTGCCCAGAGCCCTCTCTCTGAGCCATAACCCAGCCTGGCAGTGCCCAGAGCTCCCTCCTTGAGCCGAGCCTGCCCTGGTTCAGCCTGGCAGTGCCCAGAACCCCTCCCTGAGCCATAACCCAGCCTGGCAGTGCCCAGAGCTCCCTCTCTGAGCCAAGCCTGCCCCTCTCCATCCTGGCAGTGCCCAGAGCCCCTCTCTGAGCCAAGCCTGCCCCTCTCCATCCTGGCAGTGCCCAGGCCGTGCCCGGTGCCCCCTCCCCGCTCCGTGCCCCGCACAAAGGCGCTGCCTGGGGCCGCTGGCAGTGCCTGGGCGCACAGCCCTGATTAGATCGCTGTCACCAGGGAACAGGAAGGTTAATTGCCATTCTCTTTGTGTGCCGCGCGGAGAGGAGACCAATTTCAGCTCAGTAGCAACAAAGTGTTGCCTGCTTGCTTTGGAGGGGGGTCGGGGGAGAGCAAAGCGAGGGGAGGGCAGCGAGGGGGTGTCGGACAAGCGGGCAGGATTGTGCACGGACTTTGAGCAGAGCTGTGTCTTGTCTGGTCCAGCAAAAGAGAAGTGCTTAACAAGTATTAAGAGACACAAATAATTCTCCTTTTCTCCTCTGGCCCATTCTTTTCTCTCTTTCTCTTTGCTTGTAAATCCTGCTTATCGCATCTGAATAGCAGAATGGTTTCACACCGGACCTTTAATCTGGCCCAGAGCAGCCCCCAGAGGGGCAAAGTGGCTGAGGATTACCTTTTATTTTATTTGATTTTTTTTAGCTTTCTTCCATTCCTCCCCTCCCTTGTGGTGGTGTAGGTTTTTTTTTTCCCTTTTTCTTTCCCCTTGCTCTGCATTTGTTCTTGGAAGGAGTGAGGAGCAAAGGCTTAAAGGGGGGGAAGGGGGAAAAAAAGAAGTGTGTAGGGGGTGTTACAAACTTAAGGGGATCTGGATCTATTCAGAAAGACTTGTCCATAGCCTTGCTGCTTTTGTTCGCCTGCCATTCTTTAGCTGATTTCTTCACTCTGGTAAAAGCCCCTTAATTCCCTTGTAGATACCGAGAATCCCTCCTTCTCCTGCTCTGTCCTCCTTCTCCTCCTGCAGCCCTGTGCACCCTCCTTCACTTTCTCAGACTCTTTATCCAGTGTCCTCCCAGCCACCAACAAAGCCCAGAAACCACCAGGTTTCCTTTGAGAAGGATGAAAGAGGGAGAAGGGGCAGGAGGAGGGCGAGGAGATGGGGAGCAGAGCGTGTGTGTGAGCATCTGGGCACACCTGAGCCACCCTGCAGGGCTTTGGGAGCTCTCCCTGCCCCTTTGTGATGTGGGGTTTATCTTTATGCACACTCTGTTCAGCTCCAGGTGCAGGGCACATGGCCAGGCCCTTCAGGAGGAGCCAGGCAGCCTTGGGGGAGGCAGCCAGGGCTCACACCAAGGGCTCCAGGGGCTGCTGGAGCTGGGAAGTGTCCCCAGGACACAAGGATGGGCTGGAGACTCCACACAGGCCTGGGGAGGGTGAACATGCCCAGGTGCACAGCAGAGCAGAGGCCCCTCCAGCCTGGTCTTCTCTCAGGTTCCTGTGGCTGAGGTGACCCTGAGATGTTAGAAAATCTTTTTCCCAGCCCCACAACTGAAGAAGTTGAGATTCCTCAGTTCTGCTTTTCAAGGCTGTTTATTTTCTCTTTTCTATTCCATTCTCTCTCTGACCTGCTGAGATCTGTCCAGCAGGTTGGGTTGTGGCACACTGACCACCCTTGGGGTGGTTTTACCTTTTTATACTAAGAACCACATGTACTTTATTTACAATAATTTTCCAATACCTATCACCTATGTTAGACACTCTGTCTCTACTCTAAACTAATCATGAAGTGTCACCATCACAGCAGAAGATGGAGGACAAGAAGAGGGAGGAGAAGAAGAAGGACAGGACACGCCCAGATTCCTCCTGTTCTAAACCCACATTCTAAATCCCCAAAATTCTACTTTTTCACCCTGTGATAAATTAACTATCATTCTACTCAGATTCTTGTGGCTTGGAAATCTTCACACAAAGTTGGTAACTTTTTCCATGGGCTAAAATCAAAGGCACAGGTGGTTTGTGACTCCATGCCAAGCTCTCTGAGCCCCCTGCCAGGGTCTGGAATCACCCAGGGCAGCCAGAGGAATGTCCTGGGTCCCAACAGTGTTCTGTCACACTGATCCAGGAGAGACATTGCAGGGGAACATCTCTGAGCAGAGCTGGGAACAAAGCTCAGGAAAGGTGCTGCCAGCCCAGGGGTGCCTGCCCAGGCCCTCAGTCACAGCTCCTGGGCTCAGGAGGGCTCATTTCCCTGGGATTCACTCCCAGAAACTCAGGCAGCTGCTCAGCTTCAGAACAGCAATCAGGCTGAATCTGCTGCATTCACCCCTTCAGCCATGGGGGTTTATCCATGGGGGTTTATCCAAGGGTTTATCCTCAGGTGGGATCCCCAAGGTCTCACAGCTGGCTGGGGTCACTCCTTATCAGCCTGCAGTAGCTGATAAGAGCAGTGACCATGCTGGGCTCTCTGCAGAAGGGGCAGATCCCCATCCTGGCCATGGCTCTGCTCAGGGATTGGGGATGCTCCTGCTGCCAGCCCCAGCTGCTCTCCTGGAGCAGGGAAGGCATTGACACCTCCACCAGGGGGGCTGAGCTCCTTCCCAGGACACTGGAATGTGCAGACCATTCCCAGCTGGTTTCTCTCTGAGTTGTGCTTGAGTCTAGTGAAATCCAAGGCTCTGAACTGGCACTGCCAGCCAGCAAAAACATTTGGACCAAACTTCGTGTTTGTGGAGCAATTCTCTGAGCTGCAATGTCCCTGCTCTCCTTCCAGACACTGCTCCCTTCTTCCAGCCCTGCCTGGGAAGCTGGGAAAGTTCCAGCAGAGCCTGGAGAGGGCACAGGGAGAGGAAGAAGAGCAGACTGACAAGGCCAGCCTGGGTGGGGCTCTGAGCAGCCTGACCTGGTGGGAGCTTTCCCTGTCCATGGCAGGAGTTTGGAGCTGGAGGAGCTCTGGGATCTGTTCCACCCCAAGCCATTCCATGATTCACAGGCTGTACAGGTGTTGGACAGGCCACCCAAACACGGCTCTGCCCTGCCCTGCTCCTGCAGGTCCCTGCTGCAGCACAGCAAGGGAGATGTGCCTTTGTGGTGGAGCACAGGGGACATTGCCCAGTGCTGGCTCTGCAGCAGGAGGTGATAAATTCCTCCCTCTTCTCCTGTCCCACCTTTTGACCCCAGAGTAAATCAGAGCCTTGGGCTTGCCTGTAGTGCTGAATGCACTGAATCAAAGCCATCCTCACGGGGAGGGGCTCCTGGGGCTGCCTGAGCACTGACCACCACCCCAGAGGGTGTTTGGAGCCAAACTGGCTGTGCTCAGCGGCGGGGTGAGGTAAAGCCCCCAGTGCCTGTGGCCAGAGCTCAGCTGAGCACCCCAGCCTGGAGACATGGCCCAGCACTGAATGGAGCCAGGGATTTTAGCTAATTAATCCCAGCCAATTAATAAACCCAGTGAGAGACACAGACCTGGGCAGAGAGACCTGGGGTGAGGAGGGGTCCTGCAAACAGGGAATCACCCACACAGGAACCAGAGATTCCAGCTGCACCATCTCACCCTGGCAGTGCTGACTCCCTCTGCCCTGGAGGACCAGACCTCTTCAATGTTCTGCCCTGCAAGGAAAGGAAAGGGCACAACCCAGGTACCTGAATTACAAATCTCACAGTGGGGATCAAATCTTTATGGAGCTGATAGCTGCTGGGGAGGGAGGGGGAGGCAGAGATGAGCCTTGTCAGGGCCCTGAGAGCACTGCCTGCCCTTCCTTGCCCTAACCAGGACAGGGCCATGAGACTCTGCCCCTCCCCAACAATTTCTCCCACTAATGCCACACAAAGCTCCCAGTGCTGGGCTGAGCTGCTGGGTAATACAAACCAGCAGTGAGGATTGCTCACCACCACCAACCTGCACATCAAGAAAGCTCATTTGGTGTATTTTCATCTCTAATGCCCCTCCTCTGGCCAGGGCACAGCTTTCCCTTGGGGGCACATAAAGCTGCCACCACTCCCAGTACCAGGAGTGCTGTGACACAGGCATGTGTCACAGACAACTTTTATGAAAAATCCTTTCTTTAGGATTTTTTCTCCTGAGAAGCTGAGAGGCCTCAGGAACAAAATGTAAACAATGATTATCTGCTGCTGTGGAATGCAACAGGTGCATCTGGGATTGGTCTCATGTGGTTGTTTCTAATTAATCACCAATCACAGTCAGCTATCTTGGACTCTCTGAGACAGAAGCTTTTGTTATCATTGTATTCTATTCTATTCTTAGCTAGCCTTCTGATGAAACCTTTTCTTCTATTCTTTTAGTATAGTTTTAATATAATATATATCATAAAATAATAAATCAAGCCTTCTGAAACATGGAGTCAGATCCTTGTATGTTCCCCAGCCCAAGAACCCCTGTGAACACGGTCACAGGGAGGCACAAAGGGTGCTCCTGCTTTTCCAGGTGGCTGCACTGCTCCTGTCCCCACGCTGGTGGCACTGGATGGAGCCCCAGGCCGAGCACAGGAGCAGTTTGATGATGAGTGATTCACACAGTGCCAGCCAGGAGTAATTCAGGCAGCAGCCTGTGGAGCACAGCTGCTGTCCAAGCACCTGGCCTTCAAAGGGTGAATGAGCATTAAGATTGTTCCATAAAAGCTGGTCCAGCAGTTGCTGGTGGCAGGGGGATGCTTTATGAATGGAGGTGGCAACTGGCCCCGGTTTTTGCAGGGCTGGAGGATGATTTGTGCCATGTGTTTGTTGGCCAAAGGCTGCAGCAGGCTGGGGAGGCTTGAGGAATGTGGGAGGAGGTTTGGGAACACCCAGGAGTGGAGGGATGTGGGACATCAGGAGGTAACTGGGAGGAATTTCAGGGTGAATGGGCAGCCAGAATTCCCAGGGATGTGTCTGGGGTTGTTTAGGAGCCAGAGAAGGATGGACGGCACAGATTCCATCTTTTCTCCTCTTCCTTGAGGAAAACCCAAATCTTCCAAGAGAAACCAAGAGAAGTGCCAGGCAGCAGGACAAGTGCCTGGCTGAGGTCCCTCTGGAGCCCGCCAGGGCAGGCTCAGCTCTGTGCACAGCAGAGAGGGCTGGTGCTGCCCAGGCAGGGCAGGGTGCAGGGCACACTCAGAGATCAGTGCAGGCAGCACTGATCCACCTCCAGAGCAGGTGGAATGATGAACATCTTGAGGGAAAGCACTTTTGGCACTCCCTCTGAGCTGAATGATGATCAGCCCCTGGCCCTGGCGTGGAATTCACCTCCCTGGTGCCTTCACCTCTTCCTCCAGGTTCTCCTTGTGCAGCCCCACCCTCACCTGCCAGTGCCAGAGGTGACATTTCTCATGTTGGACCTGCACATGGGAGGACCTTGGCACAGCTGCTTCCAGCCAAGGGACAAGGGAATATTCCCACAGCAGCTCCAGAACAGCTCAGTTACTTCCTCTGTTGGAACTGCAGCTGGGAGAGGGATTTGAGGTCAGCATCAGCACCCAAAGAGGGATTAAAGGCTGAAAAACCCCATCCAATCCTGATTGTCAAGGGGCAATTCTGCTCTGCAGCTGAGCCCCGAGCCTTCAGCAGTGCCAGCTTCACACATGTCCCTGCAGCACCCTCAGTGTCTCCATCCAGAGCTCAAACCTTGTTTGAGGTAGAAAACACAGCCCCAGGAAGTCATGCTGAGCATGAATGTATTTAATAATTTATTTTGGACAAAATGTTCCGACCACAAGCCACCACTGTCCCCGTGGCTGCTCTGGTGCAGGTGCTTGGTGAAAGCAATGCTCCATGCAGGGAGATCTCCCCCTCCTCCTGTTGGAACCATCCTGAGCCTCTCTGGAGCCCGGGCTGTGCAGAGGAGCAGGGGAGGGAGAGGAGGAGCTGGAGATGTTTGCTAGCAAATAAAGGACTGTGTGCTCAAACACTCCTGCTCTGCCTGTCCCTCCCTGGCAGCGTTTGCTCAGCAAACACAGCTAATTCACCAGCTTCCCAACGTTTGATTCAGTCTGCAAGAGCAAACCTTGCATCCCACGTCCCCAGGGGCCTCCTCTCCCCGCTGCTTCACCCCCAGCCCTGCAGCTCAGCACCAGCCCTCTGCTCTTCTCACATCCTTTCTGTTCTTCCTTCCTTCCTTCCCCCAAAATCTGGGAGCTTCGGGGCTCAGGTGATGGAGCAGCTCCTCTCCTGTGCTGCCAGCCCTCAGAAATGTGGGAAAACAC